>NW_028270183.1:63268069-63581745 GCF_037043375.1 Chiloscyllium plagiosum | reverse complement strand
GTCAGCCTCCCCGACATCACCTGGCAGTTCATTTCATACACGTATCATTCTCTGTGTGAAATAGTTGCCCCGCAGTTCTCTATCATATCTTTCCCCTCTCACCCGAAACTTATACCTTATCGTTCTGACTCCCCGACCCCAGGGAAAAGACTTTACCTATTTACCCTGTCCATGCCACTCATAATTTTGTAAAACTCTATTATGTCAGCACTCAGCCTCCGACACTCCTGGGAAAACAGCCCCAGCCTGTTCAGCCTCTCTCTATAACTCAAATCCTCCAACGCTGGCAACATCCTTGAAATATTTTCTGAACCCTTTCAAGTTTCACAACATCTTTCCGATAGGAAGGAGACCAGAATTGCACGCAATATTCCAACGCTGGTCTAACTAGTGTCCTGTACAGCCGCAACATGATCTTACAACCCTGTACTCTATACTCTGAGCAATAAAGGAAACGCCTTCATCACTATCCTATCTACCTGCAACTTCCCTTTCAAGGAGCTATGAACCTGCACTCCAAGGTCTCTTTGTTCAGCAACACTCCCTGCGACCTCACCATTAAGTGTATAAGTCCTGCTGAGATTTTTTTCCCCAAAATGCAGCACCTCACATTTTTCTGAATTAAAATTCATCTGCCACTTCTAAGCCAATTGCCTATTTGGTCAATCTGAGGTGACCTTCTTCGCTCTCTACTGCACCTCCAATTTTGGTGTCATCTACAAACTTACGAATTGTATCTCTTATGCTTGCATCCAAATCATTTATGTCAATGACAAAAAGTAGTGAATCCAGCACTGATCCTTGTGGCACTGCACTTGTCACAGGCCTCCAGTCTGAAAAACAACCCTCCACCACCACCGTCTGTCTTCTACCTTTGAGCCAGTTCTGTATCCAAATGGCTAGTTCTCCATGTATTCCATGAGATCGAACCATACCATTCAGTCTCCCATGGGGAACCTCATCAAAACCCTTACTGATGTCCATATAGATCACATCTACACCTCTGCCCTCATCAATCATCTTGGTTACTTCCTCAAAAAACTGAATCAAGTTTGTGAGACATGATTTCTCACGCACAAAGCCATGTTGACTATCTCAAATCAGTCCTTGCCTTTCCAAATACATGCACATCCTGTCCCTCACGATTCCCTCCAACAACTTGCCCACCACCAACGTCAGGCTCACTGGTCTATAGTTCCCTGGCTTGTACTTAACACCCTTCTTATACAATAGCACAACATTAGCGAACCTCCAGTCTTCCAGCACCTCACCTGTGACTATCCATATTACAAATATCTCAGCAAGAGGCCCAGGAATCACTTCTCTAGCTTCCCACAGAGTTCTAGGGTACACCTGATCAGGTCCTGGGGATTTATCCACCTTTACCCGTTTCAAGACATCCAGCACTTCCTCCTCTGTAATATTGACATTTTGCAAGGTGTCGCCATCTATTTCGCTACATTTTATATCTTCCATATCATTTTCCACAGTAAATAATGATGCACAATAGTCCTTTAGTATCTCCCTCATACTTCCTGTGCTAGGAAAAATATTCTGAAGTTTTGGATGTCTGAAAATCCCCCGGGTCTGTTGGGTGGTTGTTCGCTCATCATGGAGAATATCCCTTTGGACATTCTCACCAGTATGGTGCACCGGAAAGCAGAGATTTATATAAGGTATGGGAACCCTTTTTGGATTACCGCGATACAGGCGTACCTGCCACTCTAAAAAGGGCTTTTATATAGCCATAACGATTTTGTCTAATGAATCACATATTAGGAATTATGAACGTATGAATGTATATCAGTTCATGCTCTCGAAGAACGAGAGCTATCACTTTGTTATGCTGAGCCATATTATTTATTTATTACTTATTGTTTATTTTTGTTTTTCTTCTGTCCGTTTAGAGACTTTAACTTATTTTATATATATATGCACATGGGTGTAATTGTGTCCAATTATTTGAGTTGTTTTGTTATTGCTATAATATAATAATAATAATAATATATTTTTCAATAAATTATTTTGCTAATAAGTTAAAATGCTAACATTGATAGATTAGAGTCCCAAATAACTATCATTAGAGAGACCACTCATGGTGGTTAACGTTGAAGGTCACCACACGGGTGATGGGGTGAGGTTGAGAGAGCATCCCCTTCATGGCAACCTCTGTCAGTGTGGGGAATTGAACCTGCACTGGTGACCTCCCTCTGCATCACAAACCAACCATCCAGCCATCTGAGTGGGAGACTGTGTAACTACTACACATAGAATCAGCCGCAGAAAAAAGGGCAAGAGAAATTTTAATGACAAGGAAAAAGGTGTATTTGAGACAAAAATGTTCTGTGCTAGAAGTTGTATTTTATAATGAGACAAATGTTTGGAAGCTGTCTTTGGCTGAATACAATAAGGTGAGACAAGTGAAATAACCAGAATGACTAATTGTGATTGGATACCGATAACCATAAAATAAGTGCATGTTTTTGAATGGTCTGTGGAAAGCATGCTGATTGTTGCATGAATTTATAAATCAGATGAAATATATTGTAAGGAGAATCCATCTCCATGGGAAATGTCTTCTGAACACATGCTAGAAGAAACCCGGGGTATGAAGTGACTGAGAATCGTCTGCTCAGTAACAGGAAGCTGGGGGTTGAATGACTGAAACTTCCTGTAACATGGAGCTGAGAAAACGATCAAAACACCCCCAAACGAATTGAACGTTGGAACATATTTGAAGTACTGAATGGCCTCATGGTGGATTTTAATTGCGTGTGATTTGAAAAACGTACATCTCTACTCCATCCTCTTACGTGTTACACACTGGGGCACAGCCGTTTTCCTGAAACTGGGAATAGGTTGGAACAATACGGGAACATTCCATAATTAGGATTCCCCAGAATATTCTATAACTATATGGGGGGCATTAGAAAGGCAAGACAGAAAGAGAGGGAAGGTGCTGCATGCAGTAGTGAGAGTGGTGGAGCATGAGCCTTGTTAGGGGATTGGTGCTATAACAGGTATACAGTGAGTGTGAGGGAGCAGAGTATACAAATGTGTGTATGTGAGAGAGAGAATGTGTGAACCCACCAGTGTACTCTGGGACAGTGTGTCCCAGAGAGTGTCACAGTGCGTCTCAGAGAGGCGCAGCGAGTGACATAGTGTGTTCCAGTGTGACAGATAGAGTCACAGAGTGCCACAAAGTGTCACAGTGTGTCTCAGAGAGAGTCAGAGAGTGTCACAGTGTGTCTCAGACAGTGTCAGAGAGTGCCACAGAGAGTTTTAGAGAGAGTGAGAGAGGGTCACAGTGTGTCTCAGAGAGGGACAGAGAGCGACATAGTGTTTAGATTTTTAGATTAGATTACGTTACAGTGTGGAAACAGGCCCAACAGGTCCACACCGACCCGCCGAAGAGCAACCCACCCATACCCCTACATTTACCCCTTACCTGACACTAGGGTCAATTTAGCCTGGCCAATTCACCTAACCTGCACATTTTTGGAATGTGGGAGGAAACCGGAGCACCCGGAGGAAACTCACACAGACACGGGGAGAAAGAGTGTTCCAGTGTGGAAGATAGAGTCACAGAGTGTCACAGAGTGTCTCAGAGAGTGTCACAGTGTGTCTCAAACAGTGTCATAGAGTGACACAGAGAGTTTCAGAGAGAGTCAGAGAGGGTCACAGTGTGTCTCAAACAATCTGTCAGCGAGTGCCACAGTGTGTTTCAGAGAGAATCCGAGAGTGTTACATTGTATCTGAGAGAGTGTCAGAGAGAATCAGAGAGTGTCACAGTGTGTCTAAGAGAGTTGCAGAGAGAGTCAGATAGTGTCACTTTGTGTCTCAGTGAGTGTCACAGTATGTCTCAGAGAGTCAGGGAGAGTCGGAAAGTGTCATTGTCGGTGTCAGAGAGTGTGTTACCGTCTGTCAGAGAGTGTCACAGAGTGTTTCAGATGTGCTAGAAAGCGTTACAGTATGTCACAGAGAGTGTCGGAGAGTGTCACAGTGTGTCTCAGAGAGCGTCACAGTGTGTTGGAGAGTATCAGAGAGTGCCACAGTGTGTCTCTGCCTGTGTCAGAGATTGTCACAGTGATTTTAATCCCTGTGTTTATAATGCAGAATTTATATCAATCTCTATCATGATTGTTTTAGATCTTTATTTCCATCGCAGTTGGGAGGGAGAGAGGGAGGGAAGCAGCTCACAGTACCATCCAAGCTGACAGCACCATCAACACACACAACTTAATCCGCCCCCCCCCCCCCCCGACATACACACACACACAATGCTGGGACGGACAGAAAGAGAGCTGGAAGGAGATTGATTCCAATTTCAATGTATCTTCTTGAAAAACAACGTTGCAAAAAGATGCAACAGTGGTGCACACGAACTTAGATTCTGACACTAACACACATAACACATGCACAAGAGATATGCACGTGGATATGGACATTTACACACAAACACACGAACAAACCCCCCACGTACAGGCACAGATAATGTCTTTAATACAGAGATATAACATTTTTATTAATAAGTGATCAATGGTCAGTTGGAGAAGGCAGGAGAATGGAGTTGAGAAATATTTCAGCGGTGATCAATTGCCATGGCAGATTAGATGGGATGAATGATCTAATTCTGCTCCAGTGTCTCATGCTGATATGATCTTTCGGTGCCTGGGATTGTCTTCCCGCAATTTCAGTGGAGACTCAAATTGGTGAGTATGTGATTTACGAGTGTTAATGGCAACAAAGACAGGTTTCAAGGACTGAATGGCCAATATCTGTTCCTAATTATCATCCATTTTCATCTCAAAAGATTGGCGATTGGTTTTAGGGTAACACATTTTGAGACTAAGGGCCTTCCCATTTCAGACTGAGACAGGGATGTTCCTTTCTCCTTAAGGTTCTGTGATCTGTGGCCTTCTCATGCCGAAGTAACAGTTACTGAAAACGCTCAAGGTTGGGTATCATAGAACTTTGATGAACAAGATATTCTATGTTTATTGGGAACAGAGAGGAAAGGGGTGTTTAGTTATAATCACATCACCAATACACATTCTGAATGGTGCAGCAGGCACGACGGGCTGAATGGCCAGCTGCTGCTCCTGCCTCATGTGTTGTTCTCGTATGAACTCTGTAATATTACAGAGATAAAGGACGATCCCATTCAGCCAGTCATCAACATTATAATGAGACAGGAGGAGACCATTCTGCCCTCTCAGGATTTACACACGAACAGCTTGATGTCATTCAGCCTGCTAAGTACATCACACAATGACCCAAACCCGGACTTCAAACCCACCACAGCAGATGCTGGAATTTGAATTCAATAAAATAGTTGGAATTAGCAATCTAATGAAATATTGATTGCTGTCAAAACTAAAAAAAAAAACCCTGGCTCACTAGTGTCCTCCACAGAAGGAAACTTGCTATCTTCACTGGTCTGACTTACATGTTACTCCAGACCCTCAGAAATGGCAGACTCTCAAATGCCCTTTGCAATGGCCAAGCCAGCCATTCAGATATAACACTGCAAGTTCTCAAAGAAGTGAAACCAGACAGACCTGAGCACTGGCAGCTGACAGCACATCGAAGTGCATGGGTTGAGAAAGGCAGTTCCCCAAATGCTCCTCGAGAGCAACTCGGAAAGGGAAATAAATGCTGGCCCAGCCACCAACACCGATGTCCCATTAATGAATGAAAGATGTCCACACTCAGTAAAGAGAGATAGAGGGGTCAGACGTTACCTGAAACAGTGACTTGAATATATACCTACATGTGCATGATACTCAGCAATATGGGAAAATGTGAAAAATACATGAAGATAAGAGTCAATGTCCCGTCCTCTACTCGGTCCGACAGTTCACACTTCTTCATCCTCCTCTGATTCCATTTCCCAAAGAGTATGTCAAGATTTCCAAAGCTGGAGCCTAAATTATATCGTTTGCTTCTTAAATATTTTTCCAACTGCTAACTGACAATATTTTCACAGTATCTCTTCACAATCCTCTGGCTTGCACCATGTCCAGGGATGAGAAGTCCCGTTTGGTGGAGAGATTCCTGAGGCTGGTGAGTTTCATTTTGGAACAAAGTGAACAAAGATGGTTAAGTGGCATTTTCCTGCGGTTGTTTGCAATGATGGGAGAGGGAGCGGTGGGAAATGAGCACTTTGACGAGCAGGAGGAAGTGTTGCCACTGACCCGAGTCAGATAACAGAGGACAGGGATGAAAGGAATCTAATGAAAAGCAGCACTTCTGTTTAGGAAGTTCAATAACAACTGCAGAAACCCGATGTGTCGAGCAGTGTATCTGGAAAGAGAAACAGAGATAATGTTTTAAATATGGTACATTTCTGATGAAGAACTCGAGTTTCCCAAGTCTAATCAAATTACCGGACTGGTTTGCAAAATAGGTTTTCTGAACTTTGAGCGTAAATTGTTCCTGCAGGAAAGCATTCACAACGTAGTCAGTAGGATTCGAACCTACGTGGGGAAACCCCAATGGATTTCCAATCCATCGCCTTAACCTCTCGGCCATGACTACAGACAGCGCAGCAGGGTTGAGCATTGACCAAATCAGCCGTGATCTCATTGAAAGCTGTCGCTGACTTGATGAGCGAAATGCTTCCATCTCCTTTCATACCTTTGCTGTCATTTGTAAGGTGCGAGACACCAATGTAAAAGAAGAAAAGCACAAAGGTAGGAAAAGATATTTGCAGGCAAACTGAGTCAAAATTATTTATTGAAAGGAAAATCACACTTGGCAATTTGCTAGATCTCTTTGCGAACATGACCAGCAGAGGTAAGCAAGGGAGCTATTGATGTGAGTATTCTTGGATCTGAAGCAAACAAAGGTTAGTGACATATTCATTTCTTTTTCTGGCGAACGAAATGTTCTTTCCTGATGGTTACAATGAAAGAGATGGTTCCCAATAAAAGACAAAGATTAAGTCGCATCTAGATATATTTCAATGTGACACGATTCATTTTCAGTCCCTAATTACCCCAGAGATGGAGGGGTGAGTTACTTTTCTTCACTCTTCAACTCCTCAGCATGGAGGTACAGACATGAAACCGCTAGAGATGGAGTTCTTGAATTGGGAACTAGCGACACTGAAGGAACTAGGCAAAAGTGAGGACTGCAGATGCTGGAAACCAGATTTTAGATCAGAGTGATGCTGGAAAAGCACAGCAGGTCAGGCAGCATCCGAAGAGCAGGCAAGTAGACCTTTCTGTTGCCAGTCCTGCTGCGTTCCGCAAAGAATTTTCGTTTTTTGATCAGATTTCCAGAAACTGCAGCTATTTGTTTTATGTTAACCTTCATAATGTTTTGGACAAAACCAATGACATGCCAGCATCGGATAAATCGGCAGAAGTACTGGTACACCGACATGTTTGCTGAACAATACAACCATTCCATGAGCGGGAATACGATCCGGGCCACGGTGCTGAGAGTACCGAATCCTCACAAGTAAATAACAAGACAAAGCGATAAATACTATAGTATTTGATGTAAATAAAACACCCTTTCTGAACATTTCCGTTGCAGATTGTGGGAAAACGCCATTCCGTCCGTGTGCATTGCGGCTAATCAGAGAGCCATCCGTTTTTAGATTAGATTACTTACAGTGTGGAAACAGGCCCTTCGGCCCAACAAGTCCATACCGACCCCCCGAAGTGCAACCCACCCATACCCCTACATCTACCCCTTAACTAACACTATGGGCAATTTAGCATGGACAATTCACCTGACCTGCACATCTTTGAACTGTGGGAGGAAACCCACATAGACACGGGGAGAACGTGCAAACTCCACACAGTCAGTCGCCTGAGGCGGGAATTGAACCCAATTCTCGGGCGCTGTGAGGCAGCAGTGCTTACCACTGTGCCACTGTTCTAGTCGCAGTTTCCAACTTTGGCCCAAAGTCTCGTGTGTTCTAATGTTTCAAGGGCAAATTTCAATGAGGTTATCCTATGTTCTTAAATGGCACAATAACGGGGCAAAAGTATGACACTTCCACAACGAATTGTAAGCCTTTTGAGGAACTCATGCTCATTTTCACCCACAGAGGGAGACACACAGTAAGATACCCCCAAACTGACGGAGGTGTCCGTTGTGGAGAGCTGGAATTTGATATGGACAACAGGACAAATGCAAGTTTTAAATGAGAAAGCACAGAGGCGACGTCCCGCAAGGGCTTCACAGCGGAGCGTCAACGTAGACGACAGTCAAAGCAAAACATTCCCCACGAGCCAGGTAGGACTCGAACCTACAATCTTCAGACCCGAAGTCAGACGCGTTATCCATTATGCCACTGGCCCAAGAGACGAGCCCACCGTTGGCAGAATGTCGATATGTAATTCCATGGACTTTCACGGAATCAGAATGAAAAAGGTGAACAAGCAGCGAAGATAATCACCAACACTGCTTCACTTCGAAGTTTCCAATTTTTGAAGCAGAGCCTTTCACTGGCAAAGGAGAAACATTTGTCCTCAGCTGCCTGCTTCAGGGTCGCCTCCTTCTCTGCTGGAAGTTTCCATCGTTTTATTCACAGTCACGACGCGATTTCATGATCCACTCCAGTGAAAAAGTGTCATGGTGTCGTCCAAGCAAGACCCTGCAGATACTCAGCGAGAGACCTCCGGTCATTTCGAGCTCTGGATGTGGAATTAGACGAGATGCGTGACACCTTTTATTGGCGCTGCCACTTCACTGCAAATTAGCGGCTCAAAACGAGCCGTTGTTAGCATCAGCTTGATTTGTACCTACCTGCAGTGCATTTGCTCAACAACATCAGATAGATCCCATCCGGCTCAGCTGACTTATCTATTTTCACACTCTGCAGTATTTCACCTGCTGAGAGTACCGAATCCTCACAAGTAAATCCTCACAAGAACATTTTCCTTGCAGATTATTTTCAACTTGTCTTCGAAGGTTTACAAAGTGGGAAAAGGCCATTCCGCCCATTGTTCATTGCGGCGAATCAGAGAGCCATCTAGTCTAGTCGCAGTTTCCAACATTGGCCCAAAGTCTGGTCATGGTGTCATGCAGAAACTCAGCGAGTTCACTCAGACATTTTTGTGTGTGCAGAATGATTTGCCACAGTTAATGCAAATTCAATGGCATCCGAATGGGTATATAGACAGGAAGCGTTCGGAGAGATAAGGAACACATTTTGGCAAACATGGTTCAATTAATTTCGGTTATCTGTTCAGCAGGGACAGGTTCGATAGTAGGGTCTTTTTCCGTGCTCGGCATCTTTGGTGTGCTCCCGCAGCTGACACCAGTTTTATTGGACCATTTGCAAAAAAATGCACTCTGTTTGTTATGCAGTCAGCGCGTTTGTCTATATTTCTGGAGGGTGGATGGGACGAGTTGACCCAGCAATGAGGGTCTTTCCGGACTTTTGCTGCCAATGACCATTCGTTTGGCACCTTCCCAACTTTGCCATCAAAGAGTTTGGCTGAAGAATAATTCCGCAAGGATAATGTTACCCCCCTCAGCTCTCCAACGAATCCAGAAACTGACAGCTCTTCATGTGGAACAGAAGCAAAACAGAAAGGGTGGACCATTGTCAGACACACCGAAGCATGCATGCTGCCTTTGCTGCAGTGCAAGCCGATTATGTCATGAACTGCTCAGAGAAATAGCAGCGAAGCAATTCAGGACAACCTGGAGATTTAGTGCATTGCCAAGTCACAGGAAGTGCTCAACAAACATAAAACAAAACGGAACAGCAATAATCCATGAAAAATGAAGTTTACCAATTGCACTCGTGATGAAATTAGGTCAACAATGCGCTGATGACTAAACCTCATCGAGAGGACCAACCACCAGCCCCCTTCACCAGGACAGTAATGAAGGAAATGCGAGAAATACAAAAAACATGTCTCATCGCCACTGCAACAACAAAACCGGCGAGCAGATACAATGTAGAATCTGGTTTCATATCAGCAATGAAATGGTAATATCCATTCACTTTCAGTGAAAACGGTGAACAAAGGAAATTGTCTGAAATATGAATACCCAGCGCAGGCTACTTGGTTCCCCGATTATACTGCTGCACAGACTTTCATATTTAAAGGTACCTTTCAAAGAGAGTGTTTGTGGCTGTCCATATGACAATGGAAATTGTTGCCCTCGCTCTCACTGTCATTATTGATCGTGTTGGATTTGGCATCCTCACCTTGCACGCGGGAGTTCAGTGTACAATTCTCTGCTGTGAAAAATCGGAGTGCTTTGGAGCAGAAAGATGCAAAGCTCGTGTGCTTCATGGAGATGTTGTTGGAACGTTTTGCGGTGCTGGGAAGTGGGATCCTCACAGTTCTGGGTAACATCCTTGGGGTTGCAGAGCTTGTTGTGAAGCCTCCTGTCCTGTGGCGGTTGGAATTGATTTAGTTTCATTGCCGCTGGGTCCGCTTGTTGGTATTGCAGATTGGATCCTGATCAATGTGTTTATTGATGGAATCCATGGATGGGTGCCGTGCTTCTAGAAATCCTCTGGCTGCTTTCTGATTGCCCTCTCCTATTACTGTTGTGCTGCTCTCAGGATGCTTGCTGTCTGTACGTATAGCTACTCGGGACAGCTGGCCGTGGCAATTAGTGACGGCCACACAAATTCTTTGCCAAGAATATGTATCCCACAACTGCATTCCCAGATGTCTGGCACACTAAATTGTCAACAAGGATATGCCATAAAGCAATTGAAACAAAATGCTTCCCTTTATTAAAATAAATTTCTGGAAACTGATAGCCAGACTCCTCTGAACACACGGATTTAGGACAGCACATCACCCAACAGCCTCGCTGAGGGAAAGCTCACCAGAAAACAATATCCAATGCCCAACTTGAGCAGGACAAATGTGGTTGTCAAGATTCCACGCAGGGACTGCACGAAACACTATATCGGAGAAAGAGTCGGACAACTCGCGAGCTGCAATCATGAACTTCGGCCAGCCCGTATACGCCACGGGCAGATGTTCTTGTAGTTGTATGTAGGGAATTGAGTATTTCTGATTCAGGGGCTTGGACCGTCTGCAGCACTGGATAATTCCTTGTGTTGTAACTACTGTTGGAACATACGTAAAACGCGATTGCTCATTGAGATGTACATCCAAAATATTAGCCGAGAGAAGGAATTTGGTGATTTTTCTGGTGCTGTTCCTGTCATGCCCTCTGAAACTGGACTTATTGTGTGCTTCCTGACGGTTCGGTGCATGCTTCCGTGATCGTATTTTGGGCAGAAACCTGCGTTTTAGCTTCAATAGCGTGCGTTTGCAAACCTGGTACACCTCCCTGTATTTTGTTATCTCTTATTGTGTGAAATTGCAACACGGCAAATTATTAATTTACATTGGAAAGTGACAAACGGAGGCGTGTGAAATGCCAAGGTATTAGTGACATTTATCAATTGGTTGCATATTACCTTGATTCAGGAGATAAGGATGTAAAACGTGTTTGTGTAGAAATGAGGACCAGTGAGGGAAGAAGTCATCCGCAGGTGTAGTTTACAAGTGCACTCGCAGTTACCACAACGTACAGAAAAAATACTACATGTGAGTGATAAAAGATGGCAATAGTTACGGGTGATCTTAGCTTCCCATCTCCCACTCACGGTTCAATGGAAAAAAAAAAGTTTGGATGACAATAATCAATAAATCATATCTGTCCCAGAGAACAACGCGAGCCATATTTTGGTCATCGATTAGTTTATAGTTGACTTAGTCTCTGTCTTTTCTTGGAAACCATCTCCTTTGTTGTGACCATCAGGAAAGATATTACATTTGACATAAAGAAAATCAATATTATGTCACTAATCTTTGTTTGTTTCATGCCCAAGTACAATCAGACGACCTTGATCAACTCCGTTCGTCATGCTAGCAAAGAAATCTGGAAACATGCCAAGTGTGATTTTTCGCTCAATAACTAATTTTGATTCAGTTTGATTGCAACCACCTCTCCCTAAAGTTGTGCTTTTCTTCTTTTAAAATGGTGTCCGGTATCTTCCAAATGCCGGCAAAGATATGAGAGCAGATGGAAGCAATTTAGCCTATCAAGTCTGCGACAACATTCAATGAGATCATGGCTGATTTGGTTAATTCTCAACCCCCGTTTTTATCCTCATCTCCATGATGCTCCATGTCTGTCTATCACAGCCTTGAATACACCTCGCCTTCACAGCCCTCTGTTGTTAGGAAACCCACAGATTTGCTACCCTCTGAAAGAGTGAATATCCTCCTTATCATTTTCTTAAATGTTTGATCCCTTCAGCTGTGAGAACGCACTCTCGTCCCAATTTCTCGGGGGCGTACATCAGAGCAGAATAAGCCCCTGAAGGTAGGTCTGCATTCTCCAGTGCCGCTCCGTATATTTGAAACATTTTCATATTTTGACCTCTGATTAAAAATAGTAGACCTAATTTGCACATCAGATTTGCCAGTGGTGATTTTTTTTCAAGAAGACTTCAATGAGCGTAATTCTACTGACAGTGAATAGGGCCAGAAAAATTAGATTACTTACAGTGGGGAAACAGGCCCTTTGGGCCAATAAGTCCACACCGCCGCGCCACCCACACATACATACATACATTTACCCCTTACTTAACACTACGGGCAATTTAGCATGGCCAATTCGCCTGACCTGACCATCTTTGGACTGTGGGAGGAAACCGGAGCATCCGGAGGAAATACACGCAGAGCGTGCAAACTTCACACAGTCAGTCGCCCGAGGCGGTGAATTGAACACGGGTCTCTGGCGCTATCAGCCAGCAGTGTTAACCACTGTGCCACCGTGCCGCCCCAATGCAAGGGCATTTTTCTTTCACGATCCAGTGCTGTGTTTATTCACCTCTCTGCGCATGAAAATGGATCCGACCCATCCACTTTATCTCTCATCAATATGTGTGTAATTCAAATTGATGCGACCATGACTACACGCGCGCAATGCTGTCTTAGTATGTCTTATGTAATGGAAAGTTCCAACCTGAAACACCAGGATTTGGCTTTTCTTGGCACCCCAGCATCCTCCTCCTTTCGAAAGCAAGAGAGTCTGACAGCGAATACTGGGGTACCAGGAAAAGCCAAATCCTGGTGTTTCAGGTTGGAACTTTCCGTTACACAAGACATACTAAGGCAGCATTGCACACGTGTAGTCATGGCCGCGTGATACACGTGATGGATTAGAAATCCATTGGGGCTTCCCTCCACAGGTTCGAATTCTGCTGGCTCCGTTTTTGGTGATGTAATGCAGGACGAGTTTTCACTCACAGTTCAGAAATCTCGTCTCAACAAACAAGACCAGTCAGTTGATTAGACTTAGCAAACTCAAGTTATTAATCAAAAACGCAACACACTTAAAACATTATCTCCGTTTCTCTTTTCACAGTTCCTGCCAAACCCATCGAGACTTTGCAGTATTCTTTGAATGTACTGTGCTGAAGTGCTGCTTTTGAATAGATTCCTTTTACCCCAGTCCTCCGTTCACTAACTCTGGTCAGTGGCAACACTTCATCCCCGCTCGTCGAAGAACCAATCCCCACCATTAATTTTCCCATCATTATAAATAGCCGCAGGATATTGCTGACAAACCATCTTTGCTCCAAAGCGAAACTCACCAACATCTGGAATCTCTCCACAACGGGACATCTCATCCCTGGACATGGTGAAATACAGGCGATTGTGAACAGAATTTGGGAAAATATTGTCACTTGTCAGGTGAAAAAATGTTAAGAAGGCAAAGCACGTCACCCAGTCTCCAGCTTCGTGAATCTTCAGAAACTCCCTGGGAAAAGGACTCAGAGGAGAATGAACAAGGGTGAATTGTCAGACTGATAGGAATCAGTCAGGACAACTTCCCGTTCTTTAAGAGGACGGGTCATTGATTCTGATGTTCTCAGGACAAGAACTGATTGGAGACATTGAAGTAATTCTCGGTCATGAGGAATACAAACCGTGTATGGACACTGGGACAATGAAAATACTCGATACCACACAAGATACTGAGAGGTTCGAAGAGAGATGTTCCCGATTGGAGCAGAGCTGGTTCCCAGTGACATGGGTGTGTCTGTCGTGGATGGGATCAGACTGTTCCCATGTCTCCATTATGAATGTCCCAGTCCTTATTTCGGAAAAGTAAAACTGATAGAGTACAGTTGTCGTTCTGGGAATGGCAGCCTGAATTTGGAGGTCAATCACAGACTGCTTTCGAGTATCGTCCAAGGTGTTAGGTTGGAAATATCAGCTCACTCGACTGTTAACTGAAATGTTACTGGTTCAATAGCCCCAGGGCGACAGCGATTGATGTTCATAATGCACCTGTTTTCTGTGCAGCACCGTTTCGTGTTTCTAATGGCGTCAGGAAAATGTTTTCCAAACAGAAACCTTTGGTATGACGAACGATAAAAAAAAGTTTCTGCATTGCTTTAATGGTTACTGTAAAGAACTGTGGATTCTGGGAATCTGAAGCAAAAACAGAAACTGCTGTCGAAACTAACCAGTTTGGCAGTGCCTGTGGGAGATTACCGAGTTCAGATGAAGTTTTGAAATATTTGTCTCTAATTCTCTCTGAATAGACGCTGTAAGATCTGCTGAGATTCTCCTGATATTTCTGTTCGTGGTTTTAACTGAATGCCTATTCCATTTATAAGGATGATACAACCGAATCGACCACAAACCAAAATTAAGAAATAACACCTCAGTATCTCACTCCACCGCAAGCCCAAGGATAACTACACGATACTGCACTTCTCCAGCTTCCACCCTAAATATATTAAAGAAGCCATATCGTAAGGACAAGCGCTTCACCTGCACAGGAACCGCTCAGATGAGGAATAATGCGACAGACACCTAAAGATTTTGAAGGATATACTCATGATAATGGGGTACATGTTGAAATGATTGATCGCCAGTTCCGGTGTGCCACAGTGAAAATCTGCTGTGAACTCGTCAGAAGACAGACAGAGGATGCGACTAACAGAGTATCTTTCATCGTCAGTACATTCCTGGAGCTCAGCACGTTCTTCACAGGATTCAGCATGTCACCGATGATGATGAGCATCTCACTAAGAACATCCCCAAGACTTCAATTCTCACCTTCAAACACCCAGCAAAATTATAACATACGACCGTTTACAGTAAACTACTCAGCCTTCACATAGCATTAACCACAACAACACAGCACCATACCTTCGCAACCTTTGCAAGACATGGACACTACCATCACCCGTTGGTACACCACCCACCACGTACACGACAGATACTCATGTGACTCAGGCAATGTTGTTTGTCACATATGCAGCAGGCAATGATACCACAAGATACCACAAGATACCCAGTAATGGTATATTGGCGAGACCATGCAGATGGTATGCCAATGGATGAATGGTAACGGCATAATAGTTACCAGACAGGATTATTCACACCCAGTCGGGGAAGAGTTCAGCAATCAAGGACATTTGGTTTTCAATCTTCGACTAAATGTCGGCCAAGGCGGCTTTCGAGATACACAACAACGCAAAATCGACAAACAGAATTGGATCGCCAACTACCTTCGTTGTGGTGATGGCATCAACCATGATATTCGGTTAATGTCACACCACATGTGACCCACCACACTGTTCTGTATCTGTGAAATCTTCCTTATTGTTCTGTTTTCATACCATCCCCGTGACAAGTTGTTATTGTCTCTCTCCCTTAATCACTTTGTTCAATATTGGCTAACTGATAATTTGGGTCAGACTCGCGGCATGCGACTCGAGCCAAAGAAAAATCAGAAGAACTGGGAATGCTGTAAATCAGGAGCAAGGGCAAGGGTTACTGGGCGGGGTGCGGGAACGAGACTGGGGCATCGTGGCGAAGGGGGCAGGTGTTTCGCTGCTCTGGGGACATCTGTGGAGGAACATGAGAGTTAATGTTTCGGAACTGGTTACCCTTCCTCTGGTGTTTTTGTTGTGGAGCTGTTTTCCAGTTGCTTCTGTTTCTGTTCCATGTCATTCCAGTGCCTTGATTTGTCTCCAGTACGACTTTATTTTAACGGTTTGTGATTATCTCTCTGCCTCATTTTGTTGGATAATAGGTCAATCATTCTGTTGGCACTCAGTTATTGACACATTACTCACACTGTCTGACACTCTTGTTCACTTGCAGAGACGAAGTCTTTGACACACTGCTCCCACAATTTGACTGATATTTTGATCTGTCTGCCCTTGATCTCTCTTCCCTTGAATTCAGTGTTCTGTGTTATTCCCTCCCACTTCACCTAACGAAAGGGCTCTGTTCCGAAATCTTGTTGTTTCAAATAAACATGTGAATCTATAACCTGGTGTGATTTCTGAATTGGTCCATCGCAGTCCAAAACCGCAACCTCCACAGCAGGTACATGGAAACACCACTACACGCACTTTCCCCTCCACACTATGTTCAAGCTCATTTACTCCTGCTGCCGCATGTAATTCTGAACTCGTTGTTGTTCGTGATGAAATCTTAAGGTTCAAGCGGTTCTTTTGCAATGTATGTACTTTGGAATGTGGTTCCATTTCAAAGAAAAACATACTTCAAGGGACGATATATGCTTCAAAGCTTTGCCTGAGTTGTTTAAATGTCATTTATCTTGGACCCAGTGAGCTGACGGAAGAATAAACATGCTTCGGACTTCTGCCACACGGTGCCAGGGACCCAGTTCAATTCCATCCTGTGGCGACTGTCTGTATGGTGCTTGTATTCCCCCCATGTGTGCGTGAGTTTTCCTCCCACATTATGAAATCTGTGTAGTTTCGGTGGATTGCCAAATGGAAAATACCCAACTTGTCCAGGTATGTGGACTTCAGGTTATTTCGCTGAGAGAAACTGGAAGGGGATCGATTAGGAAGTGTTTTTTGTTGGGATAATCTTCACTGCTTTGGTATGGGCTTGATAGACCGAAAGGCCTACTTCCACACAATTGGGATTTTACGAAAATTATTGCGATCGTGCGATTTTCCAGACAGTCCGAAAGATAAATAATGTTTCCAGGTGTCGTTTTGAATGTCTGCAAATGATATTCCAATTCTCACACAGGAGCTACACCTCGAAGTCTGCACTTATGCAATTTAAAGTTGTGCATTCAGTGTTCACGCTTCGGAAATCACAGCTTTTTACCATTAAGATCAAATCTTGTGTTTCTTAATCTATATCATAAACAATCGAATTAGTCTCATTTATCTACATTTAATACATGTACTTCAAACTGATTGGAATGGTAACTTCTCAGATTCAGGTTCATTTTGATCGTGGATAGGTAGATGACAACCACTCTTCCCATCATCCCAAGTGGATTTGTAAGGCATCGATCACCAACGCTGAGCCGTGCTGCTCCCTGGGAGAGAGTGGAGCGCGGTGATGGCCTGTTCGGTGACATCATGCATGTATTTGTCTCCAGTTAGTTTCTATGGTGTAGGACTGACAATGAGGGGAAGTTCGAAGGAAAGATCTGATTCTGGGAGGGGAAGCCTCTTGAAGAGGTTTTGGCAGTATCTGAGAGACTTTACAAACTTCAAACAGGCAAAGTCATTGAATAAAATCTCGGGGGATGCCTTCTAACAGGAGAATGGTGTAACCGAAAATATATAACATAGCCTAAATGAAGATAAATACCGCAGTCTTAGCAGGAGGAATGGTAAGAAGAACATATTTGATTGAGGACTTCCTGCTGCAGCCTTTAAGTAGCGCAGCTTAGTCAGCTGCTCATAAATGATGATAAAACATCCATCCTTTAACTGATCACCTTCAGCCACGTGCTGTAGTTTGTCTAGTCTACTTATGTCTACCTTTTGCTGCAAAATGGCTATGGAGACGTGTATGTCTTTGATATCAGGCTTATTCGGAAGAATGGCTCCACTAAAGTTTGAAGTTTGCTTTTGTGATTCGTTGGTTAGCACTGCTGCCTTACAGCATGAAGGACCTGGAATCGATTCCAGCCTCAGGCGACCGTTTAGAGTTCGCATATTCTCCCTGGGTCTGCATGGGTTTCTTCGGGTTGCTCCAGTTTCCTACTACAGTCCAAAGACATGCAGGTTAGATAAATTGGATATGCTAAATTGTACCTCATTCTCCAGAATGTGTTGGTCAGGAGCAGTGCAAAGGAATAGGGAAGGTAAATTGCTGTGGGTGGAATACTCCTTAGAGGTTGCGTGTGAACTTGGGCCTAATGACCTGTTTCCACACTGTAGGGGTGGTATGATTCTATTTCATAATGTCGGTACTTTAACAGCGTAAGACATGGTACAACTGAGCAGCTTGCTAGTAAAATGGTGAATGTTGGATTCACGCTGAGTATCTGTGTCAAAGTTAACTGGCAAGTGTTCATCTCAATTGGAATTAACGACTATGCAAATTTAATTGAAACAGAATCATGGCTGGAAAATACCTCCAGTGAAAATGCATCACCAAATTCAACATTTCTATTCATGGCAAGTTGCTGACTCAGCCTATCTCAAATGTCTGATGACATGAATCTGCCGCAAGAACACAGGGATACATATTTCCAAACTGCTCCTCTTAACTCTGTAGCTTAAGCGTTCGATTTTTGTGAAGGTTTTGTCACCTCCCAGTAAGTGTTGGCCTTCTAACAATTGAGTTTGACAAAGTTTCTTTAAACAGTTCATTAAACTATTTGGATGTTTTGAAGTGGTGGAGGAGAGCAACCCTCTGATCCACTGGGACAGTGAAGGACTGACTGAAGGAATACCTATCCAATTGTGATGTTTAGTAGCTTGTAAGGGAACATACAGGTAATGATTTTCCCATTCGTTTACTTCCTTTGTCTTTAGGACGATAGTAGTACTAGAGTTGGAGTGTGCTGTCAAATGGAAATTGTTGATGAATCAAAAAGCTGCGACAGTGGTGAATTGATTGAAATTATACATAAAGTGCCAATCGAACTGGCTCAAGTGCCATGGAATGGAACGTTCTGAAGAAACTCAGCCGACCTGTTAGCAACTGTGAAAGAGAAGTAATATTTCTTGTCCTACATGTCCTCTCTTCAGTACTGTTCTGAAGAAGAGTCATTTTGGCCTCAAAACGTTAACTGTCTTTCTCTCCAAGTATGCTGTTCGAGTTGCTGAACTTCTCCAGCACTTTCTGCTTTCATTTCAGTTATTTAATGTCCGCAGCATTATCCTTTTGTACGAATGTTTCATAATGGCACTGTCCAACATCTTGAGGTAGGTTGTCGATATATTTGTTCAGTCAATCGGGGAATATTCCATCACACACTTGACGTGAGCCTTCTCGGTATTAGAGAAGCGATTGGAGTCAGAAAGCCCATGACTGATGGCAGTTTTCTTGCCGTCTGGCCTGCTCTTGTAGCAACATTATTTATGTAGGGAGGACAGTTCGTTTTGGGGGTAATAGTAATCCCCAGATTTTTGATCGTTGAAGACGAGGTAATGGCAACACCATTGAATTTCCAGAGGTATTGATTAGATTATCTTAATCAGGATGTGTGAAATTAATTTCACTTGTTTGCCCAGGCCTTCACATTGCCAGAATTCTGCTGCATTGTGAAATGGAATGCATCAGGAGTTATGGAGGTAAGAATGCGGCTGAACTCTGAACATTTATTAACGAACAGAACCTTGAATAATTCCTGAAGTGAGGTCCTGGAGTTTAGATAACTGACCTGCAACAACCAATCCAGTTTCTGTGCGTCTGGAGTCACATGTATCTTGGAGCAAATAAGAATAGCAGCTTTACTTCCCTACGGGGTAGAGGCGAATCGGAAGGGATTTTCCATGGTAAGTTGTAATGGGTTAAAGGCATTAGACATAGAATTTCAACTTAGAATTCATGGCCTCTATCGTTGCAGGGTTTGAATTAGGTCTCTGATATCAATTCTGGAATATCCTCACGTGAGCTGATTATCATGTACTGATGAGCAATGCTTCTCCAAAACTGGGATTAAGCTTGTTATTAAGCTTCTTCATTTCTCAGAAATTTGAATAAAAAACAAAAAAAAATATGAGCAGTGCTCCAGTCTCAGTCTCCACAAGCTGCTTACACACAGTACAATGCAACACCTTTGGTGATGCATCAACACAGATTTTCAAACAAGGAGCTTGTCAGTTGCCTGAAGGGAGAGATAACGTCGCACAGAAAACTGCATCAAACAATTCCAACATGTTGTGAAGGTGATCCTCACTATCCTGGTCTTCATTGGCGTTCCTTATAAGGCATTATGACAATTTCACTTGTTTTAGTCTGCTGCTGATCTGCTCTTTGATTTTAACTTTTGAACAATAAAGTCTCCAATTCACTGACAGGTTTCCTTATTTAGACACAGGAAGTGCGATATCAGTTCATTGAGCAGTCGTCTCCTTACACTTCTCCAGTGACAGAGACTTCCGATGTCACTGCAAATGCAGAACTTCCTAATCTCTGTACTCTGTCACCCGTTCCGGTTTCCTACCGTTTGTAGGTATGATAAGAAATTAGGCAGGTCCGTTGCAAAGAATGGTAAACGGAAGTGAAACATTAACTCTTGCTATCCCACAGATGATGTAAGACATGCTGAGCCATTTCTGTTTCTGATATACAAATGAAGCCTGTTTTTGGGACAACTTTGAATGTTAAGTGGTGACCTGAGAGAAGTAATGGAAGACACTAAAATGAAGCGATAAACTGTTTCAGTTCGCTGTGGATTCTGCAATGAGTCTGAAAATGAGGTTCAGAGTATTCAGGACAGATGTTACTGAGCACTTCTACACACAATATTTGGGAGAGGTTTGGAACTCACTTCCACAAACGACGGTCGATGCAGGGTTTTTATTTTGGTTGCCAGAATCAATCCTGTGATTGTTTACATCTATCTCTAAGGACAATAGCAGCAGAAACAAGAGAAAACTGTGACCGCAAATCACCTATCAGGGATCTCGCCTTTCTGAGTTGGAGGTATCTGGCTATTCCTAAATCCTGGAACTCCCTCGCTAACAGCATCTTGGCTGTACAGCTATGTTAAGTTCACTCAAGTTTCTGTACAGTAGCTCATCATCTCAATCACTGGAGTAATTCGGGATGGGCAGTGAAACTGATGCCATTGAGTGACGTCGATCCGCCACTAATGGGTTTCGAACACTTGCAGGTTCTACGTGTACGCCCGCAAGCGATCGGGAGAAGGGAGTAGTGGAGCAGGGCGTTTGAGTAAAGTGAAAGTCAATGATGACTGGAGGGCGTGAGGCTATAAGTGAGAGAGGAAATGGTGATGCAAGGCTCACTGTTGGCATTAATGGGTCAGCCTATACTGGCCACTGTTTACACTGACTTACACAACACTGCTGATCAATTCACCACAATGATACTGTTCTCTTGGCGTTGTATTCCCTCTGTGCATATTAACGTGGTTAATGGGCCCCGAGAGGATAAACGTATCTTTTTTATCCTGTCGGCTGAAACAGATGAATATGAGGAGAAAGTGAGGACTGCAGATGCTGGCGATCAGAGCTGAAAATGTGTTGCTGGAAAAGCGCAGCAGGTCAGGCAGCATCCAGGGAACAGGAGAATCGACGTTTCGGGCATAAGCCCTAATTCCTGAAGAAGGGCTTATGCCCGAAACCTCGATTCTCCTGTTCCCTGGATGATGCCTGACCTGCTGCGCTTTTCCAGCAACACATTTTCCGCTCGAAACAGATGAATATATCAGCTTGAAATGAACGCAATACGAGATTGGCTCTTTCTGTGCATTTGCACTGGAGAATGTCCAGGTGTGAATGTTTCTTTTCTGTATCAGCGGAAGTTAGTTTAAATTCTTATGGAGCAACTTTCATAAAGTAACAAATGTCCAAGTTACTGTGATTGAACAGCTAATTAAATACACATATGGATATGAACAGCATTGTCTGCGCTGACACCGTTGATGAATTAGTTAAAGCGCCTGTTAAGAACGAGACTAGTATGGTGTCAAATCCTGGCGTTGCATGTCCTGTACATTGAAGGATCGTTGCTTAAACTTCTTTAAAATGCTGTATTGTTGATCCACCATCCCGAAAGAGCATGCTTCTTGTGTTTGAGCTCAGCGCATTTTTATTTCGTGTTACCACGTCCTGCCGCCTGCTGTGGCCCCATCAGTCAATACCAGATCCTGCTAATTCAACGGAAAGATTCTGTACTATGTTCCACAAGGACGTTTCAGTTCACAGTCGAATGCGCTGAAACTTCCAACCGAACAAATTCGATGATCCTCTAAAGCAGTCCGTGACTGAATTCCAAATTCAATGTGCCATTCCCTGAACGACTACTGTCCTCTATCAGTTTTACTTTTCCAAATGAAAGACTGAACCATTCATTATGGAGACATTTTAACAGTCTGATACCCCCAAGACAGACGCACCCATGTCACTAGGAACCAGCTCACTTCCATCAGGGATAATCTCCTTTTTTGCCTCTCAGTGCCTTGTGTGTTCCAGAGATTTTCATTGTCGCAGAGTCCAGATGAAGTTTCTATTCCCCATGTACAGGGGTGAGAATGTTTTCAATGTCTCAGACCAGTTCCTGTCCCGACAACATCAGAGTCAATATTCTGGCCTCTGCTCGGTCCGACAGCTCACCCTTCTGCATTCTCCTCTGATTCCACTTCCCAAAGAGTTTCTCAAGATTCCCAAAGCTGGTGCCTGGATTGGTTTGGCTCCATAACATTTTTCCAACTGCCAATTGACAATATTTTCACAGTGAAGCTTCGGAAACCTCTGCTATGCACTATGTCCAGTGATGAGAAGTCCCGTTTGGTGGAGAGATTCCAGAGGCTGGTGAGTTTCACTTTGGAACAAAGACGGTTAAGTGGCAATTTCCTGCGGTTGTTTGTTATGATGGGAGAGGGAGCGGTGGGGAATGAGCACTTTGACGAGCAGGAGGAAGTGTTGCCACTGACCCGAGTCAGAGAACAGAGGACAGGGATTAAAGGAATCTAATGAAAAGCAGCACTTCTGCTCAGGACGTTCAATAACAACTGCAGAAACCCGATGTGTCGAGCAGTGTATCTGGAAAGACAAAGAGAGATAATTTTTTAAAGGTGGAACATTCCTGATGAAGAACTCGAGTTCCAA
Source organism: Chiloscyllium plagiosum (assembly GCF_037043375.1). Taxonomy (NCBI): domain Eukaryota; kingdom Metazoa; phylum Chordata; class Chondrichthyes; order Orectolobiformes; family Hemiscylliidae; genus Chiloscyllium; species Chiloscyllium plagiosum. The sequence goes on along the minus strand of NW_028270183.1, from coordinate 63,558,680 downwards.
AGTCTAATTAAATTACCGGCCTGGTTTGCAAAATAGGTTTTCTGAACTTTGAGCGAAATTTCGCCCAGCAGCAAGTCATTCATAGCGGAGTCAGCTGGATTCGGACCTACGCAGAGAAACCTGAATGGATTTTTAACCTATCACCTAAACCACTCGGCCATGAGTACTGACTAAAAAGCAGAGTTGAACATTAACCAAATCATCCATGATCTCATTGAAAGCTGTCGCTGACTTGATGGGCTCAATGCTTCCATCTCCTAACTCTGCTGTCAATTGTAAGGTGCGAGACACTAATGTAAAAGAAGAAAAGCACAAAGTTACGAAAAGATATTTGCAGCCAAACTGAGTCAAAATTGTTGATTGAAAGGAAAATCAAACTTGGCAATTTGCTAGATCTCTTGGCGAACATGACCAGCAGAGGTAAGCAAGGGAGCTATTGACCTGGGTGTTCTTGGACCTGAAGCACAACAGAAAAACCTCTCTTGGGTACTATTTTGGATGTATTTCACAATGAGCTATCATGTTTTACATATGTTTCATCGGGAGTGACCTCACACAAGGAAGTAACCAGCGCTGCAGACAGTCATATAATCCGAGTTCCAAGTCCCGGAGTCAGAGACACTCAGTGCCCTGTGTGTCCCTACAAGGAACAGCTGTGCATGGGGTTTACAGGGTAAATGAACTGCATGAATGCAGCTCGATGGTCGTCTGTCTGCTTCTCCTCTATAGTTTTCTGTGCAGTCCCTGCGTGCAATCTTGTCAACTATGTTTGTCCGGCACAAGATGGGCATTGGTCACTTGTCTCTGAGAGAGGCTGTTGGTTTATGTGTTGTCATAATTCCGAGTGTAAGGAGGAATCTCGTTGTCAGTTCCCAGAAACTTACTTTAATAAATGGAAGCGTGCTTTTTAACTTGCCGTGTGGCATATCCTCGTTGCGAAGTTCGTGCACTGCGAATCACGTTGCGGGACAATGCAATTTTGGCAACAAATATGTGTGGCAGTCACGAGTTGCCACGACCAGCTATCCCTAGTTGCAATACGGACAAATGGCAAGAACTACAAATTCGATGAGAGCAGCACACGTTTAATGTGACAGGACAAACAGAATGCAGCCAGAAGATTTCTGGGTATAGGGCAATCACCCAAGATACCTTTACATATGAAAATCTGTGCATCAGTAGAATCTGGGACCCAAGTAGTCTATGTTGGTTATTCATATTCCAGACAACTTGTGTTGTTCCCCGTTTACTCTGAAAGTGCATAGACACAGTTATTTCACCGATATTTCGAAAGAAGATCCTGCATTGAATCTGTTCGCCGTTTTTTGATGCTGTGCCGAAAAGGTGGGCAATTGCGATGTGAAACGTTGCTATACTTTCATTTTCTTCGTTACTGTCCTGGTGAGGGAGAAAGGTGATTGGCTTTCGCGATCATATGGGGGCACTGGCGCATTGATGGCCTAATTTAATCACGGATATAATTGGAAATGTTCACTTTTAATGGTTCGTTGTTGTTCTTTTTTTTATATGATACTTGAGCACTTTCTGGGACTTGGCAATAAACTAAATCTCCAGTAGGTTTGGAATTACCTCGCTGTTACTTGTGCGAGCGGTTCATGTCAGAGACGACTCACAGTGCCTCACAGACAGCACTTAAGCTTCAGTGTGTCTGATCATGGTACTGCCTTTTCAGTTTTAATTCTGTTCCACGTTAAGAGCTGTCAGTTTTTGGATTCGCTGGAGAGCAAAGTGGGTAATGCGATATGGGAGGTATTTTTCTTCAGCCATAATCTTTGATGGCGAACTTGGGAAAGTGTCAAGAAGAATGTTCATTGGAAGCAAATATCCGGAAAACCTTCATCTCTGAATCGGTTGGGCCCATCCATCCTTCAAACAAAATTGCCAAACTGGCTGACTGAGTAACAAACATCATGCGTTTTTTTTTGCAAATGGTGTATTCAAAACGTTGCCGGTGGCTGGAGCATCTCAGAGTTGTCGAGCATGGAAACAACTCCCGCCATCCAACTTGCCTTTGCTGAATAGATAACCGAAATTAATCCATACATATCTGCCAATATTTTTGCCTTATCTCTCCGAGGTCTTCCTGTCTATAAACCCATTCAGATGCCTTAGTAATGTTGTGAGTGCACCAGACTCAGCCACTAAATGTGGCAATTCAATTCACACAAACAAAAGTTCTGTCTGAAAAACATGTGTCCCTCACATCCCTTTTAAATGTTTCCTCTCTCGCATTAAACATTTGCTATGTAGATTTGAACTCGCGTGTCTTGTGAAAAAGTGCTCCCTGACTATTTACTTTGTCTGTTTTCCTCATGATTTTATAAGCTTCTGTGAGGCCATATCTAAGCACTGAAGCTCCTGGGAATCTGACGAAGCTTATTCAGTTTCGTTCTCATGTCCAAGCAGTGCAAACCTTGCAAATCCTTGTGAAGGTTTGCTAAACTTACACTTGCAAGAAGTGTGTTCAGCTGCAGCACTTGTTTGACCGCGTGGTCACTCTGGAGCTGCGGGTGGACTCAATGTGGAGCATCAGCAATTCTGGAGAGTTTTGTTGCCTCCCAGGTTCTCAGGCGACGGATGTCGCCCATCGGCTGAAGACCGTTCGAAAAGGGGATTGTAAACAGCCAGTTGTCTTGGTGCATACAGGCACCAACGAAAAAAAAACACGAGATGAGGACCTGCAGGGAGAATTCAGGGAGCTAGGAGAGAAATTAAAGAGGAGGACCTCAAAGGTAGTAATCTCGGGATTACTGCCGGTGCCATGTGACTGCCAGCGTAGAAATGAATAAAAGAAAGGCACGATGAACACGTGACTTGAGGAATGGTGCTGCTTGCGGGTTTCAGATTTGTTGGATTTTGCGACCAGTTCTGGGGAATGTGGGAGTATAAGAAAATTGACGATGTACATCTGAACCAGACGGGAACGAATGTCCTTTGGGTAGTTTTTGCTACGGCTGTTGGGGAGGTTTTATACTAATGTGGCAGGGGGCTGGGAACCACAAGAGTAAACAAGTCGGCAGTGAGGTGGAAACTGGAAACGCTAAGAATCAGGAAGATAACATTAGTAATGGGAAGAATAGACAGAGAGCAGATGAATGCAAAAGAACTGGTGGCCTGAAATGCATCTACCTTAATGCATGGAGTATAGATAGATGAACTTCGGGCATAGGTTGGTGCTTGGGAATATGACGTTATTGCGATCACAGAGATTTATTTGAAGGAAGGGCATGGTTGGCAACCAAATGTTCTAGGATATAGACGCTTCAGACAGGACAGGGAGGGAAAAAAGGGGAAGGAGTTGCATTGCTGGTCAGGGATGATATCATGGCTGTGTGAAAGGAGGACACCATGTCGGGCTTGGGTCGTGAGACACTATGGATGGAGCAGTGAAATAAGAAGGGTGAGGTTAGATTTTTGAGGCTGTATTACAGTGAGCGTGAGGTGTAAGAAAAAAATAGTTAAACAGACCATGGAAAGACGTAGAGGCAATAATTTAGTGTTGACTGAAGATTTCCGTTTTCCCAACATTGACCAGGATACTCTTAGCGTCAGAGGTCTGGATGGTATACCATTTGTAAGAAGCCTCCAGGTGAGTTTTCTGGAGCGGTATATCAATAGTCCGACGAGGGAATAGGCCATATTGGAACTGATATTGGGGAATAAGCCAGGGCTGGTGATAGCAGATGTCGTGGGTGATTTCTTTGGGAAGTGTCCAATATTCTGTAAATTTTAGAATACTCATTTACAAAGATGAGAGTGGTCCTGAGGAAAGAGTACTAAACTGGGCCAAAGCTAATTATATCAAAATAATGTAGGAGGTCGGAAATGTGGATTGGACACAGCTATTTGTAGGAAAGTCCACAGTTCATATGTGTCAGGCTTTCAAACATAGGTTAAATATAGTGCAGGATAGGCATGTCCCGTTGAAGGCAAAGGATGTGAAAGGCAATATTCGTGAACTGTTGATGACAGGACAATTGTACGACTCGCCAAGAGGAAAAGGGAAGCATACACAACGCCCCGGCAGCTCTGAACATACTGGTCCCTGGAGGAACATGAGAAGAGTAGGACAAGTCTTAAACGAGGAATGAAGGGGGTTAAAAGGGGTCATGAAACAACTTCACGCTAGCACAATTGAGGAGAATCCCAAAGCCTATTATTCATATATAAGAAGCAAACGGGTAACCAGAGAAATGATTGGTCCACTAAAGGAAAATGAAGGAAGGCTGGATGTCGAATCTGAGAGAGTGGGTATGATTCTGAATGATTATTTTGCATCAGTGTTCACTGAGAAGAGGAGCATGATGAATTTTGAGTCTAGAGTAAGACATTTGATTTATCTGGATCATGTTGACATAAGTAGGGAAGCTGTGTTGGGCAGGCTAGTGGTAATTAATGTGGACAAATCCTCAGGAACGGATGGGATCTATCCCTGGTTCCTGAGCGAGGTGAGAGAGGAAATAGCTGGGGCCCTGACAGATATCTTCGTGGCATCCTTCAGCACAGGTGAGGTTCTGGCCGACTGGAACGTTACTCATATTGTCCCCTGTACAAGAAGGACAGTGGGGATATTATGGATAACTACAGAACAAGGCGCCTAACATCAGCGTTGGGAAAGTTGCTGGAGAAGGTACTGAGGGATAGGATCTATTTATATTTATAAAATAATGTGCATATCAGTGAGAGGCACAGAGTTTTTCGTGGAAGTGCCCAAGTTGATAGATGAAGGAAAGGCTGTTGATGACATATACATGCACTACAGTAAGGAGTTAGGTAAGGTTCCCCCTGGTAACCAAATACAGAACGTAAAGTAACATGGTGTGCAGGGTGTTCTAGACAGGTGGATAAAGAATTAGTTGAGCAATAGGAGAGAGAGAATGGCAGTTGAATGGAGTTTCTGGAAATGGAGAAAGATGACCAGTAGTGCTCCACAGGTGTCAGTGTTGTGGTCACTGTTGTTTGTGATATACATAAATGAAGAAGGGCTTATGCCCGAAACGTCGATTCTCCTGTTCCCTGGATGCTGCCTGACCTGCTGCGCTTTTCCAGCAACACATTTCCAGCTCTGATCTCCAGCATCTGCAGACCTCACTTTCTCCCCATATACATAAATGACCTGGAAGAGAGCACTGTTAGAATGATCAGAAAGTTTGCAGATGACACGAAGAAATCTGGACTAGCAGAAAGTATAAGTGACTGTTAAAGAATACAGGAGGATATAGATATACTGGAAAGTTGGGCGGAAAAGTGGCAGCTGGAGTTCAAAACAGACAACTGTGAGGTGACGCATTTCGCTCAGTCTAATTCTAGATGGGGATATACAATGAACGGAAGAGCTTTGGGAAAAAAAAGTTGATGGACAGAGAGATCTGTGAGTGAAGGTCCATTATACACTGAAGGATGCTGCACCAGTGGATAGAGTAGTCAAGCAGGCATATAGTATGCTTGGCTTCATTGGATGGGGTATTGAATAAAATGGCTGGCAATTCATGTTAAAATTGAACAATACATTGGTCTGGCCACACTTAGAATACTGTGCAAATTTCTGGTCGCCACATTACCAAAAGGATGTGGACGCTTTGGAGAGGGCACGGAAAAGGTTTAAGTGGATGTTGCCTCGTATGGAAGGTGCAATCTAGGAAGAGAGGTTGAGTAGGTTAGGTTTGTTTTCATTAGAAACAAGGAGTTTGACGGGGAGCTTTTTGTGGCTTACTAAATCATGAAGGGTACAGGCAGGGTAGATAGAGAAAAGTTTTATTTCCCAGTTGAAGGATTAAATACCGAGAGGTCACGCGTTCAAGGTGAGAGGTGAAAAGTTTAAGAGCGATACACGCGGCAACTACTTGACACAGCGGGTGGTGGGTGTCTGGAACGCGTTCCCAGCAGAGACGGGAGAGGGCATCACGGTAGATACATTTAAGATACATCTGGACAGATCGTTGAGGATGTGGGGAGCAGAGGGATACAGATGCTTAGGAATTGGGTGACCGGTTTAAACAGTAGATTTGGATCGGCTCAGGCTTGAATAGATGAAGGGCCTGTTCCTTGTCTGTACATTTTCTTTCGTCTTTCTTCTTAAATTACGCCAATTTCATTACATAATCTGCGAGGTCTAAGTGCCTGAAGTGAATCGATTCTGAACCACTAGTCATAACAAATCTGAGCGTTGACTTTTGTGTGGTAGCGTGGTCGAGCAGTCTAATATGCTGGGTTTTAAGCTTCAGTTTCTTTCGAATCGTGGCTTCAAATACCAGCATCGTAAGTGAGCTACTATGTGGAGATGTATGTGAGTGAACTGCGCATGTGTGGATGCCTTTTAATTTGAGTATTTGCAGCTCCTCAGTGTGCTTCCCCTCTCGGTGATAAAATCAGCGACCGTCTCTGAAAACAACGCAAGTTCCTGCTGTCCGACGTATCCTCATATCCCGTCGATGACATTGCTTTTGGATATCTGCGTTGCCAGTTTCTAAATCTCAAATGGTCAGCGCAGTTGGCTGAAATGTTGGTGGTACGAGCACACCCAGGGAATAAGCCTCAAATATGTCAGCACAAGCATTTACCCCGACCATATATTGACATTGTAACTGGGAAAACTCATCCATGATTCACCCCAAGTCTGCAGGGAGTGAGACGTTTACACGCAGCAGAATACGACATCACTTTCTCCAAGCACCCGATGCCAACAGAAAGCGGAGACTGCAGCTTCAATCAGCGACTTTCTGCCAAGCCATGGGAAACAACTCGTGGAAACTCCTTCCTTCGTAACAGCTCTTTCCGTGTGAAAGGAGCAAAACTTTCACTTTAAATTGGAAAGGGCTTCAGGACATTAGAATGTTGTTCCAGTTCTTGGAACATGTTATAAATAAAACTCCTGACTTGTAAATAAGAAGTGGTAAAGGTTTTAGGTAGAAAGAACAAAGAAAGTGTTGATTGAGACGACTCTGTCTCGTCAGCAGATGGGAAATGCCCAACACTGTAAACGCAAATGATTGGGTTTCCTTAGGTAATTTCCCGACTGATTGACTGTCTGTCAGAGTGATTGGAAATCACATCAGCGACATAAAGGTGAGGATAAAAATATGAAAATAATAAGGTTGAACCTTAAATCCCGGGACAACTGCTGAATAGATTGTAATGCTTTGAAGGAATAACTGAAATGAAAGGTGTGAATGATATTTTTGTGATGAGGAGGAATGGACTGGATCCGAACAAATTGCTGATGAATTATGCTCGCAATGTAATAGCAAACTAATCCACATTGCACCGTGCTAGGTTAGCCAAGTCGGTGCAGTGTGAGATGCTTAATCTGAGGGTGGTGGGTGCAAGCCTCACAATGGGCGCTTTCACCGCTTAATACAATTCCGGCTCTTCGTTCCACGTGCAGTATTGCAACCCTTCTCAGGGGAATGTTCTTGCTGCTTTCATTGTCCGCCTGTTTTTGATCACACGTCGGTTTCTGAGTGAACACTGTTTCCATTTACTGGAGGCGCCAGAGACAACTTTATAAGTACAGCCGAAAATACAATGAATGATGTCCGTTTCAAAACGTGAGGTTCCAAACCAACCGTGCACCACCCAAAGTGTTCAAAGGCACGGAAAGCGAATGGCCACTTGCTAGGGGTCGGACAGAGACGGATCAATATCACATGGGTCCTGAACCAATTTTCAGTGATTCAGATTGTTCTGATGGAAACCGAAGGGAACTCTCCCTCAACGTTTTGCAATTGTTCTTCTTGTGTTTAACGTAATGAACAGTATATTGTCAGTAACGAGGGTGGAGGTGCGGCAGGATCGTGAGGTTTCAGTGTGGGACATAGGCACAGTAAGTCAAATATCCCCAGAGCACGGGAGAACTGTTTGGTCCAGGATCACTGCCATCTTCTGTTTCTAAACCAACAAATGAAATTACTGGAAAATCTCAGCAGGTCTGGTAGCATCGTGGCAATATAAATCGATTTAAGACTTCGGGACTAGTGACACTTCTTTTCCATGTCTATCTCCACCTGCTTTCGCACACTTTTCCTTTTTATTGAATGTCTCCTGACTTCCAACTTTATGTCAGCTTCTCTTTTATTACTTCCTCTCCAACCATTTTCCCAGTCTCCAATTTTGCATCCATCTTTCACATTGCCCAGGACATCGAACTGAACAAATAACTCTGTTTCTATTTCCTTAGATAGCAGATGGCCTGAGACTGGAAGGCAGTGTTGGTCCGAAAACTCATCCATGATTCACCCCGAGTCCACAGGGAGCAAGACGTTTACACGCAGCAGAATACGACACCACGTTCTCCAATCCCCCGATGCCAACTGAAAGCGGCCACTGCAGCTTCAATCAGGGCTTTCTGCCAAACCCTGGGACACAGTTCGTGGAAACTCATCCCGTGGGAAAGGAACAAAACTTCCATTTTAAATTGGAAACGGCTTCAGGAGATTGGTAGGTTGTTCCTGTTCTTTGAACGTCTGATAAACAAAACTGCTGTCTTGAAAATAAGAAGTGGTACACGTTTTAGGCAGGAAGAACAAAGAAAATGATGATTGTGAGGACTCTGTCTTGTCAGTAGATGGGAAATTGCCAATACTGCAAACAGAAATGGTTGGGTTTCCTAAGGTAATTTTTCAACTGATTTACTGTCTGCCAGAGTGACTGGAAATCACTTCATATGAAAATATTCAGGTTTAATCTTAAATGCCGGGACAAGTGTTAAATAGATTGTAGTGTTTTGACGAAGTAACAAAAGTGAAAGATGTGAATTATGTTATTTGTGATTGGGAGGAATGAGCTGGATCTTTGCAAATTGCTGTGTCAGGTGAATTATGCTCAGAATGAAATAGCAAACTAATTCATCGTGTGCCAAAGCTGGATATCTCAGTTCGGCGCAATGTGAGTTGTTTAATCAGAAAGTCGTGCGTCCAAGCCCCATAATAGTCGTTTTCACTGTCTAATGGAGTTCCAGCTCTTCGTTCCACATGCGGAATTGTAAGCCAACGCTGGTGGAGCATTCTTGTTGTTTTCGCTGACACATATGTCCTCCTGCTTTGATCACATGTCGGTTTCAGAGTGAAAACTGACTGCACTTTACTGGAAGCGCCAGAGACAACTTTATCAGTGCAGCTGAAAATACAATGAATGATGTCCATTTTACAACGTCCGATTCCATTACATCCGTGCACCAACCAAAGTGTTCAAAGACACAGAACGCGAATGGCCATTTGTTACTGGTCTGACAGAGACGGCTTAATGTCTCATGGGTCCTGAACAAAAATTAACTGATTCAGAATGTGCTGATGGAACGGACCGGAGCTCTCCCTGAACGTTTTGCAATTGTTCTTGTTGTGTGCTCATGTAAGTTTATGAAAAGAACAGTTTAGTGCCAGTAACGAGGATGGGGGTGGGAAAGGATTCTGAGGTTTCAATGTGGGACAGACGTGATCTGATCGAGCGGGTAAGTCAAATATTCCCAGAACATGGGAGAGCTGATTGGTCCAGGATCACTCCCATCTTCTTTTTCAGAATCAACAAATGAAATTGCTGGAAAAGCTCAGCAGGTCCGGTCGCATCTTGAAAATGAAAACCGAATGAGATTCCGGGACTGGTGACACTTCTTTTTCCATCTCCATGTCCCTCTGCCTTTCTGCAAACTTCCTTTTTATTGAATATGTCCTGACTTCAAACTTTATATTCAGCTTCACTTTTATTGCTTCCTCTCCAACCATTTTCCCAGTCTCTAAAATTGTATCATGCTTGTTCTATCTCTCACTTTGCCCGGGACTTCCAACTGAACAAATAACTCTGTTTCTATTTCCTTAGATACCAGATGGCCAGAGATTGGAAGACATAGGAGGACGGTTAGCGCTTTCAGAATATCTAGTCTGCTCCGCCATTCGATTCTGCCTTATATCATTCTTAACCCCATTCTCCAGTCCTCTCCCTGAACACTTACTCCCCAGTCTTAGGATCCAGTCTTTTCCCCAGTCTTTTTGGGTCCTAATCCGTCCCAAAACCCTCCACATGTCTTGGCAGCTGTTACACCGTGTCTCCGTGTCATCAATCTCAGTTTCAGTGATTCTCGGCAAACACGAACTGTTCTGAGCAGTTCGATCGGGTCTCTGGCCCCACTGTGATCCTGCGAGGGAGCAGTAATCATCTTCATCTCCTACGGAAAGGATCGACGCTTCAAAAAAAATCGGACAGAAAGAAAGATAGGCTTGTGTGTCAAGATATGTGGAGGTAATTGCTTTCTGACCTGGTCAGTAAACCTTACTCTGTATATCCCCGCACATTCTAGCTGTTGTGGTGAAAGGGAATACAAGTGCAATTTATTGCCATCTACGCTTTTATTCGATATGCATTCTTCCTTGTTTTGAATATGCAGGGATGTTTCCAGCACTGATGGTCACCATTTCTAAGAGTGCATGCCGCGGGCCCTGATCTTTTCTGGAGAGTAGCAGTATCAGTCTGTGCGAAAGTGGCCCAGTTCAAAGCTTAGAAGAAACATTGTTGTTCCCTCTTTCCGGACGACAGTCTTTCATATCATGATCGATGGGGTTTTATTGCATTCTCATCAGCAAACCTTGTTTTGTATTTACTCGCCCAATACTACTGTAGCGGTGAAAAGAATATAATTCCGAATACCTGCTGCCTGAATTTCATTTTCAAATTTCTATTCGCAGTGGTCCTTCATATGTGGCGATGTCTATATCACTGCTGGCCATTCTGTTTAAGAGTGCCGTTACATATGTTCCTCTGTCTTGGCGCGCTAGGAAAAATTGTCTGCACCTTTACTGCCAATATTTCCTGGATATTTCAACATGGTATTCTTTATTCTTTCAATCATGTCCTCTTTAAGGACACAGTTACCGGGCTCTGATCCTTTCTGTAACAACAGTACCGCATTTGTTCGACATGCGAAGGTGGCCTGGATCAGTAACAAGGAGAGCATTCATTTCCTTCTGTCACAGAGAACAATGGATTCATGATGTTAGTCTCTGTCAAATGCATCCGAAAATGTGCTGTGAAAGCTTCATTTGAACGCTGCCTGGCTTTTCTCAACGTGTGTCAACCAAAACCAGAAATCCTCAATCATAGTTTGGAGCAGTTCACATATTCGAGTTTCGAAGCAGCAGGCACGGATACAGTTCATTCAGTCAACAACAGGAATGAACAGATTTACAGGCACAGATGAACTATCGACTCTTGTTCTCAAAGTGTTACTAATATTACCGTGTGGCCTGAAGTCAAACCCATGTTGTAACTGAAAATGAGGAAATCACAGACAGGCTGCCGAATGACAGTATGTATTTTGTTTTCTTGTTCTCTCAGAGTTCCAGGAAAGTATGACAGCGAGGGAGAGGAATGCAAGTCAAGTACAGTTCTGGTGAAACACCTTCTGTCGGATTCAGTCATCAACAAGAAACGTGAATGCAACTAAAGTGGGAAACCTTTTCACAACTCGAACAAAGAGCAATCACGAACAGCGACCACCTCTTTGACATCTCAGATCGCCTTTGACCTTCCCTGAATATATATAGAAACTAATTTTTGTACACCTCAAAGTGAGAACTGTTTGATTTACCGACAATAAGTGAGTCACATGTCGTTGATTCCCACATAGGTTTCCAACTCAGCTTGCAGCCAGGTGGCAGTTACTCATGGCTCTGCTGGATAATGCACTATTATGGAGAAATAAAAGGAAAGTTGGAACTCTTATTGGCTCCGGGTTTCGAATAATCTTGCTACGTGTTCTGCCATTCACGGATTCCAGTGCTAAATCAGTTTTTCAGTTCATCTGAGCAGCAGGAGAGTCGGCGTTTCTGGCCGGAGCAGAATTCATCATCTCCAGTGATCACTTTATCTGAGGAGAGAAAATGAACAAAGTTTCACACAGCGACTAATCGGAATTGCATTCCGTTTCAGCATGGTAGCAGGTATGGGCTAGCAAATTCAAAGCCAGATTTGCTGATGAGAACAACAAGCACGACCGCTCAGATAGAGCAATTCCTTCCCACCGTTTATTCTGCAGAACTGGTGCAGTTGCTGTGAGTATGCTGCAGGGTATCATCAGGTACATGCTCTTGGGTTTCCGGTTTTGGCCTGTGTGCTCGCGTGGCTGAGCAACCTGAGACTCTGATTTCAGATTCCACTTCTTAAGAAGGCTTGTGTTTGCATCCCTGCGCGGCCACGTGTGCTAATGGATTAAGCTGGCAACGTTTTGCAGGGATGCGTTTTGTTAAAGTTGAACAGAAAAAAAAGCAGTCATTTCTTCTAATCCGGTTGTGATGTGGCACAGCAGAAAACAACCAACATGTCAGTGCCCATGTTTTCCCCTTCTGCTATAGTTATCACATTCTGCGCCAGCTCGAAAGGCCACCAGCAGAATATGCGACTCAAAAACAGGCTGCGCCAATCTTTCATATTCCAGACAATTTGCATTTTTCACCGTTTCTCTGAAAGTGAATGTTAATGTGAAATTAGGTTCGACATTGGATCTGCTCGCAGTTTTCTGTTGTTGTTGCGAAAATGAGGAAAATTGCGATATGAAACTTGATTCTTTTCCCTAATTTCCTTAATTTCTGTCCTGATGAGAGAGGCTGGTGATTGGTCCTCTCGATCCGATGGAGACATCAGCCCAATTGTTAACCTCATCTAATCGAGACTGTAATTGGTAATCTTCACTTTTCATGGTTCATTGTTAGTCAGTTCTGATTCATGTAACTTGAGCACTTTCCTGGGAGTATTGGTGCAGTAAGGCGCAACTACGTTGAAAGCACCATTTGGAATTGCCTCGCTGCAATTTGTGTGAGCAGCTCATGACTCAGATGACTCGCTCTGCCTCACAGACAGCATTCATGAGTCCGTGTGTCTGGAAATATGTTCTCTTTGTCAGTTCTGCTTCTGTTCATGAGTTGTCAGTTTTTGGTTTCGCTGGAGAGTTGCGCGGGCAACATGATTTGTGAGGTATTTTCTGCAGCCAAAATCTCCCACTGAGAAGTTGGGAATGTGTCAAGAAGAATGGTCATTGGCAGCCTAATACCAGAAAAAAATGATTCGTTGCTGGTTTTAACCTAAGCAGCCTATGGGAGTTATCTCAAATGGGAGAGTACTCGCTTTGCATGTGAGAGATTGCGGGGTGGCTAGCTGCGTTCTCCATCCCATTTTAGGGCGGCACCGTGGCTCAGTGGTTTGCACTGCTGCCTCACAGCACCAGTGTTCCACGTTTGATTCCTGTGCGTAGTTTGCACATTCTCCCTGCGTCTGCGTGAGTTTCTTCCCACACTCAAAAGATGTGCGGGACAGGTGAATTTGACATGCTAATTTGCCCATAATGATCGGTGCATTAGTTCGAGGGAAATTGGTCTGGGTGGGTGAGTCTTTGGAGGGTCGGTGTGGACTAGTTGCGCTGAAGTGCCTGTTTCCATACTGTAGGGAATCTAATCTAACTATCTTCCAGAAAACCAGCTCAACACACTGACCAAGTGATGAGTGCCTATTCAAACTGGTGATCGCCACTGCAGCATCTCAGAGGGGCTGAGCCCGTAAACAATTGCTGTATTTGCCAAATTTTCAAGTTTATTCTTTTTCAACTTTCTTGTCTGTATACAGATCAATATGCCTTTGAAATGTTGAGAGTATACCAGACCCCACCACTAAATCTGACAACTCATTCCAAACACGCAAGTCTTTCTGTATGAAAAACACAATGTACTTCAGATCCCTTTTAAATTTTACCACTTTCCCCTTAAAACAGTGTTCCCTTGTTTTGAACTTGCCTGTCTTGGGAAGAAATGTTCATTGACCAATTACTCTACCGTCTCCTTCATATTGATTTAAACCTCTGTAAGCCCATCCCTCAGCCCTCAAGCTCCAGGGAAAAATTTCACATCCTATTCAGCTTTATGCTACAGTCCAAACACTGCATGCCTTGCAACATCCTCAAAAATCTTATCGAACTTACGCCAAGTTCGCCATTGAAAGTGCGTGTGGGTAAGTGCCTGAAGTGAGGCGATGCTGAAACACTAATCTTGAAAAACGTGGTTGCGGGTGTTTGTGTGGCAGCGTGGCAGAGATGTCGAAGGAGCTGTCTTTAAACTATAACCTCGATCCAGTCATTGATTTGAATTCCCACCACAACCAGAACCACAGGTGAAGTCGGGAACTCTGTTTTTCATGAAAGACCTATAAACATTGAGATGTCAGGATTTGATCCCATATTCGGCTGTTTTTTCACAGGAACTTGCACTAACTAAGGCTGAGGGAGTGCCCAAGCTCAACGATTCAAAACTATGCGTGCATTTACTTGACTGTTCGAACACAGGAACTCGGACTCATTTTTTGTGTGTTACACAGTTACTCGATGTAAATTTAAAACAGTCTCTGGTTATGCAGAAGAGTTCAAAGCTGGATATTCTCCACTGAAACTGCACAGGGAGAGGCAATCTCTTATTACTTTTGTTGTAAACTGATAACTTATACTGTTTAAACTGACAGAATAACGCGGATCCATGCATCCTCTTGGGCACCTTTAACCGCGTTAATATCAGCAAAGGTAAACTCACACTAAGAGGAATGGGCTCATTGCGGTGAATTGTTAAGGAGTGGTGTGTGAGTCAGAGTGAATAGTGGTCAGTAAATACTGACACTGACATTGAACGTTGCAACACCAGCTCCTCACTCACTTGCTGTCTCATGCCTCCCAGTCATCATTGCCTTTCACATTTTCCTCTCGGCCGTACCACTTCTCAACTTATTCCCGACAGCTTGCAAGTGTTCCCTTAGAAACTGCAGCTTTAGGAAACGTATTACTGGGATAAAGTCATTGCTCAATGTGATGGGATGCACCGTCAATCACCAATTACTCGAGAGATTGAGATTATGAGTTACTCCGCATAACCCTGGATGTCCTCAGTTGCGGGGTACAGGCATAATGCCATGAGGCAAGGGTTTAGACGTCGTGACATTGAAGGAACAGAGAAATATTTTCAACTGAGAAACGCGAGAACCTTGGAGGGGTAATTGCTGTGATAGCTTTCGCTTGTATTTGCTGCCATTGTCCTTCCAGACAGATGCTGATCGATCACTGAATTGTTCTGGCAGGATCCATGTGTGTGTTCTGGGTGCAGCCAGGATTTACTTTTCATTCGGATAATTCACAAGAAGAGAATTAAATCTACATCTCCTAACTGGGAATGAAAGCCTGTTCCTGGCAATGCAAAATCAGACTCGTATGCAGGGATGTCCAATGATACTGCAGTAGCCACCTGTACAAACTCTAGTGCCTGCTCTTCACGTCATAATCGTCTTAGTCAGCAGTGTTTCTCTCTCCAAGTTTCCAAGTCGGTTCATATTATCACCCTTGGTTTCAATGTGAAGAAGGCAATGCTGTGATAATCTGATGTTGTTCAGCAGATATACTGCAGCAAGTTAAGTCAAGACTGATGCAAACCCGAGCTCGTTTTGAGCTGAGCTGATGTTTTGGCAGCAAGAAAGGCATCGTTCAACTCGCCTCATTCCGGGTGACGGTCTCGAAATGACCAGTGGTTTCTCGCTGAATTAGTTCAGGCTCTGGAATGTAAAAAAAACTTCAAATATGAAAGTAAAGTGAAAGGAAATGGTTCACAGAGTGGGGAATTCCAAGTGAAACAGTGACGGTGATTATGTTTGCTGATTTTTCACCTTGTGAATGCTGTTTCCCTGATGTGGACTTTACATTACCGAAAGACAAACTGTCACAGCCAAACCTGGTCTTTGGGTCAGTGACAGAATTGGTAACACGCCTGACGTCGAGTTAGGGGATTGTCGGTTCGCATTTAAAATCACGAGGATGTAGCATGCTAGTCCATTCCTGTTGTCTGTCAGGAACGGAGGGGTTTGGGTTTTCGAATTTACAGTTTATTTCGCCCACTTCAAATTCTAGCTCAGATCAACGTCTCTCATTGTCTGCAGAACTGGCTTAGGTTTAACCAAAAGCTGCCTTTTGGCGGTTGAACTTGCATGTTGGAGTGGACAGCTGAAGTGAAGCACAAGGAGCTGGTCAAATCCTGAGAACTCTGCCACTCTCGGGGTATGTGTCTGTGTGTCTCTTTCTGTGAGAGACACGACGTGGGTAATAACACAGTGTGACTATGTCAAACTTCAATCCCATTGTTGTGTCATCTAAGATCAAAGCGAGAACCTCACTGCCATTTGCAGTGGAAACATCAGAACACATAAGGTTATGGACCAAAGCTGGAAACTGGGAATGGAATAGACGAATGTCTTTAAACCAGACTGCACCATGGGCCAAATGGGCTTTTCCATTCTGCAAAACTTGAAGACCAGTAGAAAACAATCTGCAGTGAAACTGATCAGAAATGAAAGGGAAAGGCCATTTCATTGAGAATAAGTGCAAGATCGTCTGTCTTCATTCAGTGTAATGACGTAGTTAGGATTTGGAACTAGAACTGCCATGGCATTAGTTTTGTTTTCACACTGGGAATGAATGTTTTATTGTGCAAGTATATCGTGGTACCAGTATTTCTGACCACTGATCCGAACGTGGTAATGCTTGGTTTTGTGCCAGGTTATCAAAAATCAGAAAGATGCAGATTTTGGAAAGCTGAACTAAAAACGAGAATTGATAGAGAAACCCGCTACACCTGGCATCATCTGTGGAGAGAAACAGATTTTTTTTAGATGGACAGGAAACAGGTTAGTTATAGATTTCTAGATTATACTGTTGGGAAAATGATAATCTTACCTGTCGAATCAGGATATTTATCAAAATCACTCTTGAGCTTACAAACGTCGAATTTACAATCTTAAAAGGACTTAATCAGCTGTCATGCTACTCTCATTTTCCTGAGCTGGTGGAAGGCTATGTTTTAATGGCTACATTTCCTTTTGCTTTCTGTTATTTAGCAGTCACGCCGAATGGAGAATTGTTTCTTTCTGTGTCTGCCTCAATATGTGTCTTCGTTTTTTCTATATTTGTCTCTGTATCCTCCTGGGCCTTTTTCACATTCTCCGACTCTCTGGCTGTCCATATCCCTCATTTCCCATTTCTGCTCTTGAAAAGCCTGACATTCAGAGACAGTTTGAGATTCGAACTGCTGAGAGGCTTTCTGACGCCTGGCTGGAGTCGGTCGAAGTAGTCTCACATTCTCTGGATAATGCGTCTGTCACTTCGACCTGAGGCAAGGAGACATTTATTCCTCAAAATCTAAAGACCCTTTCGAAGTTAAAGTTGAATTCCTTACCCAACAGAAAAAGAAAGTAATTACATGATAGCTGAAGAAGAACAAGGATGCATTTACTGTTGGTGTACAACCAATGAAAGGTGACAGCAGAGAATGAGGGTGATCATGTCGTGGTGTCAGTGCCATTACCACAACATTCCCCGGGAATGCTGCAGTGTCTCCTACCTCACCACTTAATTTCCACAAATCTGGGAATGAAGGAATGAGAATAAGAGGATGAGAAGCAGACGTGTTTGTGGAACTGCGGGAAGAATCTCCAGTTAAAATAGAAGTTAAAAAGAGCAACATACACTACTGGATTTAAACCTGGAAAATGAAGCCGGAACTCGAAATCAGAATATAAAGCAATTCAAACAGGACTCTGAGTTTCTCGATGAGCAACACAGTACTTGTGAGAAATAACGAGCTTTCAAAACAATGAGCAGGCATCAGTGTGATGGGAGGTGCTTTCACCAGCTAAGCCACGGCGCCACGTTTAAAGTCAGATTTGTCGTCCATATGTGCAATGTCTGAACCACTTGATCACAGGAATTCGAAAACGCGTTTTCTGTAGTAGCTTTGCTCAGTATGAATGGCAATCAAACTCTGCTTGTGCAAAAACAGACATTTCAATGCTGAGCATGCCCCACTTAAAAGGCACAGAAAAAGATAGTATTCTCTTGCATTGGCATCCAACAGATATTTTCATCTGTTTAAACTGACAGAATAAAGCGGATATGCACATCTCCTCTCACGTCCCATTAACCACGTTAATACACACGCAGGGATTTTCAAACCAAGATGAACAGGCTCATTGTTGTGAATTGACAGTAGTGATGTGTGAGTCATTGCGAACAGTGAGAAATAAATAGCACTGACACTGAGCTTTGCACCATCAGCATAACACTCACATCTTGTGTCATGTCTCCTCGTCATCAATGCACTTGACTTGAATTATTCTACCCTGCACGTCTCCTCAAGTTATTCCCGACCGCTTACAGTGTCGAATTAGTACATGCAATTATTAGAAATGCATTTCTGGGACACAGTTGTCTTTCAATGAGATAAGATTCACTGCCCATCCCTAATTATCCCAAAGATGTCGGGGACGAGTTACTTTTGTCAACTCCTCAAAGACGCCACTCCTGACGCCACTCTGTCAATGTAACTGACTGAGGGAAGAGCAAACTGACGCCACTCAGTCAGTGTTACTCACCCAGGGAAGGGCAGACTGACCCCACACTCTCAGTGTAACTCAGCAGACTGATCCCACACGGTCAATACAAGTCATTCTCTGAAGAGCAGTCAGACACCACTCGAAAATATAATTCCCTCAGGGAAGAGCAGACTTATCCCATTCTGTCGATGGCACTCACCCAATGAATGAACACTAACTCCACTCTACCAATGTAACTCGCCAGGGAAGAGCAGACGGAAGTCAGACTGTCAACATAAATTATCGAGGGAAGAGAATACTGACCCCGCTCTTTCTATTTCACTCAGGCAGGGAAGAGAAGACTGTCACCACTCTGTGAAAGAAATTCGCCCAGGGAAGGGCAACTGACCCTCCTGTATCTGCGTGACTGACACAGGTAAGAGCAACTAACCCAACTCTGTCAACGTGTCTCCCTCAGGGAAGAAGACGCTGACCCCTCTCTGTCTATGTAGCTCACCCAGGAAACAGCAGACTAACCCCACTCTGTCCATTTAAGTTCACAAAAATCCTCTGAAGTACGTCCTATCCAGACACTCCTCTTACAGAGACATCACTGTCTCTGTAACCGTGTGCGTTCAATGGCGATTCCAAATATCCTGCAAATGTTTAGAATGTGGCAGCAAACCAGAGCAACCACACAGAAATTGGGCGAATGTGCAAACTTCCATCAGGCTGTCACCTCAGCCTGGAATGGAAACCAAACCCGACAGCAGTCGTGATTATAAAATGGCAGAACAGAAACCTAGCAAAAAGAATTGCGTCCCTGTGTGTTGCAACGATTCTGAGTATTAATTAAGCCCCCTCCCTGTCGTTAATTTCCATTTTCATCACTGCCAACCTTCTTTGAAGCAAAGCACGCACTTCCTTTTTTCAGACTTCCTATATCCCGCTTTCATCCCGCTTTTTACCGAATCATATTTCTGACTTTACAAACTACGTCATAACAGGTTGACAACTGCAGAATGAGCTTTGTTCCGTTCTCCACTGATGTTGATAGTAGTAATTCGGCATATTCGAGTAGGACTTGATGCGCTTGCGGGTGGTGTATTCGTGGCATTTTGGCTTCTTTTTTTAATTTTCGGTCGACTATTTCGAGTTCATTGCGCAGGCTTCTGGAGAAGACTTTTTGGAGTCGAAATGGTCGTCTCGAAAGACGGACGTAGCTTTATTTCTGTTCTCTTATAAATTGATCTTCTTCTGATCTTTGCAAGTGAAATAGGGTGCATTACTATTGCTCGGTTTCAGTTTCAAAATCAAGAGAAACCTGAAGGAGAGAATATCAAAGAACACAAAGTTCTGAGTTGTTAAGATAATTTTTGCAGCAATGGTGGACATCAAGGTCAAATTAAGAAAACGGTTCAAGAACATTTAGTCTGTGGAAGTGGTATGTGACTTTAGTTCCAAATATATGTTTCCGTTCTTCCAGTACATCTTTTTGACTCGCAGAAAACATTGATTGTTTTCGGTATTCACTTTGTTTCGCGACATCTGTCTTCTGGTCGACCAGGGACAACTTGAATTTGCGTCTGCATTGAATAAGATTTCGCTCTTTCTTTCGAGGAGCAAACCTGTGCATTATGTACCACTTATCATGCTGATGGCTAAGAAGTTCAAAATGAATTACGGTTTATGGATCGTGAGCAAGAATGAAGTGATCCACTTGCGAACAGATGTCACCACGCCCTCTTCCTACATCGGGCCTGAACGGTCCATTGTCATAGTCTGCAGACAGGAAATGTCTAAGTGACTAGTCCTTTGTTCAGTTTGATTTGATACCAATGGTAGTGCTGTTTTGGTGCAGAAATGTGTCAACATCTCTGACGTTAGAGTCAAAATTTAAGTCACATCTACTCCATGGAGTGTCTTCTCATATCGGAACATGCTGACATGAAAACATCTAACTCTGATAGCAAAGGTTTTCTCATTAAACTGGGAGTATGTTTAACTAAGCAATTCAGACAGCCAGGATGAATAATTGGCATTTGGTTCTTCAAGCTGAGCTCTCCACACCAACTGCTCCAACGAAAGCCGTGGATAAATTCCCCATCGATTATTTGGTCAATTTTAGCCTCAACAACAACCTATTGTTCTGAACAATGCTACACCACAAGCAAAGGGCTAAGTCTGATTTTCATCGTTAATTTTCAATTTCAGTTCTTAATGCACAGTTTCTTACGAATGTGGACAGCAGAAGACAGTTAACATTCCATTTCTAGTATTTCCAGAAAATTTCTACTCCGCTGATATCGCCTTGCCTTTTCACATCGCAAGCCAGGAACCTGGATCAGTCGAGTTCCTTTCCACACACGGAGTTCCTTTTTTCTAATTCATTGACTGCTGATATAATAGATTATTGGCCTTGAGAGTCAGCTGTAAATTAGGTTGAACTTTCTCAGCTTGACTTTCAACTGATCCTAAAAAAAAATTCATCACCTGCAGGTAAATGTATTGCATTGCTTCTTGTTTTGCTGAATTCCACCCCCCGAACATCCAAATTTCATGATAGTTCGACAAATGTGTTGAAACTGATTCATGTTGGATGTTGGTGGCTTTTTGTGTCTCGACATATAATTTATACAATTAGATGACTGGGTCAGTCTTGAAATTACTTCGGATTCTTCACAGTTGAAAATTTACTTTCGATTGAATGCAAAGCTCAAGCTCCACGAAATCCAAATCCTGCAAAGGAATTAATGATTTTTAAAAGATTCTACGCTCTGAACAGGATTCGAACCTGCGCAGGGTGACCCCATTGGATTTTAAATCCAACGCCTTAACGTCTCGGACATCACAACTGCAGCACGGGTGCCACTTTTCACAGTAAAACAACTGAAAGATTTCGCCAAACCCTTTGCAGAGACCCAGACGAACGTTACCTTAGCAGATTGACAGGCTTTCACCGCAAACTAGATTCGGACACAGCTGAAGTTGTGGGAATGATTCTTCATCGAACTATAGAGTCACGGATGTACACCACGAAGAGAGGATCATTGTCTCACTGCTTCCGATCGATTTTGAATCAATTGCTCATCATCTGGTGCCAAATTAGATATGCTGATGTGTTTTAATATTCATCGAAATATGGTATTAGAAAAATTGATGCTAAGTCCATAAACATTAGCTACATTCGTAAAAAAAAATCGGAATTAGAAAGAATGCAGAACCAATTTACAGGAATGGATCCAGCAACTAATCTGTAAGTTCTGACATCAGGTAATGAACTTGTGAGGACAAGAGAGGAAGATTAACCGAAGATTTGGAACTTGAAATCGTCTTGACGGAATTATTTGCAAAGTTTTTGCGGCTGTTCTAGAGTCATCAAGTCGTTGAACAATACAACACGGAAAGTGGTCCTTCTTTCCAACTTGACCATGGTGGACAGATATCCGAAATTAATAGGTCCCATTTGCCAACATTTGGCTCACATCCCTCGAAACCTTGTTACTCATATATCCATCCAGATGCCATTCAATGTTACAGTTGTACCAGACTCCACCAATTTCTCTGGCATCTCATTCTGGACACGTCAGAAAAAGTTGCCCCTGACGTCCCTTTTAAATCCTTCCCCACTAATTTTAAACCGATGTTTTCTAAATTTTGACTTCCTCACCTGCCGGAAAATACATTGACGAGTCAACCTATCCATGTCCCTCATGATCTAATAAATAGCAACGATTTGACTTTATCATACTTGTCAGGAGGGAAATGTGTGGAGATTATTTGTCGAAGGTTTGATGTAGAAAGTATGATGTACAGATTTTTAGAAATGCATCTTGGAGAAGTTTTTAATAAGTCATTGAAGTCTAGTAGCCGTTGCAGAAGTCTGCTGTTAAAGCTGCAGAAGGATTTCAGGGCACGAGAACGAAGCATTATTTCCAATGTATGGTGGCTCAGTTCGACCGCACTTGGACTACAGTATTAGGAATTATAATCCTCAATTTAGGAAAGATGCTAATGCCATATGAGGAATACCACGAATGGTGATTAGCTTGATATCATGGATGGACGTCAGTCCTCTGAATTGAAATTGGGCAAATCCCGCCTTTTCTTAACAGTTTCAAAACAAGAGAGGTAATCTCATTGAGAGTTGCAAAATATTTGAAGAGATAAACAGGGTGGTGCAATTAAATTTTGTTCCCTCATTGGTGAATCTAGAATCAGGAGAGGACAATTTTAAAATGAAGCATTGTGATTTATGACCAGGATGAGAACTATTGATTTTTGTCTTCGCCTTGAGAAGTCTCGCTGTTCAGCACTACAGTGAGCCTTGGATATTTGGTCTTTGAATGCATCACTATCAGCCTGACCCCACACACTTACTGCCTTAAAATCAGCGTGAACCCTTCAAACTTACTGCATCACTATCCATCTGGCGCCCTCACATTTACTGCGCCACTTTCACTTCGAGACTTTCCTTTTGACTGCGTCACTATCAGCCTGACTGCCAAACACTTACTTTGTCACGATCAGTCACGCCCTTACACTTCCTATGTTACTATCACCCTGACTCCTTACACTTACTGTGTCACTATCAGCCTGACTCCATCACACTTATTATGTAAGTATCAGACTGACGCCTCACACTTACCGTGTCACTACAACACTGCCTCCTCAAACTTACTATGTCACTATCTCCTTGACCCTCTCACATTTACTGCACCACAATCACACTGACCACCTCACACCTACTGCTTCACTATGAGCTTCAACACTCACACTTACAGCGTCACTACCAACCTGACTCACTCACACTTATCACCTGACAATCAACATTACTCTCTCAAATTTATTTCATCATTATTAGGCGGAGGCACTCAAACTGACAGCGTCACTAACAGCCTGACCCCCTCATGCTTACTGCGTTGGTATCTCTCTGATCCCCTCAGAATTACTGCGTCACAATCACTCTGATCCCCTCATACTTAATGCGTCACTATCCCTCTGGCACCCTCATACTTCCTGCATCACTCACTCCCTGACACATGCGCACCTACTGCATCTCTATCAACCAAACCCCACTCACTAACGGCGTCACTCTCTCTCTCACCTGCTCACACCTTGACACTCTCTCACTTCGTGCATCAATATTAGCCTAACCCCCTGATGCTTACTGCATCACTACCAGCCTGATCGCTTCAAAAGTACTGTGTCACTATCAGACTGACCCACTCATACTTACAGCATCACTATCAAATTGACCCCCAAACTTAATGCGTCCAGATCACCCTGAACCTTTCACTCTTCTTGCGTCACCTTCAGCCACACCCTGCACACTATCACTCTGACCTCTCATACTTGCTGCATCACTATAACTCTATCCCACTCACACCGTGTGCGTCACTATCACCCTGACAACGCATACTCACTGCACCACTATTATCCTGACTCCATCACAATTAGTATATCATTATCAGCCTGACCCCTTATACTTACTGTGTCACTATCAACCTGTCCCCTCACATTTCTTGTGTCACCCTCAATCTGATACCCTCAAAGTGACTGCGTCACTGTCACCCTGAACACGTCACACTTACCGCATGGGTGTCTACCTGAAACCTCACACTTATTGCGTCACTATCATCCTGAGCGCTTCACACTTACTGCCTCACTAGCACACCAACACTCTCACCTTTACTGCGTCACTATCGGCCTGACACCTCACCCGTACTGCATCACTATTAGCCTGACCCGCTCACACGTTTTGCGTCACTACTACCCTGACACCCTCACAATTGCTATGTCGCTATCAGCCTGAGCCCCTCACTATCACGCTGACCAAGCTCACAATTACAGCATCACTATTAACCTGACCCCCTCACCCTGTCTCTGTCATTATCACCCTGACCCTCTCACACGTAATGCGTCACTGTCACACTGAGACACTCACATTTTCTGCGTCGTTATCAGCCGGACCCGCCGGCATACAGCGTCACTATCAACCTGGCCCCTCACACTTGCATGCCTCAATATCAGCGTGAACCCTTCACACTTACTGCATTAATGTCCATTGCCATCCTCATACTTACTGCACCAGTTTCACCTTGACATCCTCATTTTTACTGCGTCACCATCAGCCTGACAGCCACACACATATTGTGTCACTATCAGTGACGCCCTCGCACTTCCTATGTTAATATCACCTCACTCCTAAAACCTACTGCGTCACTATCAGCCAGACTCCATCACGCTTTTTGTGTCAGTGTCAGACTGATGCTTCACGGTTACCCTGCTACTAAAACTCTGCCCCATCACAATGACTGCGTCACTATCAGCCTGACCCCTCAGACGTACTGCGTCACTATCACCCTGACCCACTCACACTTTTTGTATCAGTTTCAGTCTGACGCCTCGCACTTACTGTGTAACTAAAACTCTCCCCCGTCACACTGACTGTGTCACTATCAGCCTGACCCCTTCATACCTACTGCGTCAATAGCAGTCTGACGCCTCAGACTTACTGCGTCACTCTCACTCTGATTCTCTCATTTACTGCGTCACTCTCACCCTGACCTCCTCACATTTACTGCATCACTATCACCCTGACCCACTCACACAGTCTTTGTCATTTTCACCTTGCCGGCCTTATTTTTACTGCGTCACCATCAGCCTAACCGCCACACACTTATTGCGTCACGCCCTCATACTTCCCATGTTACTATCACCCTGAATCCTTACACTTATTGTGTCACTATCATTCTGACCCCTCACACTTCCTGTGTCACTATCAGCCTGACTCCATCACATTTATTGTGTCAGTGTCAGGCTGACGCCTCACAATTATCTTGTCACTAAAACAATGCCCCGTCACATTGACTGTGTCACTATCAGCCTGACCCCCTCACACTTACTGCTTCACTATCGCAATGCTCCTCTCTCACAACGTCATTTACACCCTGACACCCCACACTTGCTGCGGCACTCCCACACTGAGGGCCTTACACTTAGTGTCACTGTCATCCTGACCCCTTACACTTACTGCGTCATTATCACATTAGTATCTCACACCCACTGTGTCACTATCATCCTGAACCGCTTACACCTATTGCGTCACTATCACTTTGATCCCAACACACTAACTGCATCAATATCAGCCTGACCATCTCACACATACCCGGCTGACTCCCTCACATCTCCTGTGTCACTATCAGACTTACCCACACATGCTTACTGCGTCACTATCACCCTGACCCCCCACTCTTACTGCGTCAAGTTCATTGTGCTCCCATACACTTACAGCGTAACTATCATCCTGACAACGTCACACTTACTGCGCGAAGATCAGCATGATCCCCTCAAACGTAATGCATCACTATCAGCTTCAACACTCACATTTACTACGTCACTTCTAGCACTACCCCTGCACACTTACTACATCCCGATCCGTCTTAGCCCCTCGCATTTACTTCAACACTATCAGCCTGAGACACTCACACTTACAGTTTACTACAAGCTGGCACTGTGAGTGCATCTACATCACTGTCACCCAGACCCCTTGCCCATACTGCGTCACTATAAGCCTGGCCCCTCAAATGTTCTGCGTCACTATCACATTGACATCTCACACTCACTGCGTCGCTATCACCCTGACCCCTCACAATTACTGCATCACTACAACCTGACCCCCTGAAAGCATATGCGTCACTGTCACCCTGACCCCATCACACTTGCCATGTCACCATCACAATGACACATTCACACAGTCTGCTTCATTGTCATCCTGACACCTCACACTCACTGGATCACTACTATCCTCCCCCTCATGCTGACCTGTCACTATCATCCAGAGCCGCTCACACTTATTGCGTTCCTACCACTCTGCTCCCAACACACTTCCTGCATCACTATCAGCCTGACACTCGCACACTTCCCGCATCACTATCAGTCTGACTCCTCACATTTCCTGCATCACTATCACATTGTCACTTAACAATTACTGGCGAGTATTAGCCTGACATCCTCAACGTACTGCATCAAATCATCCTGAGCACTCACACTTACTCCGTCACCATCACGCTGACCCCCTCACACTCACTGCGTCACTATCACCCTGTCCCCTCTCACTTCTGCATTAAGATCACTCTGACTCACGGACACTTACTGCATCACTATCAGGCTGACCCCTCACACATACTGTGACACTATCAGCTGACTCCACCACACTTGCTGCGTCTCTATCAGCCTGACCCCCTCACACCTACTGCTTCACTATCAGACTGACCCCTCACACTTACCGCATCCCTAACAGCCTGATAACTCACACTTACTGCGTCACTGTTCCCCTAACACCTCACTTTTATTGGCCACTATCAGCCTGACGCTCTCAACTTACTGTGTCACTACCAGCCTGAACGCACACACTTACTCCCTCACTATCACACTGACTGTCTCACACTCACTGCGTCAGTCTCTGCCTGACCCCATCACACTTACTGCGTCACTATCATCTTGTCCCCTCCCACTTTATGCGTCAGAATCAGCCTGACACAGTAACATTTACTGCATCACTATCAGCCTGATCTCCTTCCAATTACTGCGTCACTATCAGCCTGACAACTCACTCTTAATGCGTCACTGTCACACTGACCCCTCACACGAAGTGCCTCACTATCACCCTAACCACCTCACACTTACTGCGTCACTATCGGTCCGATCCCACAGACTTACTGCATCACTATCACTCTGACCCCCCTCACTGCGCAACTATCGGCCTGATCCACTCACACAGTCTGCGTCACTACCACGTTGACACCTCACCCTTATTGTGTCACTATTATCCTCACTCCATCACACTTATTGAGTCACTGTAAGCCTGATCCCCTGTAATGGAAAATGATCATTTATTGTGAAATCTGTGAAACCATGGTTGAAACAAAGAAGTATGGACCTAACTTTGCAAAAAGACAGAAAAAATGTAAAGTTCAACCTATTTTACAGCTGACTCTCAAGACCAATTAATAAGCCAGGTTTCTGGCTTGAGGTGTGATAAGGCAAGGCGATATATAATATAAAGGGAATATGTGAAAACCGTCAGGCGTCCATTTTATGAGGCGTCTTGCAAATGTGTCGGGTCCACTCTGCAAATTTCAAAAATAAACTTTTTCTTTGCTCTTGGTAGCATTTGCGTTGAGTCGACTGAATTTCCACGGCAGGAAACTAGGGGGCTCGCCTGCGACCCTGCGACTGGGTAAGATTTTGAAGATTCCCAGGCGGTGTATGCGCCACTGCCTTGAAGGTCTTTCACTTCATCTCGAGCGCTGAATTGGCCCCTTTGCGTGAGAGGACTGGGAATAAGTGGATCGCCCCAGAGTCGCGTTCCGAATTGAATAGGGTCGGGGTAAGAGTTGTGGCTAAAGTAATCCGACATAGAGACTCGTTCGAAGAGAATAAATGAACCAGGAAGAGGGACCAGTGAACTCTCGCGCGGTATTCGAGTAAAACTCAAGGGAAAGCATTGCCGTCTCTCGAGAGTTTGAGAGACAGCCAGATTAACGGTGGTTTGAGACTTGGAGACACCATGGGCAGCGTTGGAGTCGCCAAAGCTGTACCGGTTACGTGGGTTCTTGGTTTGTGAAAACCAAGGCAATGAGGCGGTCGCGCCCAATGAGAGGGGACCTCCGGAGGTGAACGCAAGTTATATTGGCAAAGTGAAGATTATGGCATCGTGTGAGTGAGTGAGTGAGAGAGAGAGAGAGAGAGAGATTCAGGCAGAGAGACAGACAGAGTGAGATAAACACTTTTCCAATATCCATGAAAATCGGCTCCAGCCAGAGCGAACAAAAATAGGGTTGACAGACAACTCGGAATGATCAAGAAAAAATACAATATATGCTAAATAATTATGGCCCAGTTTCTGTAAAGCAGTTAAAAATGTCAATCAAAGAATGTGATTTTCTGGAGGAAGGAAGTTTTAGTAACATGCTGTTGCAAGTGCTGAGGTCACTGTTGGAGGAGAGAGAGAGAGAAGGAGAAACCGAAAGTAAAATACAACCTGTGAATTGGAGTGCTTATAACATGTTGAAGGCTGAGCCTGATTTCAGGTAAAGAAAACCTCTCATCAAAGATAGATCAAGTACACGTACAAACACCAGTGCACATGCACACACACACGGAAAACAACCTAATAAAGCTGTACAGTGTCTTAAGACTGGATCAGATCCTGACCTTAATGGGTGCCCACTAAGAGCTAGAGCCCCCTGCGAGATGCCCTTCGCGAAGATTCCAAGTCAACGGTCGCCGCCTCAGGGTCTGCTGAATCACCAATAGCATATCGTACCCACAATCAATTGAAGCAAGAATCCCTAAAGAAGTCGAGACAACGTCCCAGTACCTTAAGCGCCTCACGAAAGTCGATAACGTCTATTGTTGACTGATACCACCCAAGGACATAACGACGGCAGAGATCACACTGTATGAGGCACGCGTGAGGAGCAGCTTCGTCAATGGAATGAAGTACGAAACAACAAAATGGGTAATAATATATGTGTATTACCTGGGACCCGGGAAAGCTGAATTAGATAGAACAATACATGGTACATGCCGAAAAATCGCTGGCTCAAGAGAACCATAACCAGAAATTAAAGATGGAACACCAATCACATAAACTTCAGCTTATTATGATGCAATTGGTCGTTCAGCCTTTGGAGGGAGGAACTACGGGAAAAGAGAGAGGCACAGGTGGAGTTCGCAAAAGAGGAAGGGATGCGGAAGTGCACTTGCAGAGATAGATCTGGCTGGTGCTTTGTTTGCGAAGCAATGGACCACTGGTCGAGACAGTGCCCGCACAGACAGCCTCAATCGGTCCTGGAGGCTGGACAGCATGGTGACTGACAGGGACGACTGAGGTTGAGGTGGGCAGACCACAAGATACAGAGTAAACCTCTTTCCTTTATACTTGGCAACAGAGAATCCCTTATGCTAATCACTTCTACTTACGTAACAGGCACTGAGATATGTCCCAACTCTACATTGAACATTGAGATTGCGAAGTGTGGACAATATGTTCAATATAACAATGATGCATATATGTCGATGCCGACCTCTATGTTATATGTGGAAGGTACACCAGTTACCTTTTTGGTAAATTCATGACCAACACATTCACTCCTCAAATCAAGACAGTTCAGACAGTTGACGCCAATAAAGATGAGTGGAATGTTCCTGAACACAATGCAGGCATCAGGCGTCGTGATATGAGAGAGTTTTACTGCATCCATATTGTGTGAAATCAGTAATGTGTATACATTCTAATTCTCCATTTTGTTAGCGGAATTCTGTCCTTTATATTTGATGGCTCGGGATCTCATAGTAAGACTGGGGTTGTATTTGCTCAGTACTCCGACGGGCTTGCAGGTAATTCAAAGGAAATTTTCACAAGTGTAAACTGTAAAATACAACCCACGATCCCTGGCGTATGTCTATGAGTGGCGATTAAGCCAGAGAGCAATGAGTTCAGTGAGCAATTCACTCGCCCTGGAAGCAGGTAACCATGTTAATCCTCTTAACACCGATTTTTTTTTTTGCGGGAATATGCTGCACTCCACAGCACACATACACCACGATGGCCCTGAGGAACCATAAGAGGAATATTGGTTCAGGAGATTGGTTAAACCAGGTCAATTTAATTGTGCGAATTTTATTGAAGGGATGGCAAATGTGCAGTCAGTGTGAACGTATGTAAAGTACCCGTGACGGCAAGTAAACTCTATATTTTTGATGTGGAAGGCTGCGCTCCTCGCGTGTCACTGGCGAAGGTGTCCAGTGACTGGTGGCAGGATTTGGGGCCATGGGTACTAAAGGCATAAAGAACGAAATGTTGGGTGTTCTGGGACGATGTGGGTATGTGGTTCAATGCAGATGTGCGGACATATAGGAAGACATTAATTTGTCTAACTCATGCAGTAGAACAGTCGAGGTAACCTCCGCTAGCCCTGAAGAGCCTAGAAGGCTGGCCTGGCGTTTCCCTAACATAAACTTCTCAGACCTAAGATTAATAACGGTCCTTCATGAATTATGGGTAAAAGGCAAACATGATGTGGGGCTTATACGAGGTTGTGAACCAATACGAGTAAGTCGGAGTATCGTCCTTGTAGGGCACAATACCCGTTAAAACCCGAGGCCATGGACGTAGTTACTCCAGTCTTTCAATCCTTCCCAAAGGCTAGAGAGATAATCCCCTATGTAAACTCACCGGTGAGAACTCCCATTTTTCTGATAAAAAAGGCAAAAATTCCAAGTGAACCGGAGGAATGCAGGTTTGTTCAAGACCTACAGGCAGTCAATAACAGTGTTGTCCCGCGCGCATCAAATGTTCCCAAACCCTATACTGTATTAGTTCAAATTCCACCGGACAGTAAATGGTTCCCTGCTGTGGGTTTAGCAAATACATTCTTTAGTGTAACGGTGCATCCAGATAGTCAATTCTGGTTCGCTTTTTCATTCAAATGGAAATCTTATGAGTTCACACGACTTTGTCACTGTTACTGTGAGTCACCCACCATATATAATGAGGCTCTACGCAGGAGTCTGGAGACTCTTGTTTTAACTCCTGGGTCTGCGCTTCTGCAATCTGTAGACGATTGCTTAATAGTAGCATCGTCAGAGGAACAATGTGAGAAGGATTCCCTTGCATTGCACGAGGGGAGGGCACAAAGCCAGTCTCTCAAAGCTTCGATTTATGCAACAACAGGTGAAGTTCTTCAGTCACTTAATATATAAACAAGGGAAGGCCATTGGTCAAGACAGAGTGCAAGTAATTCAGCAAATTCCAAGGCCTCACATGAAGAAACAATTGCTGTCCCTTTTGGGCATACGCTCCTACTGAAGTACGTTTATCCCACATTACACAAATCTGGAGGCGCCCTGAAGTGACATGGCCCATGAAAAGGGGAGCAGAACCAAGGTCCGTTGCAATGGATCCCAGCAGCCGAGTAGAATTGAAAAAGACGTTTCAAAGTACACCGACACTGGGGATTCCGAATCCAAACAAGCCTTCTGTCAAACGGTAGATGAGAAACATGGCTGCATGACATCTGTGTTGTTGCAGGATCATGGGGGAAAATTCAGGCTGGCAGCTTATTTTTCGGCTAAGCTGGACCTCGTAGCGGCAGGATTGCGTAAATGCTGTGGTTGCAGCTAAAAAGGCTGTTGCAGTGTCCAGGGATATAATCGGCTATGGCGACTTAACCAAACTGATCGCACATGCAGTATCCTTACTGCTTTCCGAGCAAAACACAGCACATACGTCGGCAGCGCGTTGACTCAGATACAATACTGTGTTATTGGAGAAGTCGAACATTGCAATAAAACGATGTAACGACATGAACGCTGCTAATCCTCTCACTAGAGAAGGAGACGGAGACCCACAGGGTTGTATCGCTGTAATTAATGAAATGCGCTGCCTAGACAAGACTTGCAGAATTCACCACTTGAGAATCTAAATATGGCGTTTTCTTGTGTGGATGGGACAGCATTCAGATGCAAGGAGATAGGTCAGAATTTTATTGGGCATGCTGTAGTAACTACCCATGAGGTATTCAAAGCGGGATCATTCGCTTCTCAACTGTCAGCGCAAGCAGCGGAGCGGATTGCTTTGACTGAGGCATATAAATTGGCTAAGGGAAACACAGCGAATATTTAACCGATAGCAGATACGGATTCGGAGTTGCACATGATGTTGGAACCCTGTGGAAATACAGGGACTTCTTGACCTTCACCGGAAAGCCCATCACACACCGTGATCAGACTTCTGACCTCTTGGAAGTGGTCGTATTGCCTAAATCAATCGCTGTGTGTAAATATGATGCCCACACGAAAAATAACGATTCCGTTTCTCAAGGAAATGCAAGGGCAGACTCAACGGCAAGGACGGCAGCCCAGCAGCCGGTAAATGATCAGTTTGACATGGGAATGACAAAAATCCTTACCCCAACAGCAGACGTACGGGAGTCACAGTCGAAGTCCAGGCTTGAAGACACGTTTGAGTGGGAAAAAGCAAAGTTCAGTTTGAGGTAAGGGGTATGGTGTGGCCCCAATGTTAAACCTTTTCTACCACGATCATTATTTCCATTCTATGCCAAACTGACACACGGTAAGGAACATGTGTCAAAAGAGGGGAGATATGACAGCATTTCAGCACAGTGGTACATTGAGGGATTTACTCATTACTTTCAGAAATATTGTGAACGATGTGTTATCTGTGCCACAATAATGTGGGGAGGGGAATACAGATGAGTCATGTAGCACTTCCGAAACCCCAAAAACAATTTGAACATTTACAACTGGATTTTACCAAACTAACACCCTGCGAAGGAAAAAGGTATTGTCTGGTAATAGTTGATATGTTTTCCAAATGGATGCAAGCGTTCCCCACGGAAAAACAGAATGCCAGTGCCGTAACCAAAGCTTTCCTAACTGACATAATTCCGAGATGGAGCATCCCTGAGAGGCTTAGTAGTCCCAAGGTTTGTGAAGGTTTATCGCTCCGGTTGAGGTTTAGGGTGCAGGTTTGATCACTGAGTTGTACGTTTGTTATCCACACGTCTCATTACCTGGCTAGGTAACATCATCAGTGGCGACCTCCAAGAGAAGTGCAGATGTTGTCTCTATTTATGTTGTTTCTATTTATATGTTTGTCCTGGACGGGGTTCCTGGGGTTTGTGGTGATGTCATTTCCTATTCGTTTTCTGAGGGGTTGACAGAT
Source organism: Chiloscyllium plagiosum (assembly GCF_037043375.1). Classification (NCBI taxonomy): domain Eukaryota; kingdom Metazoa; phylum Chordata; class Chondrichthyes; order Orectolobiformes; family Hemiscylliidae; genus Chiloscyllium; species Chiloscyllium plagiosum. The sequence continues at coordinate 63,525,532 of NW_028270183.1, read as the reverse complement.
GGTAAATCGATTTATGTGTTTGTTTATGGCGTTGTGATTGGAGTGCGAGGCCTCTCGGAATTCACTGGTGTGTCTGCATATACAGCAAACCGACAAACACTGACCGAATTCTTAAATACACCAGCAACCATCCCAACACGCAAAAAGGAAGCTGTATCAGAACACTATTCCAACGAACCACCACACATTTCAGCACAGCCGTACTTTGGAAAACAGAGGAGAACCACCTATAAAACGTATTCAAGAAGAACAGATACTTAAAAAAATACAGTCCACAGATTTCTCAGGAACAAACCACGACAAGTAGACATAACACAGCCAGAAAGCCTATCGACCTTTCCATGCATCAATGAAGTCTCAGAAGTGGCAGCCAGACTACTAAGACTCCCCGGAATCCAACCAACAGTGTCAAACAAAACTAACAAATTTAAAAGACCCAGTACAACCCATGGACAAAACCAACGACATCTATAAAATTCCATGCAAGGACTGCCACAAACACTACGTAGGACAAACAGGAAGAAAGTTAGCCACCAGGATACAGAATACCAGAGCCACAAAAAGACACGAACCTCTCTCCCTCGTAACCCTTCACATGGATGAAACAAAAACACCATTTCGTCTGGGACAACACATCTGTCCTGGGACAGGCGAAGCAAAGACATGCCAGATAATTCCTTGAGGCCTAGCACTCCAACCTCAACGCCATAAAAAAAGACTTATACCTAGATAGCATCTATCAACCCCTCAGAAAACGAACATGAAATGGCATCACCACAAACCCCAGGAACCCTATCCTGGACAAACATATTACTAGAAAGCAGGAGACAACAGCTTCTTTTCACTTGCAGTTCGTCACTGATGATGTTACCTAGAACATAGAACATAGAAAAATACAGCGCAGTACAGGCCCTTTGGCCCTCGATGTTGCGCCGATCCAAGCCCACCTAACCTACACTAGCCCACTAACCTCCATATGGCAGGTAATGAAACGTCTGGATATCAAACCTACAGCTCAGCGAGCAAACCTACACTCTAGGCTTAGTAGTGACAGTGGGACACCATTTGTCCATAATGCCCGACAGCAGATTAGTGAGTATTTGGGAAAAACATGAGATAGCACTGTGCGTACCACCAAACGAGTGGGTAGGGCAGCGGAACGAGAAAATTCTACCATAAAAAATAAATTGACAAAATGCTGTGAGGAACTCGGGATGACATGGACAAAGGCACTTCCAATTGTGCTAATGTATATGAGATCTAGGAGGAGAGCGAGAGCTAATCTTAGCCCGTTTGAGATTTTTTTTGTTAGGCCGCCGAACACAGGAATTGTCCCGAGACGTAAGGGAAGCCAGATAACAGGCCCCTGTGAGGATGAGGTGTTGTGTAACTGCATGAAACTCTCTACACTTCTGTCCCAAATACAAAATCAAGTGAAGACAGGACTACCCCAATCAGCAGAAGGGAAGATGTACGATCTATAACCTGGAGCCTGAATAGTAGTGAAAGACGTCTGGAGGGATAATAGGAAGGCGTAGAGGTGGCTGGGACCGTTGCAAGTCCGCCTTATAGCACAGATAACTGTTAAGATCGCCGGAACAGCCACGTGGATACACGCCAGCCATTACAAACTTGCAGCTGGGACTGAGGAGACATCGCACAACACCAAAACCAATTTAGAGCAAGTATTTATTAGAATACTTAAGCAAATGTGGGGCTGCCCCAGTTCACAGTGTTGGCAAGCACCCTGGTAGGACTATTCATAATGGCAGGGGCGTCTGGGATGCAGCAGCTGACGGTAATCTTAACTGATAGGACGAAGTGGATCTTTACATGTGACCCATAGCCGTTCAGTAACAAGGACGACTATAAATTCGATAATTAAGATTTATGCAGGGATCCATGCCGCGCCGGTGACTGGCACTCAGTAGTAGCCACCACGGCAAAAGGGGCACCTGACATGGGAAATAGATATTCTGTGATCAAAGTAAGACTCAGAAGAGCAATGAGGGAGTCTCGTGGTGTGGAATAGATAGATCCTTCTCCGACATCTGTAAACAGGTGAATATACTGGTTCAGTCGCCCCACCCCCGCCCTCCGAGATGCAGTGCAGAATGTACTACAGACGATAGGAGTACTGGGGCATGGCAACCAATCAAACCAGATCATGGACCTAACCCCAAACCGGGCAAAGGTCATTAATGACACACCCGAACCCGAAGGGAGACGGCCGTGGCTTGAGGGCGATTTTAAAGCAGGAGGGGAATTTGCCTGCTGGAGATAAATGGCGTAAATGCGACGCCAGTAAGTTGGGAGCTGCGAAGGGCCATTACTAGATGTGAAGGGAACAGAGCATGTGATTTGGTCATAAGACAAAACGTGAGATTAGAGATTGGCTTCACTTGTTGGATATGTTTGCACACAGCCCAAAGGTAGTCTGCCCAGCAAATTACTGAGAGCCTTGCGAGAAATGCCAGCTGTCTGCTTCCACGTGAGTCGACTAGCCTGACCCTGACAGTCGGGGGCAATAGGATACGAAATGTTAAACTATCCGTGGCCCCAAAGAAGGAAGATCCGATTGCTTGTCCGCACCCTACAGCGACGTTGACGAACGTGACGTGTGAAGATATGGCTGTGTATCGGGCAAACCAGGGAAGTGGAAAAAAACACCACAAAACTTTGTTAGAGTTAGGTGGTGTCTGAGGACATGCCTGGTGTTCATAAATTATTTTTGATGTGCAGCTATCTGGCTGAAATATGCAAATACTTTGCTGAATTCTGCGTCGAGGAGTCAGCTTGTCTTTGTGGAACATTTCACCTGGCCTTGCGAGCAGCCGAGTTCAGAAAAAAAGCTTCGGAAAACATAAAGACAATTATGTCCAAGGCATGGGAATAAGAAAATATGAGCTCAAATGTTTCCCAACACTTGTCCTTGAGCATGTGATAAGAATACTACAAAAAGAATATGTTACGTATTGCCAAGTATAATTGGCCGCCCTGCATGCAGAGGTTGAAAAGTAAAGCCTTTCCTGTGCTCTTGCTAGCAGTTGATTCAAGTCGATTAAATTTCCACGACAGGTGCCAGGGCGTCAGGCAGTGGGAGAATTGTTGGGTATCAGTAAATGGGAGAATTGTTGCACAGTGCCATTACATTGAAAAATTAGTACAAATTGCCTATTCATTAAAGAATTTGAGCAGAACACCTCTGATTGGAAGAATAGGGGCAGCGAAACATTGAGAAGGAACAATTTTGCAAGCAGCAGTAAAGCCGAGATTCGAGTCCGCCCACCAAGAAATGAAAGAAAGACTTTGGAGCAGGGAAGCCATACGTGGAGGAAGTGTATCAGGAAACAACGCAATGGGAAAATTGACGCAGTGCATCAATAGGAGAGTTGGTGCCGATGTCACGAAAGTAGAGAATTGGTGGAAGACGTGGGAGAACTGGTGCTGAATAATATTAAATGTGGTGGAGGTGCAGTTGCTGACGAAAAGAAGATTCGTGCAGGATTCGAAAATGGTAGAATGGTGCACGGAAGTGAAGTTGTATTTGGGATAATTGTTGCACGAACCACAAAATGGAAAAATTGCACAGTGGAACTTTAACAGCGAATTGGGGTATGGCGCCACTCTTTCAGAGAGTCAGAGTGGCGTTCCCCACACTGGGAGAAGTTGGTTTGGGTATCAATGAACATGAGAATTGTTTCAGGGCAATATTGAATTCGAGATTTGGTGTGGGGTGCTTAAAGCATGCAGACTTGGAACAGAGCATATTCAAATGGGAGAACGCGGGCAGGAATCAGTAACTCAGAGAAATGTTGTAAAGTGCAGGAAAGTGGCGATTCGATGCAGGGCGACAATAATGAAAAACACTTTGAGCAGTAAACCATTATGTGGAAGATGTATGTCAGGAAATAGCAAAGCAGGAGAGTTGGGGCAAGGCAATACTTAGTGGGAGAGTTTCTTCAGTTCATGATGAAAGGGTGGATTCGTGCAGAATTGGCAATTTGAGAATTTGATGCAGTAAACGCCAAAATTGGAGAATTACAGCAGTGGACCACGACATGGGAGAATCATTGCAGCTACACAGTTAATGGAAGAAATGATGTGGAGTGGACCTAAATTAGATATTTGGTGCAAGTCACCATTAAAATGAAGAATTAGAGTAGGGCACTCCAAAATGCGAGATTTGAACTCGGGCATCAGAAAATGAGATTAATCATACTGGGATATGAGGAAATGGCAGAATTAGTATCGTTATATGAAAAAGCAGGAGAATTTAGTGTCGGAGTATGAGAAAATGGGAGAATAAGTATAGGGGTATGAGTAAATGGAGCTGCAACAAGATCTCACGGCTCTTAAACTGAATCCCCCTGTTAATGAAAGGCAAAACACCATATGCTTTCTTAACAATCCTGTCCACCTGAGTGGAAATCTGAAGGGATCTATGTATCTGCACACCAAGATCCCGCTGTTCCTCCACACTGCCAAGAATGCTGCCTTTAATCCTGTACTCAACTTTCAAGTTCGATCTTCCAAAGTTCATCACCTCGCATTTATCCAGCTTGAATTCCATCCTGGTAATGTCATACTGCAGCCTGCAACAGTCCTGTGTACTGTCAATGATACCTCCAACCTTTGTGTCCTCTGCAAACTTGCTAAACAATCCTTAAATCTCCTCATCCAAGTCATTAATAAAAATTACAAAGGGTAGAGGCCCAAGAACAGAGCCCGTGGAACACCACTCACCACTGACTTCTAGGCAGAATTTTCCTTCCACGACCACTCGCTGTCTTCTGTCGTCCAGCCAAGTCTATATCCAGACAGCTAAATTTCCCTGCATCTCATTCCTCCTGACCTTCTGAAAGAGCCTACCATGGGGAATCTTATCAAATGCCTTGCTGATGTCCAGATACACAACATCCATCGCTCGACCCTCATCAAAATTTCTAGTAACATCCTCAAAGAACTCAATAAGTTTTGTGAGGCATGACCTGCCCCTCACAAAGCCGTGCAGACTGCATTTAATCAAGCCATGCTATTCCAGATGGTCATAAACCCTATCCCGTAGAATCCTTTCTAATATCTTGCAGATGACAGACGTGAGACTAACTGATTTGTAATTTCCGGGGATTTCCCTATTTCTTTTCTTGAAGAGAGGAATTACATTTGCCTCCCTCCAGTCCTCAGGTACGACTCCAATGGAGAGTGAGGATGTAAGGATTTTCGCAAGCAACGAAGCAATCACATTTCTCGCTTCCCAAAGCAGCCGAGGACAAATCTGGTCTGGCCCTGGCGACTTGTTAATATTAATGTTTGTCAAAATTTTCAACACATCCGCGTTCTCAATCTATCTGTTGCTGCATGATTACCTGCTTCTCAATGGTTTCATTCACTACAAAGTCCTTTTCGTTCGTAAAGACAGAAGCAAAAAACTCATTTCGGGCTTCCCCTAACTCCTCAGTTCCATATGCTATCCCTGATCGGCCCTACTCTTTCTTTGATCATTCTCTTATTCCTCACATATGTGCAAAATGCCTTTAGTTTCTCCTTAATCATTCCTGCCAAGTCTTTTTCCTGCCCCACTCCTGGCTCTCCTCAGACCATTTTTCAGCTCCTTCCTCGCCTGCCTGTAATCCTCCAGAGCTGAGCAAGACCCGTGCTTCCTTCACCTTACGTAAGTTGCCTTCTTTCTTTTTACGATAAGCTCCTCCGCTCTCGTTATCCAAGGTTCCTTTACCTTACGCTTTCTTGCCTGTGTCAAAGGAACACTTTTGTGCATCACTCGCAACAACTGTTCCTTAAACATGTCTATAGTGCCCTTTCCATGGAACAATTGCTCCCAGTCCATGCTTCGCAAAGCAGTATGATAGTATCATAGTTTCCTTTTCCCCAACTAAATATCCTTCCATTGTTCCTGCTTCTCTCCTTCTCCATGGCTATGAAGAATATGAGGCAGTTGTGGTTACTATCACCAAAATGCTCTGCCACCGCAAGATCTGACACCTGCCCCAGCTCAGTGCCAAGCACCAAATCCCAAATGGTCTCTCCCCTCGTCGGCCTGTGAACGTACTGAGTTAGGAAACCCTCCTGAACACACTTTACATAAACAGCTCCTTCCAAACCATCTGCTGGAAGGAGGTTCCAATCAATATTGGGAAAGTTAGTCACCCATTACAACTACCCTATTCCATTCATACTTTTCCAAAAACTGCCGACCTATGCTTTCTTCAATCTCCCTGCTTCTATTGGGGGGGGGCTGTATTTAACCCCTAATGAGGTGATTGCTGCCTTACTGTTCCTAATTTCCACCCATACTGACTCAGTAGGCAGACCTTCCTCGATAATATTAACTTCTGTGGCTTGATACCCTCTCTGATTAGCAGTGCTACACCCCCTCCTCTTTTAACCTCCCCCCTATTCTTTTTAAATGTTCTAAACCCTGGAACATCCAGCAACCATTCCTGCCCCTGAGAAACCCATACCTCTATAATGGCACAACATCATAGCTCTAATCGGATCACTTTTATTTACATTTCCCAAGTATTACCAAGCACAGTGACTCCGTTTTGGGGGAGGGGGCGGGGAGGGTGCATGGTGTCTCAGTGGTTAGCATGGCTGTCTCTCAGTACCAGGGACCCGGGTTTGGGGGAGGAAGAAGCGGGCATGGTGTCTCAGTGGTTAGCACAGCTGTCTCACAGTACCATGTACCTGGTTTGGGGGGAGGGGGAGGGGGCATGGTGTCTCAGTGATTAGCACGGCTGTCTCACAGTACCAGGAACCCGGTTGGAGGGATGGAGGTGGGGAATTGGGACATGGTGTCTCAGTGGTTAACACAGTTGTCTCAAAGTACCAGGGAATCGGTTTCGGGGAGGGGGAGGGGTGCATGGTGTCTCAGTGATGAGCACGGTTGTCTGACAGTACCAGGGACCCGGTTTGAGGGGAGGGGAGGGGGCATGGTGTCTCAGTCGTGAGCACGGCTGTCTCAAAGTACAGGGAACTGGTTTTGGGGAGGGGGGACCTGGTGTCTCAGTGCTTAGCACGGCTGTCTCACAGTACTGGGGACCAGGTTTGGGGCGATGGGGAGGGGGCATTGTGTCTCAGTGGTTAACACGGCTGTCTCACAGTACTTGGGACCCGGTGTGGGGGAGAGGGGGAGGGGGACATGATGTCTCAGCGGTTAACACGGCTGTCCCACAGTATCAGAGACCCGGTTGAGCGGGGAGGAGGCCATGGTGTCTCAGTGGTTAGCACGGCTGTCTCACAGTACCAGGGACCCGGTTTGGGAGGGAGGGGGAGGGGGTGCATGGTGTCTCAGCGGTTAGTATGGCTGTCTCACAGTACCAGAGACCCAGTTTGGGGTAGAGGGGGAGGGGGGCATGGTGTCTCAGTGGTTAGTACGGCTGTCTCATAGTACCAGGGACCCGGTTTAGGGGGGAGAGGGAGGGGTTGCATGGTGTCTCAGTGCTTAGTACGGCTGTCTCACAGTACCAGAGACCCAGTTTCGGGGAGAGGGGGAGAGGGGCATGGTGTCTCAGTGGTTAGTACGGCTGTTCCACAGTACCAGGGACCCGATTTCGGGAGGATGGGGAGGGGGGGGTGCATTGTGTCTCAGTGGTTAGCACGTCTGTCTCACTGTACCTGGGACCCGGTTTGTGGGGAGGCGGGGGGGGGGGGGGGGGGGGGGGGGGGGCTGGTGTCGCACTGCCTTTGACATCTTCCAAAACCTTTCTCCAAACACCTTAAAATTATGCTCACCTCGTGACAATCATTCGTGGGAAGAAGTCTCTGGCTATTTACTCTGTCTGGAACTCTCACCATCTTGTTCAGCTCTATCAAGTTGCCTCTCATCCTTCTTTACTCCAATGAGAAAAGCCATAGCTCCCTCAACCTTTCTTCACAAGACAAGCCCTCTCGTCCAGGCAGCATTCTGTTAAATCTCCTCTGCACCCTTTCTAAAGCTTCCATATCCTTTCTTTACTGAGGCGACCAGAACACGTCAAATGTGGTCTCACCAGAGCTTTATAGACCTGCAGCATAATCTTGCGGCTCTTCAACTCAGCCCCCCTGCTAATGAAAACCAACACACCATACGCGTTCTTAACAACCCAATCAACTTAGGTGGCAACTGAGACACCTATAGGCATGGACCCCAAGATCCGTTTGTTCCTCCACACTGAAAGGAAACTTACATTTGACCCAGTAATCTGCATTCAAATTCGACTTTCAAAATGAATCCCTTCACAAAATAGGAAATTGGAACAGAATTAGACCATTTAGCCCCTTGCATCTGCTGTGCCGAATGATCACAGTTAAAATGTTTCTCAGCCACATTCTCCTGCCTTCACAAACTGACCATTGATTCCCTTATTCATGAAAAACATATTTATCTCTATCTTAAAGAAAACAAGGTGTCTGTGTGCGGGAGTGTGCATGTGTTTGTGTGTAAGTGTCCATATCTGTATGTATGTGTGTTGTGAGTTTAATGTGTCTATGTATGTTTGTGTGCATCTCTGTGAAATGATGGCTCTGTGATTTTGGGGGTAAATCCATTGAAATTGAGATAAACCCTGACTCCCTTCCTCCACCTCTACGTCTGTCCCTGTTAAGTTTATAGTCATACGATGACACCCTCTGCTGGTCTCCCCATGCCACTGCACAAGTGTCAGTTTTTTTTCTATCAGAGGACATCAAATACTGTGAATCTCTCACATTGCACGGCTGTTTGGTTTTGCAAATATCTTTGGATGCACAGAACAGTTTTGTCTGATACATAGATATATTATCATCCTCACTGGGTCAATTTCAGGACATTTCAATCTTTTCTCACTTACACCTTGTAGGGGTGAATTATAAAATATTTCAATTTAACGAACGTGCAATAAATTCATCGCATCACCTTACAAGTGTTTTGGTCAGAATTGCTTGGATGCGGTTGCAGTGGAAATCCTCTTCAAGGTGTGCTCTCTGTGTGACGAAAAATCTTCAAAGACAAATCGCTTCCATATTGCAGATCAAGCACAGATATTACTCCTCAGGAGCATTCGCCACTCTGAGTGTCCTCAGTCTAATTATGATCCACCCTATGCCCAACTGTGTGTGTGTGTGCTTGTCCAGATGGTGCTGTCAGTTTGGTTGGTGCTATGATCTACCTCCCTCGCCCCACCTCCTAGACTGAATCCCTTATGGTCTTCTCCCTCTCCTGCCATCAATGCAGTAGAGTGTGAAGGCCAGCAGAGGCGGACATTGCATCACTTTAAACACCACAGAGGCTGGCAGATCCGCTGTGCACACGGATACGCACAGAGACACGCAGATACACACAGATATGAATATAGATACACAGGCACATGTAGAGACTGGTGCAGTCACACATATACGAAAGCACACAGAGACAAATGCCAATGCACTGATGCACGTGCACACATAGATATACAGGCATCAGTACAGACGCACCACAAACACTGACACACCGACGTTTATACAGACATGCAGAATCTGCCAGTATTTATTTTTCGCGTGGTGACTTCCTCAATATTTCACTCGATCGTGTGGTGTGTGCTAATATTTTTGTTGATCCGTTGGGATTCCTCTGCACCCTCACTATAGCTTCTCCATCTTTCCTATAACAAGGTGGCCAGCACTGAACAAAATGTTCCAAGTGTACTGTTACGTCAAAGCAATGAACCCGTTTGTTAATTAAACCAAACACCCAGAGAAGCTCACCTTGCCTTATAATTTGTTAAAGCACGAGTGACAGAGAGCTCGAAAATTTCACTATTTAAAGAAAAATAATATCAGTTTATTCCTTAACTGTTAAAGTGAACATTGAACAACAACAATTATTCACGGCTCTAAGCTCCCTTTCTCTGAACTGTTTGTTATCTGCTTCCACCTCTCCAAAAATATACTGTTCCCATTAAAAAGAAACTAAATTAAAATTACATCAATTTAATTTCAAAACCAGGAAGCGGCTGTCATCTCCAGTGTCCTCCTTCTTTCATCTGTAGATGTCTCTGGGTCGTCTTCTGCCTTTTACCACAAGGAGGTATCATGCAAAAAAACATAACTTTAATAGAGAGTGTTTTACATGGCACTCTCTGTCGATGGCAGTTTACTCTCTGTCTAACTTTCATAATGCTTGTGTCTTTATCCGCTCAAAATCAAATCATGCCATTGGTTCAATGTTGGCAAAACAGTAAATTCAAAATCTGTTGCGTTTGTTATCCTGAAGCATGATTAAAACAGATTCGTTAAATATGGAAAGTTGTCATTCTACAACCAAAATCAAGGTATCTGTTTCACAGCCAAATGTTACACATTTTCAATTTTCCAGTACACTCTGAAACTGCTAGCTGGTCATATGACAGGTGCTTGCAAGCTCTCAATGCAGAAAAGCACTAGAGCTGCAGCATAACCTCACAGCACTGAAACCCAGTTCCCCGGCTTGTGAAAGCAACACACCTTGTGCCTTCTCAACAACCACATCTACCTGGGTGGCAACTTTGTGGATCTGTGGACATGGAACCCAAGATCCCATTGTTCCTTAACACTGTCAAGAATACTGCCTTTAACCCTGTTCTCTGCATGAAAATTTTACCTTCCAAAGTGAATGGCTTCACACTTTTTCAGATTTAACTCGATCTGCCACTCATCAGCTCAGTTATGTCAATGTGTCTTTGCAACATACAACAATCTTCCACACAATCCACAACTCCACCAACCTCCTTGTCATTGGCAAGCCACTCTTCCAATTCTCCAGTCAACTCTCTAATAAAAATCAAAAAGAGCAGAGTTCCCAGAACCGATCCCTGCAGAACACCCCTGGTCACCGAGCACCAGGCTGAGTACTTTCTATTTATCACTACCCTGTGTCTTTTATGGGCCAGCCAATTCTGTATCCAGATATCCAGATTTCCCTGTATCCTATGCATCCTTACTTTCTGAATGAACATACCACTGACAACTTTATCAATTGACGTGCACAAATCCAAATACACACATCCACTGCTGTACCTTCGTCAATGTGTTTTTTTCTCATGCTCAAAAAATTCAATAATACTTATAAGGCATGGCCTCCTCCATCGCCAGACCATTGCAACACGATGCCTGGAGGAAGAGCGACTCATCTTCCATCGAGGAACCCTCCAACCACAAGGGATGAATGTAGATTTCTCCAGCTTCCTCATTTCTCCTCCACCCCACCTTTTCTTAGTCCCAACCCTCAGACTCAGCACCGTCTTCTTTACCTGCAATCTTCTTGCCGACCTCTCGGCCCCCACCCTCTCTCCGGCCTATCACCCTCACCTTAACCTCCTTCCATCTATCGCATTCCCAACGCCCCTTCCCCAAGTCCCTCCTCCCTACCTTTTATCTAAGACTGCTTGGCACACCATCCTCATTCCTGAAAAAGGGCTCATGCCCGAAACATCGATTCTCATTCTCCTTTGATGCTGCCTGACCTGCTGCGCTTTTCCAGCAAAACATTTTTAAGCTCTATATTCCATCTGGCCAAGAAGATTTATCTATCCTTGTTTTTCTCATACTTTTCAGCACATCCTCCTGTTCTCGCATATCAGCATGTTTCACGCTGTACCCAAAAACATGAAGGTCCCTCTCAGGACGGAATACTGAATCAAGGCATTCATTAAGGACATCCCCTACCTCCTCCGACTCCTGGCGCAAGTTCCCTCCACTATCCTGATGAGACCTACCCTCACTCAGGCCATCATCTTGTTCCTCACATAGGTGTAGAACGTCTTAAGATTTACCTTAATCCTACTCACCCTTTTTCATTCCCGCTTCTCGCTCTCCTGAGATTATTCTTCACTTCCTTCCTGACTACCTTTAGATTAGATTTAGATTAGATTACATTACATTACAGTGTGGAAACAGGCCCTTCGGGCCAACAAGTCCACACCGACATGCCGAAGCGAAACCCACCCATACCTAACACTACGGGCAATTTAGCGTGGCCAATTCACCTGGCCCTGCGCAACTTTGTGACTGTGGGAAGAAACCGGAGCACCCGGAGGAAACCCACGCAGACACGGGGAGAACATGCAAACTCCACACAGTCAGTTGCCTGAGGCGGGAATTGAACCCGGGTCTCTGGCGCTGTGAGGCAGCAGTGCTAACCACTGTGCCACCGTGCCGCCCACATTGCAACCCTCTAGAGCCCTGTCTAGTACTTGCCTACTTAACCTTAAGTCATCTTCCTCCTTTCTGTTGAGATATTCTACATCCATTGACACAATGGAGATATGGAGCTGTAAATGGATAGGAGGTGTACATCCTGTCACTTCCAACACGGGCTGCAAGTTTCTCCACACTGGGCAGTGATCTAACACAATGTTACTGAACAATGCACTGGGGCAGTGCACAAAGTTCTACATGCTGGGAGGGTACCTGCTCCTGGTTTACAGATCAATGCACTGGAGTGGTGTACGCTGCTCTACATGCAGGGAGGGTACCTGCTCCTGGTTTAAAGATCAATGCACTGGAGTGGTGTACACTGCTCTACATGCTGGGAGTGTAACTGCTCCTGTTATACAGATCTATGCCCTGGGGTGGCGTACACTGCTCTACCTGGGGGGGGGGGGGTGTAACTGCTTCTGTTTACAGATTAATGCCCTGGGGTGGCGTACACTGTCTACATGCTGGGAGGGTAAATGCTCCTTGTTTACAGATCAATGCACTAGGGTGGTGTACAGAGCTCTACAGGCTGGGAGGGTAGCTGCTCCTGGTTTTCACAGCAATTCACTGCTGTTCACTGCATAAGAGAGGTAATTCATGGACTTTTGTGGTCTGCATAGATTGCTGGGTTGAACTGATCAGTACACTTGCCTGGTCTGAACACTGCTACGTGCTACACAGATATAGCATCTGGATTATGGTGTCTGATTCTGTGATGTGGATTTCAGCTGATTTGTCAGCACACTTTCTTTATATTCTTATTTTTGTTATTTGACCTTCGAAAGTACTACTCATCCAGTTAATCCCATTTGTCTGAGAAGAGCCACGTTTACTGAACTTGCCATCAAGTAATCGTCCAATTATGACATGAATATCCGTCCTTCTGTACTTTAACCTCGCCATTGGTGCTCATATCCCTGGAATCCCGGGGAAACCATTATGAAGCTCAGAAACAGGATGCAAAACATATGGCTCATGCTCTCCTGTACGTCCCGGCTGTGGTTCCCATTTGTCTCCCTAGATTAGATTAGATTACTTACAGCGTGGAAACAGGTCCTTCGGCCCAACACGTCCACACCACCCCGCCGAAGTGCAACCCACCCATACCCCTACCTAACACTACGGGCGATTTAGCATGGCCAATTCACCTGACCTGCACATCTTTGGACTGTGGGAGGAAACCGGAGCGGACCCACTCAGCCACGGGGAGAACGTGCAAACTCCACATAGTCAGTCGCCTGAGGTGGGAATTGAACCCTGGTTTCTGGCACTGTGAGACAGCAGTGCTTACCATTGTGCCACCGTATCGAGCGCTGGCATTGTGAAGCTCAGAAACAATGAAATGGTTTGTATCAGGCTGTTCACTTCCTGGTGTGTCCCATGTGGTGTTCCATATACAGGGAGGTGTGTGCTGGGCTGTTGTTCACTTCCTGGTGTTTCCCATGTGGTACTCCATGGCCAGGGGTGTGTGTGTTTGACTGTTGTTCACCTCCCGATGTTCCCCATCTGGCAGTCCATGGACAAGGGTGAGTGTGTGCTGGGCTATTGCTCACTTCCCGGTGTGGCCCATGTGGTATTCCAAGGACAGGGGTGTATGTGTTTGACTGATGCTCACTTCCCGTTGTGCCCCATCAGGTGCTCCATGTTGGACAGAGGTTCCAGTAGCATTCGACATGCCTTTGAACCTTGGTATGTGCGTGCCCACTGAACACCTGTGTTTCTCCTTCTCAGATGATTGTGTGGTCAGTGACACGAGGAAAACTCTCGAGTATTACTGTAAAAGAGCAGGCATCTAACTTGTAGCTGAGGGGCTTCTGACTGACTGCCGTTATTGAAAAGTTAGTGGAGGGGCTGGGGATGGTTTTCTGGAGGTTGTGCTGTGACCCGCCTCAGACATTCAGGGACACCTGAGGATTTGGTGACCCAACTCTGGATGGACCATAGGGACTGTAGTTACAACACCTGCGTCTGTAAGATGAACAACAAATGGAGCAGAGGCTGCACAGAGAGGAATATCTGAAACCACGGAGTGAGTGTGTGTGGGGAAAGTGATCTGCTGTATACACACCGGTTTTCCAGGAACAGCTTCCCAAGTTACATTTAACTCAGGAGCAGAATGTGACGGGACCCTGATTGAACAAGGAGCTGGTCACAGAGTGGTGTCATTTCCTTCAACACGACCTACATCTTCACACCAGGGGTGGAAGGTGCTGCCAGTGGCTGTTATGCTCACTGTTTCATTCAGCTTCTATGATCTGGAACTTTCCAGGCTGGAGTGGGTGACAGCTCCACCATCTCCCAGTATGCCGACGTTAATGTCACCATTTGGAGTCGGAGGATATATATGGTGGTTGAGAGCAATGGGGTCCCTGGGAACATCAGCACGATGGAGCAACACTTTCCGTGTCTGATTGGGGTCAGAATGAACCCTCCAGTACACACACTGCATCACTAAGTCCTGTAGTATTTTTCCGTTTCAGCAACATACTACCTACCATTCTTCCTAAAGAAAATGACAGACTATATATTACCTGAAATCCTATTTGTTAAACGTTTATCCATTAATTTCACCTGTCCATATCCAATTACAGACTCTCCACCTGCCCTTGATAATGTAGTTTCCTGTTTATCTTAGTTTAATCGGCATACATGGTTACAGTACATTTGTTCTACTCCTCCTGATCATTGATACAGATTGTAAAGAGATGTGGACCCTGCACAGGTCACTGTGTGACTCCACTAGTGATGTTCTGTCAAACTGACTCGGGCTGATTTATCTGGAGTGCCTGATTCCTGTCTGATCACCAGTCCTCCCTCATTTATGTGTAACACATTCAAAGGGCTGAATAAGAATCAGGAGCATCAGTCGGCAATCCAGCCCCTCAGGCCTGTTCCGACATTGAATACAATCATAGCTGATGTCATTGCAGCTTCAATTCCACGTTCCTGTCCGCTCTCCATATTCCATCGTTTACTCAATATCCCAGCACCTACTGCACTCTGGGGCAGTGAATTACACAGATTCCCAACCCTGTGACAGAAGTATGTTCCCCTCACCCCTGTTCCAATTCTCCCCCAACTCGTCCTATAACTATTGTTTTAGGATCGTTCGAGATTGTCCCACATGAGGAAATATCAACTTCACATCAACATTGAAAATCACCTTTAACATCGACCAGACCTCTGACATCTCCTCTCATTTTTCAATACTCCAGGCATTATTGGCCTGAACTGCTCAATCTGTCTTCAGAGGACAAACTCCTCATCTCTGGAGTAAATCGAGTAAACCACTTCTGAACTGCCTCCATGGCAAATACATCCCTCCTACAGTCAGGACACCAAGACTGCACACAGTACTCAGTTGCGATCTCACCCCTCCCTCCTTTTATTATGTATTGTTTTAGAAATAAATGCCAAAGTTGCAGTTGCCTTTCTCATTAGCTGCTGTACCGACATCAGAGTATTCTGTAGTATGGACGCGGGTAGCCAGATCCCTCTGCACCTAATCATTCTGAAATCTCTCTCCATTTGGATAATAATTTGCCTTTCTGTTACACTGATCCAAACGGATACACTCACACTTTTCGTTGTTCAGTTTCTTCTGTCAAATGTTGCCCCCAACCTATCCATATACATTTACTAACTTCTTGCAATTTCTTACCTGAGTTAGTGTCATCTGTTAATTTGGTTATAACATGTTCTATCCTCTCAACTACTTAAGACTATAGATTGTAAATAGTTGAAGCCTGGGGACCAAGACATATAGTTTCCTACAAGTTAAATTTTGCCAAACAGAAAATGACCCATATTTTTTCAATCTTACTGCATTTTGTTGCTTCACTAAGCCTGTAACCAAGCTGATAAATTACTTTTAATCGTAAACGATCTTATTCTGCAGATTAATCATTTGTGAAGAGCTATTCAATGCCTTCTGGAAATCCAAATATTTCATCTCTCGGACCACAATGATCCAAATCATGTTGATTCTGATGGATTGTGGTTTGACTTTTCAAATTGCTTGTCATTAATTCCTGAATAATCGACTTTAACAATATTTCTTAAATTTGAACAGTTTTCTCACTATTCTATATTCCATCGCGAAGGTGATAATTCTAAATTCTTACCTCTCTATAATCTCTTTGTTCGCTCTAATCCTGTATAATTGGAACGTGGAATAACCTGCTGTGATTGCTCTGTAAAAGGTCTGAATCGTTGAATAGACTCATTCTCTTCCTTGTGCACAAAATAGATGGACTGATGTTTTTCTGGTGTTCCACATCACCATCTCGATGGTCTGCCTGCCCTCTTCCTGTTCATGCGTAACGATCGTGAGGGCTTATGCAATCTTCCTGTTGCTGTATAACAGTTTGAGGGGCTGAAAAAACCTACTCATATTCCTCAATCAGAGGCTGGAGATACTGAATGGTCTTTCTTGCATCCCTGATATAGGACTGAGAGAATGATTGGCCTTCTTCTGTTCCCATACACGAGACATGTGAGGTAAAATTCTTCCTCCTTTCCCATAAGAAATCTCATAGTTTGCATCCTTCTCCAATTCCCGTGCAACGGGCTCGATGGGACTGAATATCCTCCTGGTATCCCAGTACACCAATCTCCAGTCCCTCTTCCAGTTCCTGTGTTACAGACTTGAGGAGGCTGAATAGACTGATCCTATTGCTGCATAACAGGATACTGGTGCTACATAGCCTACTCTGGGCCCAGTGTTATCGACTCGAGGAGCTGACTGGCCTCCTCCCGTAACTGTATATCAGGATCCAGCGACTGAATAGTCTTTTCCTGTTCTGGTGTAACAGGGTCAATGTCCTTCGAGACACTACCTACTAATAAATGACAGAAGGCGTTGAACGAGAGAGTGCCCGTACTCTGAAGCACTCTCGTCTCCATATCTGACTTACAGAGATAAACCATTTATATAGTCTTTTTTTCTGTATAAAGTCCTGAAGCTGAAAATAACAAAAGCGGTCCCTCCCAGATACCTCATATTCCTGGCTCAGCTGCTCAAAATTCATCATGACCTGAATTTTGAGCGGCTGTCAAAAAATTCTCCCAAACAGGAAACTCATCTGGACTCCCAGAACCTAAAGCCAGAATCCGTCAATCCCAGCTGGAATCCTACCAATCCTACAATGGGAGTGAAAGCCGAAGTTTTTGTTTTGTAATTTGCCCTCAACTTCTCCCATCATTCTCCATGCTTTCACTGTGTTAAGGACAATCGGTTTCTGCAATTCTCCATAACAGTCCTTATCTTGTTCATGAACAACAGATTAATGATGGGACTATTTGCCTAAAAGGCCGCGATGTCCAGCCAAACTGACCATGGGTCCTGGCAAGCCTAATCAGCCAAATCGGAAAGCAAGGAACTTGGTTGGTATTTCTTAAACTATGGAAAATCGACACGCCCCCATTCACTGTAGAAGCTGCAATTTGTCCAGGTTAATAGGAGGCCATCTGTGACGCAAGATGAAAGATCAAAGCCAATTGTTAAGCCTCCGTAGCGCCTGCATAGGCAGCGTCAAAGGGAGCATTGGCATGGGGTATCATAAACAAGGAAGGAATTCATTTTAACCAGAACACAAAAGCAAGGAAGGACATTCATTTTAACGAGAGCTAACCCAGACAGAATGTTGGATGATTCTGTCTTATATTCTTTAGCAAATGCACGAAGTAAGCTTTATATAATTAATCGAAGTCTTGGATGACAAAAATACCGAAACCTCCTTGTGACCATCTGAAAGGGATTCAGATTCCACCACAAGGTCGGGTACTCTAATAAGATCCCCAACAGGGATGGCCTCCGATTTCATCAAATTGATTTTAAACAGGACACAGACATCATTTGGTTAGTTAGAAAGAGAAGAGCGGCATCTGCTTAAAGGGTGATCTTATGCCTTCCTGGTCCTACCTCCTTGCCACTAATATTGGCGTCCCTCCGGATGCTAATGGCGCAATCATTAATGTAAATGGTAACAGTGAAAGAGGGCAATTTTGTTGGCTGCCACTTATCAATACTAAAATTGTCAGATCTTATACCATTAGTGAAATTCGCTGTTTTTGGGTCACTATATAACACTGCCACCCACCTGGCGAAGACCCCTCCGAGAACAAACCATTCAATGACATAAAAGGTGCACATCCACTACATCCGCTCAAGTGCTTTCTCTGCATCCAGGTAGACTCCCAAGCCTGGAATTGAACCATGCTGGCAGACTGGAACCATATTTAGTACTCTTCTAATATTATCAGAGGACCTACGGCCCCTAATAAAAATGGTCCTCTTTCACGATGGACCTTCAAAGCCAGCATTTTCGACAACATTTTAAAGTCCACGTTTAATAATGAAATAGGCACATACAAAGTGCAATCCTCTGGGACTTTCCCTATCTTGAGAATAAGATGAATATTTCCTTCTCTCAGAGAGGATGGGAGGAAGTCCTGACTGTACGAATAATTGTACATATCCAACACTGGCCCAGCCAGCATGTCTATGAATTCCTTCTAAGTCTCACTCCAAACATCCATCTGGGCCGGGCGCTTTACCACTCTGGAGCTGCCTCAGTGTCTCCTGTATCTCTCTGATTATCAGAGGGGCATTCTAAAGAGACGCCTGCTCTCTGAACTTACACCTGGGAGGTCCAAGGTCGTAATAAAGGACTCCATCATCGCCAATCAGTCCTCCAAGCCCGCTCACTGGAACAACACGAGTAGAACTTCCTGAATGCTGCATTAATCTTTTTGGGATCGCGGGTGATAAGAGCAACAATCTTCTTTCTGGCCAAGTACGCCTAATATCTACCTGGTTATCACAATGGAGAAAGTGAGGACTGAAGATGCTGTAGATCAGAGCTGATAATGTGTTGCTGGAAAAGCATCCAAGGAGCAGGATAATCGACGTTACGGGCATGAACCGGAGAATCGGCGTTTCGGGTTCCTGATGAAGGACTCATGCCCGAAACGTCGATTCTCCTGCTCCTTGGATGCTGCCTGACCTGCTGTGCCTTTCCAGCACACATTATCTGCTCTGGTTATCACCATGCTCGATTACCTTCTGTATCGCAAAGGAAATCTCTCTCGTTGTTCTCTGGGCGAATGCAGTATTCAGAGCAGTCCGGAGGCCTGCAATCTGCTGCAATTAAGTTATAGATGGTCTGACAAAATATGGTGTATCAGCTCTCTTCAGCTGAGCCTCAAGCATACGCTGCTGTTCTCCCTTCTGCCGCTTCTGAGTCACTGAGTAAGAAATAATCAAATCCCTTGCATAGGCTTTCTCAGTCTCCCAGAGCACCGTCGGATTACTGGTCGTGCACAAGTTCATGTTCCAAAAAAAAATTAAATTCCCCCGATAAATACTCAATGAATTTCCAGTTCTTCAGGAGAAAAGGATCCACATGCCAGTGCCGTGAGCCTGGCCCATCGCCACCATCCTTGACCTCCATGTACATTGCCACATGATCAGAAATGGTTCCCAATTCTGAAGGACAGCATCGAATTTAAAAAGACCAATGGGGCAAACAACATGCCAATCCTAGTATAGCATTTCTGTGGGTTAGAAAAAAACGTGAAGTCCCTATCTTCAGGGTGAAGACATCTCACACATCCACCAACCCAGCTAACTATTCAGGTCCACCAGCTGCGACCCGGTGGGCCCGCTAGACCCGCACCCAGTCTGCCCTGACTTCCAGTTTCAAAAATTGTGTGAGCCATTGATCCAAGAAGCTGACGAGCTGGCTTTCTTGTTCCGTTCCGGCAGCCCGACCAAGCTGATGTTCTTCTGACGGCTCCAATTTTTGAGGTCCTCGACCTGTTCTACTAAGGTCTGTACCTACCATTCTAAGGCTTGGACCCGACCCCCTGAGGATTCTGCCATGGTTTCCAAAGCCGCAGTTACTCTTTCACTTCCACGACATGTGGCCCGAGACGCTGGATCTCCTGGTCATGCTTCTGCAGCTTGGATGAGATCAGTTCCAGCATGGTTCAGGTCTCCTCCGTTGCTGAATAACCAGGGAAAAAATTAGGATCCATTTCGAAACCAAGGGGGTAATCAGTATGTGAAACTGGGGAACATTGAAAGACTGTAACACGAGAGCATCACATCTGTTTTAGTTAGGATAAGGAAGATGCAGGTCCAGAATTCAAGAAGATGGACTGGGAAGCTCTCGAACAAATTGATATAAGATGCAAGCTGTGATTGATGGTTTTGGATATTGTAAAGCCCAGATGAGTTGTATCGCAGGATGCTGTTGGAGACAAGAGAGGAAATGTTTTAGTCGAATCTGACCACACAGGGAGGTGGTAGAGGACTGGAGAACAGCTATGTCATGCCAAGTTACTGGAAAGGTGGCAGAGATAGACCAGTGTCTGGTGATGTACCACAGCGAGCAGTGCAGTGTATCAAATTATTTGTGGTATTCATAAATGATGTAAATGTGAATGTGGAGGGGGTGGTGGGGGGTGAGGGCTGAGCATAATAAGTAATTTTGCGTTTGACACAAAGATTGGCCAGGTGTTTGGCAGCGAGGAGGAAGGCCTTATGTTACAGGAAGATACAGGTGGAATAGTCAGATGGTCAGATCAATGGCAGATGGAATAGAACCCTAATAAGTATTAGATGATGCACTTTGCAAGAAGTAACCAGACAGGGGAGAATTCAATGAACAGCAGAACACGATGGACGTCAGAGGGTGTTTCTCTACACATCCCTGAATGTGACTGGACAGTGTAATAGTCAGTTAAGAAATCACACGGTACTGTAGACATAGTGTTTATTCATCGAGGCGACATAATATGAGATAAACATGCCATTGGTTAGGCCATAGATAGAATACTGTGTCAAGTTCTGGCAGTCACGTTGCAGGAGGGGTTTTGGTTTCTCAGTAACATCAGAAGCTATTGGGGTCTCCTCAGAGTTGGAAGCCTCAGTGGAAGTCTCCTGGCTGCAACTCTCTCTAAATTTTCACTAGATTTGTTTTCCCTCCTAGATTGGAGAACTGCATCTGAGAATCTGTGTCTTATCTTTCTTTTTTGCCAAGTACATGTTTATTGGATATTACTGTACCAGAACACTTAATTATTAATAGCGTCTAGGCCAACACCTTCAAATATTTTTGAGGAGCTCTGCTGTCGTCCATAACACGTGATTCCTTCTCTTCCTGTGTAATTGGGTGGAGGCACTAAATGGGCTATCTCTACACTTCTCCAATAATTTAATAAAGCTGAATGACTTCCTCATATTCCTGTGAAGCTACGTGAGGAGTTGATTAATCTCCTCCTTTTAACTGTGGAAATGTGCGGTGTCCAGCAGCACTTTTACATGAATGTTACCGATACTTCCAACAGCACAAGCCTGAATGTTGTCTAGGTCTTGCTGCACATGGACACAGACTAGTTAAGGAGCTGAAGGGGGGCATCTTTCCTGAATATTGTGTGATCTTCAGTGAACACCCCCACTTTTAATCTTATGGTGTAGGCAAGACATTTATGAAGCAGCTGAAGATGTTTGTGCTGCAGAAGTTACCTTGAGGATCTTTTGCAGACATGTCCAGGACTGCATGGATTTTTGTAAACAAACCACAATCATTGTGCGTTATGCTTTAAATCACTCTTACCAGGGAAGTTTACAACTCATTCCCATTAAGTGCAATCCTGCTCAGGTTCTTTGACACCATCCTTAGTTAATTGCCGCCTTGATGTCAGGGCTGGTCACACTTCCCTGAAGCCTTGTGTTCACGTCTTTTGCTCATATCAATAGGACACAGTGTGGGGCAGGGAGTGCTTTTTGACCAGTCAGAGGTGAGGGCTGTGAAGAATTGGACATGAAAGAGGATATTAGACCTTATGATCTTATTGTGGGTGAAGCCATGCTTGCGGGGGGTGGTGTTGGGGGGGGGGGGGGGCGGTGTGGATGAATGACATATCCCTGTTTCTGGAGTTCTCACATTCTATTATTGGAAAGTAGAGGGTGTTATTTTCCTGGAAGGTCTGTTATTGAATGTTGCTAGATTGTTTTGACCATCTCTGGTTGAGGAATAGGGACGGTATTCACAGTGAAACTGGGTCTACAACATGACCAACAAATGAAGCGCAAGTTACAGAGCGCGGAAGCTCTGTAAAGAGAGATGAGCGACATCTTTCATACCCAGCCTGGGCTTTTCAATTACATTTTCCAAACCAGACCAAATTGTGCGGGACAGTTTTGAAGGGCTGAATGGTCTCCCGTGTTTCTATGCACCAGGGTATCGCAGTAAGTAGCCCCTAACTGCTCCTGTCCAGCAGGTTTGAGGGACTGAATAGAACACAGAAACATGGAACTGAGTAGCAGGAGTGGGCCATTAGACACTTTGAGCCTTCTCCACCAGGCACTAAGATTGTGGTTGATCAGTTTATGATCACAGCCCCACTTCCCTGACTGTATCCCCTTATCCATGACTCACTTCTCTGTCAAATATTCAACTAACTCAGCTTTGAATCAATGTAAACAATGAGGCATCTCAAACTTGTGGGGAAGAGAATTCCCACCTAAAATGCCTGTTTAGAATGTGTCCTCATCCCTCATAGAGTCATATAGCACGCAACTTTGTCCGTGCTGACCAGACATCCCAATCTGATCACGTCTGATTTGCCAGCATTTGGCTCCTTATTCAGATACCCATCAAGATGCCAGACTCCACCACTTCCTCTGGCAGATAATTCCATATGCAGACCTCCCTCTGTATGAAATCATTGCCTCTAAGTTCCATTTAAAATATTTCCCCTCGCACCTTAAATCTATACCCTCTATTTTTGGAATCTCCTATTTTGGGAAATTCACCTTATCTATTTACAAAGTCCATGCCCCTTAAGATTTGAAAAACCTCTGTAAGTTCAACCCTAAGCCCGTAATTCGGCAGGGAAAACCGCTTTAGCCCATTCAGCCTCTGCTTATAGCTCAAACTCTCCAAACCTGGCAACATCCTTATAAATCCTTGCTGAACCCTTTCAAGTTTCACAGCAACCTTCGTACAGCAGGGAGACCAGAACTGCACACAGTATTCCAAAATGTGGCCTCACTGACATCCTGTACAGCTGTAACATGACATCCCAACTCCTAATCTCATCCCAACTCTGAAATTCAATGCTCTGACCAATGAAGGCAAATATGCCAAACACATTGCTCACTATTCTATTCACTTTGAAGGAGCGTTGCACCTACATCTCTCTCTCTCTCTCGTTGCTCAGCAACATCCTCCAATAAATTTCCATTAAGTACACCGATTTTCTCCCCAAAATGCAACACTTCACATTTATCTGATTTAAACACCATCTGCCACTCGTCAGCCCATTCGCCCATCTGATCGAGGTCTCATTGCACTCTGAGATAATTTTCTTCATTACCCACAACACGAAAGATTTTGGTGTAATCTTCAAACTTGCTACCCTTACCACCTATGGTGACATCCACATCATTTTTTTTAATTGACGAGAGCAGTGGGCTCAGCACTGACCCTTGTGGCACACTACTGTTCACAGGCCTCCAGTCTGAAAAGCAATCCTCTACCAACCTCTATCGCCTTCCTTCAATCTATTTTTTTTATTCAATTGGCTTGGCTGCGCTGGGTCCCATGTGACCTATCCTAACTAACTTGCCTAATATGCAGAATCTTGTCGAAGAACTTGCTGCAGTCTATATGGAAAACATCTACAACACTACCTTCATCAATCTGCTGTGTCACCTCTTTAACATACTCAGTCAAATTAGTGTGACACGATTTCTCATGCAAAAAGCCATGGTGACTATTCCCAATCAATCCTTGCGTTTGAACATGCATGCAATTGGCTATCCCTCAGAATCCCCTCCAACTACTCACCCACCACTGATATCAGGCTCACCGGTCCAGAGTTCCCTGGGTTGTTGAGTAACTGTTTTATTTTCTACTGCCACTCCTCCATTGGTCACAGCAAATTATCGATGTTACCAGATTGATGATATGGCTTATAATATAGGTCTCACATTGGGTCAGAGTCGTCCTAGGAAGAAGTCATGTAGATTTCCTTCATCTGTTAAAATAACAAAATCATTACTAAAACAAAGTTCCTCTAGCTATGATGGAAAGATGAACGACAAACAGTGTAGAAATTACAAAAATGTACATTGATATTTCATTTCTAAAAGTAATGAGGAGCGCAAACATAGTGCTAGTGTAGGTGGGGGAAGATATAGTGAGGTGTCTGGAGGGAGTAAGTCCACAGTGTCGTATCCATGCAATGTTATTAGTGTGTGTGAGAGGTTATGGGGGCGGATAATGAGGAGAGAGAGACAGAGGGAAGGTGCTGCAAGCAGCAGTGAGAGTGGTGGAGCATGAACGCTATTCTGGGTCGCTGCTGCAACAGATATACAGTGAGTGTGAGGAAACAGAGAGAATACAGTGACCCTTAGCCTGACAGAGCCAGGAAGGTTATTGATGCTTGTTCTGTTTTGCTGGACATTTCGTCAGACCACAGATACTGCACTGGGCTGGTTGGGGAGCGTAGACCATGCACGGTGTGAACCTTTCTGGGAAGAGACTCGTCCCCCTCTGTACTGGACCATCCACCAGGATCTCTGTGCTCCTGCCGACAAACCGTGGTGTAATTGAACCTTATCTGCCATGCTCGGTGTAACCTGCACCAACCAGCTCCGAAATCAAAAAAAGCTCTACTATGTGCCCACTGGCCTTTTACAGATGGCACCAGTGCCAGGGATCACATAATATCCAGGGGCATAAGTGCGATGGTGAGTACGTCCAGCCATGATGGGTGGGAGAGTAGGGCTGGCATTGAATGAGAGGGGCACCCAATGGGGTGGTGTAGGCAGTTATTGAGGTGAGTTCGATAATGTATCACCAGGAATCTAGCTCAAACTTGTGCAGACAATCCCTCTGTCACACTAATTGAAAATGGCACTGAGATAAATTATTGTTCGATTCAGCCCAATGAGTCAAAGACACTGTTGACCCCAATCCCAGTTACAACGCTGCAGCTGCTTGACCAATGCACTCCATCACAGAGAAGGAGCTCAACGTCACATTCCCCTTGGGAAATATGGCAGGGTAGGAGACTGAGGTATCTGTGGGGAAGCATTTTGGGACACATATAGTCACAGCGCCAGAGACCCGGGTTCAATTCCCGCCTCAGGCGACTGACTGTGTGGAGTTTGCACGTTCCCCCCGTGTCTGCGTGTGTTTCCTCCGGGTGCTCCGGTTTCCTCCCACAGTCCAAAGATGTGCAGGGTCAGGTGAATTGGCCGTGCAAAATTGCCCGTAGTGTTAGGTAAGGGGTAAATGTAGGAGGATGGGTGGGTTTCGCTTCGGTGGGTCGGTGTGGACTTGTTGGGCCGAAGGGCCTGTTTCCACACTGTAATGTAATCTAATGTAAAAAAAAATCTAATAATCATAATTCTAATAGTTTTAAAATAAAGATGGAAAAGGATGAACTGGGTCTAAAAGATAATGTTTTAATTTGTAGGAAGGCCAATTTTGATGATATTAGCAAGAACCTCCCAACTGGATTGGAACAGATATTCGCATTTATGGGGCCAGTTGAGAAGAGGGAAGCCTTCAAAAATGAGATGTCATAATCCCAGAGACAATCTGTCCTTGTTAGGGTGAAGGGCAAGGCTGGTAGGTGTAACGAATGCTGGAAGACTGGAGAAATTGAATGTCTGTTCACGGATATATCACTGGTTGAGCCTGCATTCATGACCAACACTAATTGCCCAGGAGGCCCTTACATTGTATTCGGTCTGTAGTCACATGTACCCATGCTAGGTAAGGATGGCAGTTTGCTTCCTTCAAGGCCATCAGCGAAAATGATGACTTTTTCTAAAAATTGAAAATGGATTCATCATCGTCATTTGGCTCATAATTCCAGATTTAAAGTGACTTTCGAGAAGGGTCTAAAGCCATAAGAGGGAAATCCGGAGGCCATAAAGGGGACATGAGATTGTTCTGGCAAATAGGGTTAAGGAGAATCCAAAGGGACTCCACGCATACATTCAGGACAAAAGAGTAACTCAGGGGTGTTTTGGGCTAGTTAAAGATCAGCAAGTTTGCCGATGTGCAAAACCGCAGGAGATAGAGGCGTTATTAAACAAGCATCGTGCGTCAGTATTGACTGTGCAGAAGGATATGGAATCTAAAGAGCTTTGGAAATAAACCGTTACACGTTGAAAATTGCCCGTATTAAAGAGAAGGAGATGTTGGAGTTTGTAAAGCCCATAAAAGTGGGAAAATCTCCAGGACCTGATCAGGTATAGCCTGGAACACTGCGGGAAGCGACTGAAGTGATTTCTGGGCCCCTTGTTGAGATATTTGCATCGTCAATTGTCACAGATGAGGTACTGGAAGATATGAGGCTTGTGAACTTGATGCGATTACTGACAATATTTAAGAAGGATGATAAGGAAAATCTCGTGAGCCTGACATCAGCGGAGGGCAAGTTGTTGGTAAGGATTATGAGGCACAAGATTTGCATGGATTTTGAAAAGCCAGGACTGATAAGTGATAGACAACATGGCTCGAAGCATGGAAAGTTGTATCTCACTAAACAGACTGAGTTTTTGAAGAAGTGACTTAGAGGATTCATTGAGGCAGAGTGTACATTGTTGATTTGGACTTCAGTAAGGCATTTGACAACTTTCTGCATGGTAGATTGGTTAACAATTTTAGTTGACATGAAATACAAGGAGAACTAGCCATGTGTTTATGGAATTAGCCCGAAGGCAGGAGACAGACGGTGGTGATGATTGTTTTTCGAACGGGAGGGTTGTGACCATTGGTGTGCTACAAGGATTGGTGCTGGCTCCACTGCTTTTCACTATTCACATAAATCATTTGGATGTGAACATTGCAGCAATAGTTGCTAAGTTTGCAGATGACACCGAAATTGATGGTGTAGTGGATAGCAAAGATGGTTTACCTCAAAGTATAATGGGATCTTGATCAGATGGACAGATGGGCTGAGAATAGGCAGATGGCTTTTAAACTAGATAAATGGGAGGTGTTGCATATTGGAAATGCAAATCAGGGCAGGACATATACACTTAATGTTAAGGTCCTGGGGAGTGTTGGTGAACAAAGAGATCTTGGAATGCAGGTTCATAGTTTCTTGAAAGTAGAGTCGCAAGTGGATGGGATAGTGAAGAAGGCCTTTGATATGCTTTCCTTGATTGGCCTGTGCTTTGACTATAAGAATTGGGTGGTCATGTTGCTGCTGTACAGCACATTACTTTGGCCACTTTTAGAGTACTGCATTCAATTCTGGTCTCCCTCCTTTTAGAAATATATTGTGAAACTTGAAGGGAGTCAGGAAAGATTTACAAGGATGTTGCCTGGATTGGAGCAATAGAGAGCGCGCAAGTCGGCTGGGTTCTTTTATTCCTGTAACGTGAGGAGCATGTATAGTGTGTATAGCCAAGGTCTTTTCCCCCAAAACTAGAGGGCATGGATTTCTGATGAGAGGGTAAAGATTTAGAAATGACCGAAGGAGCAACGTTTTCACACAGAGAGTGGTGCATGTGTGGAATGAGCTGCCAGCGAAGGTGGTGGAGGGTTTTACAATTTCAACGTCTAAATGGAATTTGGATGGGTACATGAAGAGGAAGGGTTTACATCAATATTGGCCAAATGTGATTAGTTTCATTTGGGACATCCCATCAGCATGAATGAGTTAGTCTGAAGCGTCTTATTCCGTGCTGTGCATCTCCAAGAATCTGACTCTATCTGACCTTGAACCAATATCGTATTAATTCATCATTCCCGGACATACTAACCTATGTTGCTAGATATGATAGAAATGTCTACATTTCAGCATTCTGAAGCCTGCAAACACATCCTTCCATAACACTGACTCAGAGTCTCTCTCCCTCTGTCTATTTCCCAAATCCCTCCCATTTGTTGGTGTTTAAACTGCTTCCCCACCATCCTGTTTTAATTGTCTAGTTTTAAAGTGAATAACTGTCCTATATCTTTTCCTGCCCTTGAATGTTGCTCATCCAAGAGCATCAGCTTCCAAAACTACGAAGATCAGCAACAATGTTCAAAAAGCATTGCTTGCGTTTTCTTTGACTTCCTCGTGTCCTGCCCTGTGCTCCATGTTGGATAGTGGGGTATTAGCAGTTTTGAGGGACAACTTTGTAACTTGCTCTATGCCTATCCATTGAACGCCTGTGTTAATCACTCTCTGCTACTCATGTGCTCAGTAAAATGTTAGTGATTCAGTCCAGGCTTCTCACTTGCATTTGACTGTCTTTAACTCTAGTTTTTTGTACGTTCGTGGAAACGATGGGGACGGTTTCCGGGAAGCTTTGTTTTAAGCTGCTGTGGAAATTCAGGAAGACCAGAGGCTTTGGTGATCCAACTCAGGGTGAAACATGGTGACTGTAGTTACAACATCTGGATCTGCACCATGACCAACAAATAGAGCAGAGGCTGCAGAGAGGGGAATCTCTATAAAATGGGATGACAGTATTACAATCAGATCAGTCATGGTTTTGAATGGCTCTCTCATGCAACTTATTCAGATATTCTTGTTAGTACCAAGCCAATTCCTCTTCTCTCCCAGTGTCCCGGACTGGTGGGGAGTGGGTCGCCTCCTTCTGTTCCTGGGGAACAGAAATCTGGGGCCTCACTAGCCTCCAGATTTCCCTGTATCCCAGTCTCGAACAATTGAGTGGCTGCCTCCTGTTCCTTGTCCCAATGTCGAGCAGTTGAGTGTCTACCTCCTGTCCCTGTGTCCCAGTCTCGAACAGTTGAAAGACTGCCTCCTGTTCTTGTGTCCCAGTCTCGAGCAGTTGAGTGTCTACCTCCTTTCCCTGTTTCCCAGTCTTGAGCAGTTGAGTGACTACCTCCTGTTTCTCCCTGTTCCTGAGCAGCAGTTTCAATGCTCTGAATGATGTCACAAGGTTACGAAAGGACTTGATAACAGGGAATTTCAAACTTGGAGCAGCATTACACAAAGATATCCAGATACTTCTCCACCAAACATTTTATGCTGTTGTTATTTTATTCCTGTCTCCTTTTATAAACACGGTGAAACGTATACAACAGTGCAGTGTTCCCACAATACTCCCACATGCAGGGAAGACAGATTATGAAGATTGAAATATTTATGGTCTATCCCTCAGCAACCCTCATCCATTCCATCCAAACCAAGTAAATGTTCCCTTTCATTGTGATATGTAAAATGATATAAGAAACTGGTTAACTGAAACTGTTTGTTTGGTGACTGTGACTAATGACAGTCTCCGTGGATTCTAATTATCCCAGTGGAGGGTTTCCATCTTTTCATGATAAAAGGGCTCCATTCAATATGTTATCCCATGGTATGGGCGGGAGCACCACCGATAGCACTAACAGGGATCGGCTGCTCCAGAGAGAGGGAGAGATCAGAAACTGGGAATATTCGACTGGAAAGTTCCAACAATGAATCAGAATCTGAGAACATTAGACTGGAATGTTATAACAATGGATCAGAATCTGAGAACAATAGACTGGAAAGTTCCAACAATGGACAGGAGGTTATCCTATTATGTTTGGATTCTTTCCACATTTTATTATTGGCCGTTAACATTGCGGATCAGATATGGACTTTACATTATTCAACGTTTTTATTATCCTATCCTGGCTATTGTTGGTGTCCCTGGTAAGTTTCACTGTCGATTTATTTTTGCATGAACCATGTGCGACTGTATTACTCTTCTTTTCATTTACTCTACTCTGTAAGCATTCACGCTCCAAACCACAACAAACAACAGTGAACTTGTTCATTCTTTCTCTCCTTCGTTAGTTCTGGCACTGGGCCTTGTTGGTTGACCTACTCACTTTCAGGTATGAACCAGGATTCATTGCATCACTGCCCTTGCTATTTAAATATTTAAAGCTTGGAGGTCACTGTCTTCTGTTCTGGATGCAAACTCCATTTCCTTCCTCTGGCTCCATCTCATCCCTGGCCAATAACTGAGGCTGAAACAGACGAGTCACAACTACGGTGATCCCTTTGGCCACAAGCTGATTACTGACACCATATCCTGGCCATTACTAATTTTAACTATTGACAACTGCATAATATACTTCACTGGTTCATCCCTTCTGCTGTTTGAATCTTGAGTGTAGTTACAGCATCTGCGTCTGCAACATGAACAATAAATGGAGCAGAGCCTGCAGAGACGGGAAGTTCTGAAACCACAGAGTGTGTGGGGAAAGGGATCTGCTAAATCTGCCTGTGTTTTAACGAGGATGCACACATTCTTTCCTTCTCCCCTTTAAATACATCCATGCAAATTCACCCTATCCTCCACGCACACAAACACACTCCCCCTCTCTCACATGCACACACACACTCTCCTCTCTCTCACACGCACGCACACCCTTTCTCTCCCTGCCAAAGACTCACATGCTCACCCTTACTCTCTCATAAACACACACACACTCTCTCTCCATCCTACAGACACTCCATCTTATTTTCAAACACACACACACGCACGTGCGCGCAAACACACAGACACATCGACACACACACATACACATCTGATCTGTAAGATGAATTTTTATTTGCTGGCTTTTATTTCCAGATGCATTATATTTTCTCAAAAAATATACAATTTGTAGACCATCAGTCAATGTGATATTTTAGGAACTCCTACTTTGGAAATAAACCCAGTCTGATTCCAGGTGAAGACACATACAGACCCCAAACAAGACTGCATGCCTAAAATACGTTGTCCTACTGGAAGGGTCACCTCAATTACATTGATAATACGTGAAGGCATCTCCAGGCAGGAGTGTAAAGGAACTCTGGGATTTGCATATTCATCAATAAAAACCTACATCTCCATTCTAACCGAATTAAGATTTAGCAGCCATCTTAGATGTGCTCAATTCGTGTGCATGTGTTGTATAAGCCTTTCATCTTTTCCTAATAAATTTTGTGCCTAAGGTCTTCTCTCTCTAACACCTGACGAAGGAGCAAGACAATGAAAGCTTGTGTTTTCAAATAAACTCGTCAGACGATAATCTGGTGCCATGCGATTATTGACCTTACTCAATCCAGTCCAAAGCTAGCACCTCCATATCATGGCTTTTATTGGTT
This sequence comes from Chiloscyllium plagiosum, assembly GCF_037043375.1. Classification (NCBI taxonomy): domain Eukaryota; kingdom Metazoa; phylum Chordata; class Chondrichthyes; order Orectolobiformes; family Hemiscylliidae; genus Chiloscyllium; species Chiloscyllium plagiosum. The sequence continues at coordinate 63,494,221 of NW_028270183.1, read as the reverse complement.
AGCCAATTTTCTCTCCAAGCAAATAAATTGTCCCAACCCCATGTGCTCTTGTCTTGCATATTAATCTTTCGTCAAGCATGTTATGCATTGCTTTCTTGAAGTCCAGATATAATACATTTTTCAGATCCCCCTTATCCAACTTGTTTGTCACACTTATTAATACGAAAAAGTTAGGAAAATCATTCAAATGTGATTTATCCTTAATACAATCATGTCGACTTTGATGGACTGTGGGTTGACTTTCAAAGTCTCCTGTGGTTAATTCCTTAAGAACAGATTGGAACAATTTGTCTTCAGTCCCAATTGTTTGTTCATACCTTTCCATTCCCGAGTGAAGTTGGTTATTCTAAGTTCTTCCCTTTCGATAACCTCGACAGTCCGTTTCAATTCCTGTGAAATAGGCACGAGGCTGTGAAAGATCTACTGCAATTGCTGTGTCTGGGGCATGGGTGTCTGATTGGACTCATTCTGTTCCTGCTTTATACACATGATGGACTGAATATCCTCCTGATATTCTTACACTATAGCTTCGATGTCTTGCATGTCTTGCGCCTGTTCCTGACCAAACCGCTCAAGATATCATTGTCCTTATCCTGTTGCACAATGAAAAGCTTGGAGACTTATGCAATCTCCCTACTGTTATGCCACATTTCGAGTGTTGAATTAAGCAGGCAGGTTGCGTTGGAAGCTCAGCAGTTAGCACTGCTGCCTCCCAGCACCAGAGATCTGGTTCAATTTCAGTCTCTGGTCACTGTTTGTGTGGATTATGCATATTCTTCCTGTGCCTGCAAGGGGTGCCTGTCGGGTACTTCAGTTTCCTCCCAAAGTCCCAAGATGTGCCACGAGTCATTGAAAATATTAGGTTGCAGAGATTGGATTGGGAAGGGGTTAGGGAGTGGGGTTTGTATGGTATGGCCTTCAGAGGATCAGCGTGGAGTCGATGGGTCAAATGGTCTGCTTCCACACTATAGGGATTCTATGATTAACACCTTCATTGCAGATATCACTTGAGGAATAATATCTGAGTTAATACCAGTATCCTTTCTTCTTGAGGAGATTAAATCTGTGCACATTACTCCAGAAGTGATCTCACTAAGACCCTGTACAGCAGCAGCCACACTTTACCAGCCTGCTGTAAGGTTACTACTCAGGTTAGAGCAGACTCAGCTGTCACGGGCATACACAATTTTCTTGAAAATGAATGGTGTGCTGACCTTCATTTCAGGATGTTTTGAGTACAGGTGTAAGGGTGACTTACTGCAGCTGTACAGGCCCTTGGTGAGACCCCATCTTGAACATTGTCCAGTATTGTGTGCAGGTTTGGTCTCCGTACCTAATAAAGGACAAACCTGACATTGAGGGATAGCAGGGAAGGATGACCAGACTGATCTCTGGGATGACAGGCTTGTTGTGGGAACAGAGTTTGGGGCGACTGTGCCTGCATTCCATGAGGTTTAGGAAAATGGGTGAACTATATTAAACTCTGACATGGCGAGACAGATTGGAAGCAAGGATGATAATTCCCCTGGGCGGGATTTCCAAAACACAGGCTCACAGTGTTGGGTACAGACAGGCCAAAGTGCGTTTAGATGAGACTAAATGTCTGCACTCAGAGACTGGTGAATTTGGGGAATTATTTCCCTGATCAGGCTGTGAAAGCTAAGGTACTGAAAATAAATAAGGATTTCAAGACACAGAAGGGATGGGGACAGTGCAAGAGTTTGTTGTGGAGGCATAGAATCAGCAATAATTACAGGCAGTGATCCAATAATGTGGCAGCTGTGTTCATGTGGAATACCGTATTATAGAAAACGGTATAATATAAATAATGGGGACAATGGGAAAAAGAGGCTTCGGTGCGAACCCCCAAAATTACCAGTAAAAATCAAAACAAAAATAATAGTTGGCCCACCACAAACAATAGTACAGGCTACATAAATATTTAAACTGTGTATTTTAAGGAGTTAGTGCAGTAAATGTCACACTTTAACACTACAGTCACTGACTACAGCATTGTACCTTTCACCAAGATCTTCACCAGAAATCGCGCGAGCTGACTGACCACGTGATGCCGATGCGGCATTCCAGTTCTCTCCAAGATATTCCCCTCCCGGTTTGAAATTAATTTCCTTCTAAATGTAGACCACAAATCCCACATTCAGGCACAGTGTCAAGGCTTGCAAAGCGGATTACATTCCTGCTTTATCTGAACACACTGAGGGTCCATTTGGCAGACAGAGGGATCCTGAGGCTGGGATTTGCTGTTCAGCTGGTGCCAGGGACTGTCTCCCATAACAGCGAACGGGAGCTAGCTTTATAAAGAAAGGGGCGCAATTCACGAATTGTGTTGCAGCGAAATTGTGTTTAATAAACACACCTTTATTGGATAACTGCCTATATATTAAATAGAGGATCAAAATTGATGGACCGAACGAATACAGTAGTTCCTATTTTATATGTTCTGATGTTTAAACATACTAAAGGATATGAACACTGTGTGGGGAAAACCGAATTGAGGAGATTTTCACCATGAACATAAATGGAGGATGCTCAGTGTGTTGAATGACCTACTGCTTTCCCGATGTTTCTGTGCAGTCTGTGGGAAAGCTCTGTAAATGTTCCCACCAGCTCTCAGATGTTAGGTAGGAGGTCTCTGCAGGATCAATAGGATAGTGTTTCCCGTTCCAATACTGAGGCTGGTGCCGGGTGATCTGTGCGGTTTTATTCTTTAAGACCTCAGAGCAGTTTGATACAATAGAGTGTCTTGCTTGGCCGTTTCCGAGACCATTGAAGAGTTTTTTCATACATTTGTGTGTATGGAGTCACTTTTAGACCAGACCAGGAAAACACCCGAGATTCAATTCCTGAAAGTACATTGAGGAAGGAAGAAATTGGTATTTACAATCGACATTAGCTTCAAGGTCACTGTTAATGACTCCAGGTTTTACATCTCGATATTTTTTCAAATTATAACTTCCAATGGCTGCCACAGCATTAGCCTGGCCTGGATTAGTAATCCAGTGATATTTCGACAACAGCACCATCTCCATATGGGGACCTATCTGAAACCACACTGAGCAGTTTATTTCTGTGCTACTTTACAGATCTGTCAAAAAGAACTCCCACTAATGTGACTATTGCGATGGGACTCAGGGCGTGGTAAGTGGTCAGTCTGTAATTATTCACGTGTTATGGGACTGGATATAGCTGAGTAAATTTCCACATTGCCAAGGAGATGTCAGAGTTGGATCTGGAAAGAAGCAGCTTCCCCAGGGACACGGCTTATTGTGCAGCACAAGTCTTCAGTCCTATTGCTGGAATGGTGTTAGGGCCCATTACCTTTATCTTATTTACTGCGTTCAGCTGTTTCTTCATGTTGCATACAGCAAATCAATTGATTAAAGACTGGCATCAGTGATTCTGCGACAGCATGGCGAGGGTGAGGTGGATCATTAACTCAACACTTCTGGCTGAGGACGGTGCAGATAATACAACCATGTCTTTTACACTGATGTACAGGGCTGTCCCATTACTTGGGATGACGACATTTATGGAGTCTTCTCCTCCAGTGAGTTGTTTAATAGCCCGTCGACATTTATGTCTGGATGTGGCAGCACTGCAGAACTTCAATCTGATCTGTTAGTATTGGGATCATTTCGCCCTCTGTATCAGATGTAAGTCCTGCTGTTTCGAATGTAATAAGTCAAGTGCGGTAGCTTTAATGGGTTTTCATCAGGTTTAGGTACACATACTTCCGGCCCTATCATGTTCACCCACACTCAACGCTGAACCATAGATCAGCTTGATGTTAATGGTAGGCTGAGGGATTATCCTGGGGAAAATGTTACAGAGTGTAGTTGAATACAGTTCTGCTGCTGCTGTGATTTTACCGCAGCACACGAATGCCCACTTTAAGCTCCAGTATGTTCAATTCAATTCTACTGACTATGCCCCAGTTCACACCAAGACCCATTCGCCCATCAGCCCGATACTTAGTGTCTTAACCTGGTTTCTGATGTGGTAACACTTCAATTTTCCTATTCTCACTGTGCTGAGGGTCTCTCCCTGGTGTCACGCCTCCAATTTGTTACTTTACTCAAATCCCTTAACATATGAATATTTTCCCTTCCCCCAGTGCCATCTTCCATGTTTGATATGAATGTGTTCCCCTCTGTTTCTCTCCCTGACCATGATTAACAGCTCTGCAGTGTCAGTGATGCTAGCCTTATGCAATTTCAGATCAAGGAATTTGTGAACCTTTAATTATCTGTCACTTCCCAGTGCATGGCGTTACGTGTTAGACAAGGCGTTAGAGCAGCTTCAACACACGTCTGTGGAATTTGTTTAAAAACAGAAATTGCCGACGAAACTCAGCAGCACCTCGTGCATTGAAAGCAGAGTTAATTTTTCTGGGCCATTTACCCTACTACAAAGCTCCCATTTTCTCCAGCAACTTTTGTATTTTCATTTCTCGTATCCATAATTATTTGTTTAATTGATAACTTGTTCTGAGCCTATTCATTTCTAGAGAAAGTCAACAGGTCTAGCATCATCTGCAGAGATAGAGAAACAGAGTTTGCGTTTCAAGTCCAGTATGACACTTCTTCAGAACTGAAAAGGATTGGAAAATGAGCTTTATAATCCCTTGACAGATGTGGGGAGTGCGTCGACGGGTAAAAGAGGGTGTGGCAAAACATAAACCTGCTTTTAGTCGTGGTGAACGAGAAGATCATGTGAAATAGCTTTAAATTAGGCTGTGAATGGGGAAATGGGATTCTCTCTATTGAGTGAACGATAAAGAAGATACAACCACACAAAGTCAAAGGGAGGCCAGAAGGGAGAATGTACGGAAACTGGAGAACAGTGGTCAGACTGTGAAGTTATGAAATTGTGCATTAACTCCTACAGGATGTAACGTATGCAAGTGTAAAGTGAGTTGTTACTTGAGCTTGGGTTGTGCTTCCTTGGAACATTGCAGCAGCCCAGGGCCGAAAGGTAGGTTATTGAAATGGGAAGCAATGAGAAGGTCAGTGTTATTTCTACAGAATGGGAGTGCTCCTCAAAGCAATCCCTGTTTGGTCGCGCCAACATAGAGACACTGCATTGTGAGCAGCTATGAAAGGAGACAAGATTGAAAGTTTACAAGTGAAATGCTGCTTCACCTGGAAGGTATGTTTGGTTCCTTGGACAGTGAGGAGGGAAGAGGTGAATGAGCAAGTGTTGCAGCTTCTGTAATTGCATGGGAAGGTGCCATGGGGGATTGGGGAAGTATTCGGGGTGATGGAGGGTGACACAGAAGGAACGGTTCGTGCGAAATACTGACAGAGGGCGGGATAGGAAGATGGGTTTGATGGTGCTGTCCTGCAGGAGATGGTGGAAATGGCGTAAGATGGTAATGTGAATGTGGATTATAGTGCAGGAAGAAGTGTGGACAAGAAGGAATCTATCATTGTTCTAGGATGGAGGGGACGGATTGAGGGCAACACCCTGGGAGATGGGACAGTAAGAGCTGAAGGCCCTGGCCACCAGAGTTAGGGGATTTATGGTTTAAAGGAAAATGAGGTCACGTTAGACGCAGCTCACAGGAATGTGGCATCATCAAACAGAAATAACAGAAATGGAGAAACTTGGGGAATGGAGTCAACCTCCGCTTATCATGTGTTCAGCCACATGCAGAAGTTCCTCCTGAATGATTGAAAAGAACCAGGCATCGAAACTGAGGATTTCTGCCTCACAGCTGGTCTGAAGCGGAATGTGGAAATAGGCCCAGATGAAGGCCAGTGAGTATACATGAGCAGACATTCAAGCAGATATCCCAAACCGCACAGTAATTAATGTTTCTGTTCAAAAGAAGAACTCGATAAGCATGTGAACCACCCATGGTTGACAAAAGGTCTCAAGGATGCTATTGATGAGCATTAGTGGAAGGCCAGATTTATAATGTTTATTTCAGGGAGCATAGGCTGATGTTAGGCATGAATTTCAGCTGTGCTTCCTGATTTACCTCGCAGAAACCCCTGCCAATGCTGCTCCATCCTCTTCCCTGCTCGTCTCCTCTTCCTGATTCCAGGTTCTATCTCTCAAATTACAGAGGACATTCTCTCTCATTATGGTCCCTACCCACTTCACCTGAAACTCTTTAATCATGTCTACCTACTCTGCAGTAGCATCAAGCTGCGTTTTGTGCTGCCACTTTGCTCTGGTCTCAGTGTAGTTCGGCCTCTCCATTCATGCTGTTTTACACCTCCAACTCACATCTCATTCTGGAAAGTTTCCTTCTTGGCGTAAACCTTATTGAAAACACCTCTCCCCCTTTGCACTGAATTCACACTGTGATCCAAATTTCAAAAAGTATACTCAGCCTTCATCTCACTCTGCTAAAGGTCGACGCTGACCGTATGGTTCAAGAATTCTCCTTCATATATGGTTCAGGCCAGAGATGCGCTTTCACTGTAGAGATCATCACACGATTTGGACAAAGCAATTCCGGTGTTTGACCTCTTATTAGTGCTCGTAAAAGTTTCCTGCTGCCTTAGTATTGTAACATGGAGAAAAAAATCACAGTATGAAGCTTGGGCTGTGTGTTATTTACCTGACATTTGAATACTGTTTCAAATTTGCAGTGCTTATCTTTAAGTGCTTGTTCGTGAAGTTAGTGTCAGATAGCGTGTAGGAGGTTGAGGGATGACATTGTCGAAGTTTATAAAATCATCAGAGGTATGAATAGAGTGACCAGCCAAGGTCTTTCCCATGGGATGGGGGAGTTCAACCATAGAAAGCATAGGTTTAAGGTGAAAGAGGGAAGATTCGAAATGGATGAAGGGTCAATGTTTTCACACAGATGCTGATGTGTGTATATGGAATGAGCTGTTAGAGGAAGAGTGGGAGATGCAAGTACAGCGACAACATTTAAAACTCTTTAGGACAAACATATGAATGGAAACAGTTTCCAGGCATATGGACAAAATGCAATCAGATGGGACTAGTTTAGTTTGGAAAACCTGGTCAGCATGGACAAGTTGGACCAAAGGGCCTGTTTGTGCGCGATATGACTGTATCAATCTAGAAAGCGAGGAAAAGGGGAAAAAAGACATGATGTAGTAAATTGGCAAGAAATACAAATAAAAAGCAGCACGAGCTTTTCCGAGCATATAAAAAAATTTCAAGATGAGTGTGTGGTCTTAGGTGAAATTAAGTCAGGAAAGTATTCTGAGGATAATTGGAGGCTGTGACTGAAGAATTGGCTACAGGGAGCAGACAGATAATTTACACCCATGTTTTACATCTTTCCTCACAGGGGAAGGCATAGTACGTAATTCAATGATGTAAACAAAATGGTAAGAGGAGGGAAGTTCTTGAACCGTCTCTAAAAAAAGGAACAAGGATTTTTCTAACAGATACGAGTAAGAGTAGACAGGCCAGCAGTAACTCATAGCTGGTTTTAAAACAAGTGGTTACAGTCTTGGGGTCATGGCGCCCTCTCGATCAGATGTTAGTTCTGCTGTTTGTTAATGTAAGCAGTAAGTGCGGTAGCTTGAATGGGTTGTCATCAGGTTTAGGTACACACGTTTCTGACCGTGGCATGTTCACCCACACTCATTACTGAAGCGGAGATCGGCGTCATGGTAATGGTAGACTGAGAGATTATATTGTTGTTGAATATAATTCTGCTGCTGCCGCTGCTGCTGCTACTACAGCTGCTATGACTTGTAGCATCACATGAATGCCCAGTTTGAGCTGCAATATCTGCAATACAATTCTGCTGCCTGTCCTCAATTCGCATGGGGACCCGGTCACCCTTCTCCCCTGTACACAGTGCCCTATCCCGTTTTCTGATGTGGGAACGCTTCCATGTTTTAAAATTCTCATTCTGTTAAGGTATCTTCAAGATGCCATAGATCCAATTTGTTGCATTCCTCAAAAGCATTTAACATTTTCACCTGAATATTTTCCCCTCCGGTAATGTCATCTTCTGTTTAAAGCGAATGTGTTTCCCTCTGTTTCTCTCCATGACCATGATTAAGAGCTCTGTAGTTTCGGTGATGACAGCCTTATGTAGTTTCAAAACAAATGAATTTGTATACCTTGCGTTATCATTCACTTCCCGGTGTATGGCGCTCCATGTTGGACAGGGCGTGTGAGCAGCTTTGACACACATGTTTGAAACGTATTCAAAGACAGAAATTGCTGAAGGCACTGATAAGTCTGACAGCATCTGTGGAGTGAAAGCAGAGTTAATCTTTCGGGTTCTGTGACTGTTCCTCAAAGCACCCAGTGAGCTATATTGAAAATGTATTCTGTAACTTTTCATTTTTGAAGGAATTCAGTGGGTCTGGCAACATCTGCAGAGACAGAGAAACAATGTTAATGTTTCAAGTCCAATGTAATTCTTCTTCAGCCCTGTAAAGGATTGGAAAGTGAGCGCTTTAGTATCTTGGCAGAGGTGGAAAAGAATGTTTGGAAGCCCAGTGTGAAAGAGCAATGGGCTTTAAATTGTGGTGAAAGAGACACAGAGATATAATGGGTGCAAATTAATGTGTAAATATTAGAAGTTGATTTTTTCTGTTGAATGCAACATAAACAAGACACGAACTTAGGGACCCTAGGAGGGAGAGTGGACGGAAAATGGAGAACAGCCATAATGTGTTCAGACTGTGAATTTATGGAATTGAATATTAACTCCTACAGACTGTAACGTAACAAAGTGTAAAGTGAGGTGTTACTCGAGCTTGGGTTGTGCTTCTTTGGAACATTGCAGCAACCTGCATTTTCTTAGAATCTTTACAATGTGGAACCAGGCGCTTCAGCCCAACAGTGTTATACTGACTCTCCAAAGAGTAGGCGAACCAATCCCATTCTCTACCTTAATACTATACATAGACCCTTGACTATTGCACCTAACATCAACATCGGCAATTCAGCATGACCAGTTCACCTAACCTGCACAACTTTGAACTGTGACAGGAAACTAGAACACCCAGAGGAAATTGAACCCAGTTCACTGATGTTGTGAGGCAGCAGTGCAAACCAATGAGCCACCGTGCCATCCAGGACCGAAATATTATAAGGCCACAACTCTATAGGAACAGAAATGAAGCCATCTGGACCATCAAGTCTGCTCCATCATTCGCTCACGACTGACAGATTTTCAACTTCATTTTCCTACTTCCTCTCAGTAACCTTTGATCCCCTTGTCAATCAAAACCTATCTGAGTTTGTTTTAAATATACTAATAGAACATAGAACATAGGACAGTACAGCACAGGACAGGCCCTTTGGGCCACGATGTTGTCCCGAGATTTAATCCTAATGTAAAATGTAGTAATTTAACCTACACACCCCTCAAATCACTGCTATCCATGTGCATGTCCAACAGTCGCTTTAATGTCCCCAATGACTTTGCTTCTACCATCAGAGCTGGCAATGTATTCCATGCATTCACAACTCTCTGCGTAAAGAGCTACCTCTGACGTCTCCCTTTTAACTTCCTCCTCATATCTTCAAACTATGGATTCTCGTACTAGTCAATCCTGCCCTGGGGAAAAGTCTCTGGGTATTGACACCTCCTCAAAGAAAACAATAAGATTTGTGAGGCATGACCTGCCTCTCACAAAGTTTTGCTGACTGCTTTAATCACACAATGCTTTGCCAAATAGTCATAAATTCAATCCCTCAGAATTTTTTCCAAACGTTGCTGACTACAGACGTAAGACTGACTGGTCTCTAATTGCCAGGGATTTCCCTATTTCTCTTCTTGAAATAAGGAAGAACATTCGCCTCCTTCCAATCATATGGTACGACTCCTGTTGAGAATGAGGGGCCAAATATCCTCACCAGCAGCTTAGCAACCGCCTTTCTCACTTCCCGGAACAGTCTACGATAAATCTGGCCCTGAGGACGTATCCATCTTAATGTTTTCGAAGATTGCTAGCACATCAACTTCATCAATCTTGATCTGGTCAAGACTGATCTGGCCCAGCACCTCTAAGTTTTCATTTCAACAAGTTCCCTTTGCTTGGTGAAAATCAAACCAAAAAACTCATTTAGAGCTCCCCCGATCTGCTCAGACTCCACGCATACGTTCCTTACGTTATCCCTGATCTGCCCTACCTACTCCCTGATTATTCTCTTATTCCTCACGTATGAGAAAAAATGCCTTTGGATTCTCCCTAATCCTTCTTGCCAAGCCTTTTTCGTGCCCCCTCCAGGCTCTCCTCATTCCATTTCTGAGCTCCTTTTTAGCAAGCCTGAAATCCTCTGAAGCTGTGCTAGATCCTTGCTTCCCCCATCATACGTAAGCTGGCTGCTTCCTTTTGAAGAGACGTTCCTCTGTTCTCGTCATCCAAGGTTCCTTAATCTTACCCCTTCTTACCTGTCTCAGAGGAACAAATTTGTGTATCACTCGCAACTTCTCCTTAAATAGTCTCCACATACCTGCTGTGCCCTTTCTGTGGAACAATTGCTCCCAGTCTATACTTCCCAACTCCTGTCTGATATCATCATAATTTCCTTTTCCCTAATTAAATATCTTCCTTCCGAAACTGCTCCTTTCACTCTCGCAGACTATGCTACATGTGAGGCATTTGTGATCATTTTGACCAAAGTGCTCTTCAACTGTGAGTTCCGACACCTGTCCTGGCTCGTTGCCGAGCACCAAATCCAAAATAGCCTCTCCCCTCGTCGATCTGTCTACATACTGAGAAAGGAAACCCTCTTGAACACACCTGACAAAAACGGCTTCATCCAGACCATCTGCACCTTAGGAGGTTCCAGTCCATATTGGGAAAGTTGAAATCACCCATAACAATAACCCTGCTGATTTTGCATTTTTCCAGAATCTGCCAGCCTATGCGATCTTCAACATCTCTACTCCTATTAGGTGGTCTATAGGAAACCCACAAATGTGGTGACTGTTCCCTTGCTGTTCCTATCTTCCACCCATACTGACTCAATAGACAAATCTTCCTCAACAATCTTCATTGCTGTAGCTGTGACGCACTCTCAAATAAGCAATTCCACACAGTCTCCTCATTTTCCATCCACCCTGTTTTTTTTTTAGATTAGATTACTAACAGTGTGGAAACAGGCCCTTCGGCCCAACAAGTCCACACCAACCCCCCATAGAGCAAACCACCCAGAAACAATCCCCTGCATTTACCCTTTCATCTAACACGACATCTTCACCCAATCTGCACATATTTGGATTATGGGAGGAAACAGGAGCGCACAGAGGAAACCCACGGGGAAAATGGCAAACTCCCCACCGTCAGTTCCCTGAGGTGGGAACTGAACCCGGTTCTCTGGCGCTGTGAGGCAGCAGTGCTAACCACTGCACCACCGTGCCACCCCTAAAGGTTTTTAAACGTTCTAAACCCTAGAACATCAAACAACCATCCCTGCCCCTGTGAAACCTATGTCTCCATTATGGCCATGACATCGTATCCCTAAGTACTGATCCATGCTCTAAGTTTGTCACTCTTATTTCGGACATTCCTTTCATTAAAGCAGACGCACTTTAACTGATCCCTTTGTTTCATCACGTGTGAAACCTTCCTGATAGATTCAATATACACTGTCACTGTCCCGGCTGCAACTAACCCCCTCTCAGACATGTGGCCTGATTCCTACCCCCCTGCCAAACTAGTTGAAACCCGCCAGAATCACACAAGCAAACCTCCCAAACAAGCCATTTGTTCCCCTCCAGTTCAGCTGCAACCCGTTCTTCATGTACAGGTCCCACCTTACCCAGAAGCTATCCAGATGGCCGAGGTATCTGAAGCCGTCCCTCCTGCACCAGCCAATTGTAAAGCTGCATTCGCTGACTGTTCCTCATCTCACGAGCTCGTGGCACTGATAGCAAAACTGAGATCACTATTCTACTCGTCCTGCTCTTCAGCTTCCAAACTAACTCACTGTAGTCACTTTTCAGATCCTCAGTCCCTTTCCTGGCTATATCGCTGGTGCTAAATGATCTGGTCTCCACAGCCGTCTGTGGTAAGGAATTCCACAATTTCACCACTCTCTGGCTAAAGACGTTTCATCTTATCTTATTTCTAATGGATTTTCCCTTTTCTCTAAGCCTGCGCCCTCCTGCCAGTGCAAACGTCCTTCCGATTGTGTCTGTATCCAGGTCATTCAGTATTCTGTAAGTTTCAATTGGATCCCCCCTCATCCTTCTAATCTCCATCGAGTATAAAACCATCGAGTTCTCCAATGTTCCTCATGTATTAAGCTGTTCATTTCTGGTGAACCTTCTCTTGACACACACCAAGGCTAATACATCCTTCCTGGGGTATGAGACACAAAATACTGGAAATGTGGTTTGACCAGAGCCTTAGAAAGCCTCAGAATCCCTACCATTATGTCCTACTCCTCTCGAGATGAATGACAACATTGCATCTGCCTTCTTAACTGATTCAACCTGCACGATTATCTAAGGCAAATCCGGCGCTTGGAATCCCAAGTCACTTTGTTACTCAGACTTCTGATTTTTTTTCCCATTTAGTAAATAGTGCATGCCTGTATTCTTCATACCAAAGTGCATTACCTCACACTTTCCCACATTGTGTTCCATCTGCTACTCCTTTTCCCACTCTCCTAATCTGTCGAAATCTTTCTGCAGGCTCCCTGCCTCCTCAATTCTACATACCCCTCCACCTATCTTTGCATCATCAGCAAACGTAGTCAGAATGCCTTCTGCCCCGCCACTCAGATCATTAACCTATAAAGTGAAATGTTGTGGTCCCAACATTGGCTCTTGTGGAACACTGGTAGTCACCGGCTGCCGTCCTGAGATGGACAATTTTATCCTCACTCTGCATCCTGCCAGAGAACCAACCTTTTATCCATCCTAGTATCTGGCCTCTGACGCCATGGGTCCTTACCTTACTCTGCATCCTCCTGTGAGGTACCATATCAGAGGCCTTCTGGAAGTTCAGATCGGTAACTCTCTCTGGTCCAACCCATCATTAACTCTTCAAAGAATTCTCATAATTGTGAGAGCAATGTAGTTATTGAAATGGGGAGCAATCCGAAAGCCAGGGTCATTTCTACAGCCAGAGTGGAGATGTTCCTCAAAACAGTTTTTCTTTGGCTCACTAGTGTAAAGGAGACTGAATTGTGAGCAGCAATGTCAGGAGACAGAATTGAAAGTGTACAAGTGAAATGCTGCTTTACCTGGAAGGTGTGTTTAGGGCCTTGGACAGTGAGGAGGGAAGAGGTGAATGGGCAAATGTTGCAGCTTCTGCATTTACATGGGAAGGTGCCATGGGGGTGGTATTCGAAATGATGGAGGCTGCCACAGAAGGACTGGTCCCTGTGAAATACAGTGGACGGGAGGAGATGATGTGTTTGATGGTGCTGTCCTGCTGGAGGTGGTGGAAGCGGAAGAGGATGATTCAGTGAATGTAGATTCTAGTGCAGTAGGAAGTGAGGACAAGGGAGATCTATCGTTGTTCTGTGGAGGAAGGGACGGAGTGAGGGCAGAAGTGAGGGAGATGGGACAGACACAGCTGAAAGCTCAATCCATCAGAGTGAAGGGATTTCTCGTTTGAGTGAAAAGGATGACATGTATGAAGCTTCCCAAAGGAATGCGGCATCATGTTACAGAAATGAAAGAGGCAGGGAAACTGGGAGAATGGAGTCACCCTCAGCTGATCATGTGTTCAGCCACATACGTAGGTTCCCCCTCAATGATTGAAAAGAGCCAGGCATTTCCAGTGCAGATTTATGTCATATATCTGGTCAAACACGGAGTGTGAAAACAGACAAAGGTGAAGGTCAGCAGATGTGTGTGTCGGGGGGAACATTTAAGCAGGTACTGCTTAATAATGGTCAGTAATGATTGACTCTGGTCAAACAGAAGATGATATGAAGATGTGAAGATGAACCACTCATGATGCACAAAGGCTGTGAAGGATAATAATCAATCACAAACTAAAGAATTCAGATTGGTGAGTTCTTGCGTTGGCCACATTTGGGAAGTTTGCTTTTGGAACCAGAAGCAGATTGTACAAAACAAAATACAAAGAAAAATATTCCAAAACTGGCAAGAAATATGAAAAGAAACTAACTGCAAGAGTTTTCCCATATCCAATAAAAAAAAGTTCATGATGTGTGTGTGACCCTTGGAACAAAGGCAGGAAAGAATATTTGGGACACCTGGAGGATGTGACTGGGGAACGAGTTTCAGGGAGCAGGCAGAGAATTTAAGATAATATTTTACATCGTTCCTCACAGAGGAAGACACAAATTGTTTCAATATTATGAACAAAATTGTAGTCTGATGAAAGTTTTGCACTGTCTCTAACAAAACGAACAAGGCTTTTCTCAAACAGAAAAGACCAAGGGTAAACAGGTCATCAGTAATTCATAGCTTGCTTTAATAGAAGTGGTTACAGAGTGACTGGAGGCACTGTGTGAATTATTCCATAACTCTCGGGATTACAGGAGTGTTGCAGTGAAACTGGCAAAACTCCAATGTGGCGTCTGTCTTCAAGAAGAGAGTGTGTCTTCAAGTGTTTAGGTGCTCCCTTTTTCTGAATTATGGAGCATGTTTGAGAGACTTAATGGCCTCATGATGCACTTTCATCCTGAGTGATTTAAAAAGTTAAACTCAGCTCCTTCCTCTGATGCGTTACAAACTGGGGCATGAACATTTTGCTGAAGTTGAATTATTTCTAATATTATCTGGAACATTGTACAAACGATATCATCCATAGAATTCTAGAAATTGCACTCATAAGAACATTTTATAATCATGTGGGGGTATTGCGTATGTGTGTGTGTGTGAGAGAGAGAGAGAGAGAGAGAGAGAGAGAGAGAGAGAGAGAGAAGGTGCTGCATTGCAGTGGTGAGAGTGATGGAGCCTTTTTTTGGTGAAGGCGCTAACAGAGAAGAGTGGGTGTGAGAGAGGAGAGAGGATACGGTGACCCTTATCCTGACAGAGCGGGGAAGGTGCTTTTCCTGTAATGCTGGACTTTTCTTCGGACCACAGATACTGCAATGAGCTGGGTGGTGTGCTCAGACCATGCTCGGTGGGTCTGGTGGTGAGGCTCCCTTTGGGAAGAGAATTGTCCCCACTGTACTAGACAATTCACCAGGACCTCCGTCGACAAACTGTGGTGTAATTTCCCTTTATCTGCCTGGCACAGTAAACTATGCAGGGCAGCTCCAAACTGAGAAAGTTCAACCGTGTGCTCATTGGCCTTTTAATGATGGCAGCAGTACCAGGGATCACTGAATATCCAGGGGCATCCGGGCGATGGTGAGTACCTCCAGCCATGATGCGTGGGAGAATCGGGCTTGCATTGAATGAGAGGGACACCATGGAGTGGGGTGGATAGTTAATGAGGTGAGTTCGATAAGATAACACCAGGAAACTAGCTCGGCCTCGTGCAGACAATCCTTCTGTCACACTCAATGAAAATGGCACTGAAACAAATTATTGTCAGATTCAGACCAATAAGTCGAAGACTCTTCTGACCCTACTCCCAGTTACAAAGCTGCAGTTCAAATGCTTATCCAAAATTCTATATCATCTTAATTTACACCAATATCCTGCTCACCCACCGTTCCTGTAAACAGTGACCTATATTGGAAGCTGCTATCGAAATGTTTTCCTTTTACAATTTTTAAACCTACCATCAGATCCTTCTCTGAAATTCTCTCTCAATCTCCCCCTCGCTTTTAACCAAACTGCTCCCATTTGTTGGTATTTTAACTGATACCCCCGCCACCCCTCTCTTGCAGTGAGTTTCACACCCCCAACACTCCTGTGTCATGCCACAATGGAGGCATGGAGCTCTAAATGGAGGAAGTTACACATCCTGTCACTTCCAGCATGAGCTGCAAGTTTCCCCACGCTGGGCAGTGATCTAACACAGTGTTACTCAGCAATGCAATGCTTGGTGTACACAGCTGTGTATGCTGGGAAGGTAACTGCTCCTGATTAATAAATAAATTTAATGTTATCCACTGCACATCTCCCCATAATGCACTGATATCCAGTCAGTGTGTATAGAACAATGTCTTTGTATGTTCTGCACAGCGCCCTGTGCTGAACAGATCATCTAATACAAGTTTATAGATCAGTGCACTGTTGGACAGATAAGTCGTGAACTGATGAGCTCTAAATAGTGTTATATCCTCGACGGATTGCTGGGCAGTACACTACCCTGGTCTACGCAGTGCTTCATGCTGAGCAGGTATCTCATCTGGGCTGATACGTGTCTGGGCTGGATCTGAGAGGTGGATTGAGTATACGATAGAATTCCAGACATGATTATCACTCTTCCAGCTCGGCCCATTCCGCTGGTATACGTGAGGTGCTCTGTTTGAGATAGAATTTACTTGGTCAAAATATTCGACATGAAGCAAAACACAACTTATCCGAAAACTGTTGATAAAATACAACAACAAATGTAAGAGGAACTTGCAATAACATAATTCTGTTGGAAAACTCAGCAAAATAATCGTTTATCTAACGACTATACAGTAACTGCTCTAATATGGTATCATCCAATAAGCACACAATTGTTAAAAAACAAATGCAGGAAACAGATTGGCTGACATGCAGTTCTCCAATCCAGGAGGAAAGAACGTCAAAAGACAGTTCCGAGATAAATCACAGAGACAATGTGTAGCATCCGGGAGAGATTTACTGCCTTCCAAGCCTGCTGAGACACCAGCAATAACTGGCAAAAGGTAAAACAAAGAATCCTGGTTCTGTAAGAGTTTGACCATTATTCCACAGGAACAGGCCGCGGCTGCATGAACACAAGGAATGGACTGTATCTACATCGTCTATGGCTCTGTAGGTGTCTCTCAAAAATACCGACACCCACCGAAGCCGTTTAATGCTTGACAGACAAGTCAAAGTTCAACATAAATAAATAAAACGAAAAGATGAAGCAGGCCTGGTGATCAGACGCAGACGGCCTCGGGAGCCCAGCAATTCCTATATTACCAAAACACAGCAGAATCATCGAGCTTGTGAAGAGAAAGAATTGTCTCTCTCCCTCACCTCTATGTTTACAACTGGAGATGTGCCACGAGACCAAAAATTAGCGATATCAAAATCCCACCCACACCAAGTATTATTGTGATAGATCAGAGTTGCCGTGAAATGGCTTAACTGGAGCTGTTTGTTAGTGACTGTGATTAATATCAGTCTTCCTGGACCTAACTGGGTCACTGGAGGATTTCCATCTTCCATAATTAGGGACTTCTTTCAACTTGTTATGCCATAGTATTCAGTGAAGAGTCAACCACAACAAGATTGGGATCAGCAGCTGCAGAGAAAGAGAGAGAGAGATCAGAATCTGAGAATATTAGAATGTTCCAACAATGGATCAGAATCTGAGAATATTAGGCTGGAAGGTTCCAACAAAGGATCAGAATCTGAGAATATTAGGCTGGAAGTTTCCAACAGTGGATCAGAATTTGAGAACATTAGACTGGAATATTCCAACAATGGATCAGAATCTGATAACATTTGACTGGAATGTTCCAACAATGGATCAGGATCTGAGAACATTAGACTGGAATGTTACAACAATGGACAGGGGTTTATCCTGGGTTTACTGGCTTTCTCAGGAATGGCCATGGTTAGAGTTGCGGATACAAGCCGTACTGCTGATTATTCAATTTGGGTACTATCCCATCCTCGCTATTGTTGGTGTGCCTGGTAAGTCTATCTCTATCAGTTCTATAAATGATGCTGCATATTATTGCTATTCTTGGTGATTATATTTAACAAAAACATAAACTTTCAGTCACAAACGCAACTTCCTTCTCATGCATTTCCAAACTAAATACTCATAAACATCTGAGAAGGAACAAGACTGTTCGGAATCTTGAGTCTCCTTTTTACCATAAACTGTTTTATGTATCCATATACTCTCTGTGATCAAACCTGCCGACACCCACCTTCACAATATCCCAAATCTCCAGCTCTGCCGGAGGTCTGTCGCTGACTTCGCCATCATCTACCCTTTCGTTAACGACAGAATTTATGGCTCCAGTTCTCTTCTGTCCTCTCTTCCAGTTACAAATAGTTTGACCACAAACTTGTTATTGTCTCTACACTAACTTCATATCAGGGACTCTTAAACAGAGTAATAATGTCACTAACTGTGTAATTCAGAGGCAGGGGTTATGAATCGAGAAGCATTGTCAGAAATCCTACCAAAGTCGATGACTTAATTTAAATTCCAATGACAAAAATTGGCATGAAACCTAATTTCACTCATGGTCACCATAAAACATCAACATTTCTTATTTTATTGATAATCTTTGGTAAAGAAACCTAACATTTTTGCCCTGTCTGATCTAAGTGTCACCTCAGACCCACTACAATGTGGTTGCCTCCATATTGCCTTGACAAATGGCCGCGTGGTCAAGGGCAGTTCGGATGGTCAACAAATGCTGCCCTTGCCAGTGATGCTGGCATCCCGCTAAACAACAACATTAAAGGTGAAGAAACCGAGGAAATGCGGATGCTGGCGATCTGAAATAAAATTCTCCACCGTCTGAAAGAATGTTGGAGAATCTCAGCAAGTATGGCAGTCTGTCGGAAAAAAAAACAGAAATAGCGTTTTGAGTTCAGTGAACCGATCAAAAGTGAATGCAACTGGGAAAAATACTATTGTATTAGGGATGGTTGGAGGTTTAGCGGGAGGCTTGTGTTGAATGGATGATGTCCAGCAAGAGAGAGAGAAAGAGAGAGAGAAGGAGTGTTTGTGTGTGTGTGTGTGTGTGAGAGAGAGAGAGAGAGAGAGAGAGAGAGAGAGAGAGAGAGAAAGGTAAAGTAAGCAAAAGGATTGCTGATGATGGACTGGAAGGAAAACAGAATGGGAAATTATTCTAACATTTCCCCTTTTCACATATTCCTGAATATCATATTTATTATGGTATGCCCCTGCTTACCGTGAGATATGTTATTTCTACCTCTCGTCTCTGAGTGTGGTGATCAACTCCATCAGCAATACTTATAGTCGCTGAGCTATAGAGAAACGTAATGTTCCATTGTCAACTGCTTCTTTGGAGAGAGGAACTGGTACTGTGCGACTGTGTGGAGATGTAAGAGCTTTCTCAGCCAGGAAGCTAAACTGAGGAGATTGAGGCATTTTCAACACTGAATGGATGCACTATGGGTGTGGGGAATTGACTTGCTGCTGTCATCTTGAAAGTCAGTGGAGGCTCTGTGGATGGTGTTCTCAGGATTCTGATGTCAGTTACTGGGTTCATTCAGGGAACCCCGAGGGTCTGTGGACCCCACACTGAATACTGTATTTACAGTGTGGCTGGGTCCATAGTAAACAAATGGAGCTGCGACTACAAAGAAGGGAAGGTGTGTAAACAGGGAAGAGCAGGGCACTGTACTATACTCTCTGAGATTTCGAGGAACATTTGTCTAAGCTGCACCCATTCAGGTATAAAGTATAAAACCAGCGTGTCTCAAAATTGAGGTTGTCACTGAGCTGTATCCCCTCCTTCATTATAACCTGTAGTCCCAGGACTGTGCTGACACTCGCGATGAATTGAACTGGATTGATTCTGGAACTTTGCAGGCAGCAGTGGGTAATACATCCACCATCCCTGAAGTGCAGTCCTCCGATGTGTTCACGAACTGACTGAAGCCATCTGCCTGCTGAGAGGAATGCATTGGTTCCATCTCCACAGAAACTAATTTCCAGAAATATTGGGGAACAGAGTGACTGGTAAAAATGGGAAACTGCATGAAATTAATGAGGAATTAATGAGGAGTATGTTATTGAAAATCTAATTGAATTGAAGTTTCATAAGTTGCTGCATCTGAAGAGCTACATCCCAGAGTGATTAAGATGAAAACAAGAGCTAATGAAAGAATTACTGATTATTCTTCAAAGCTAGTTAGATTCTGGAAAGGATGCTGCAGACTGGAAAACAACTATTGTAAATTGTATTGTTTAAAACAGGATGGAGAGGGAAAACAGAAAACGAAATAGCTTGATGTCAGCTGTGAGAAAAAAAAAAACATTGGAACATTTTGTAAGGAATGTGACAACTAGACACTTGGAGAATAATGATTTGATTTGGTAGAGTCGGCCTAGATTCAGGAAAGGGAAATGATCTTTGACAAATCTGTTTATGGAGATGGTCCGTTGTGACATCGACAGTTGAGAACCAATCGGGGTGGAGTATTTGTATGTTTATAAGGCGCTTGACATGTTTGAATACAGGTGAATGGGGAATGTTAGAGTCCATGGGTAGGTAGGGGTGGAATGTATACCTCATGGATTAAACATTGGGTAATGGGGATACGAGAAGAGTAGTGTTTTTCTCTGGAATGAAGGATTGATGGGTGGCAGCAGGATCAGTGTTTGGGCAATAGCTGTTCACAAGTTATAAAAATGATTCAGATGTGAACAACAAATATCATCATGTACATTTATATTTATTAAACGGTAGAGAGGTTGGCGAGTTATTTTGTTGAAAGGGACCTGGATGTCCTTGGTCATAAGTCACTGACAGAATTCATACGGGGGCAGGAAGTAAATGATATGTGATTCTTCATGCAAAATTATTGAAGGACAAAAGTTAGAATATCTTTCCTACTGATGGTGTTTTGTTGAGAGAGTATTTGGTGCTTTGTGTAAAGGTTTGGTCTGCTTTATGAACAATGATCCCTTTGTCACTGAGAGAGTGCACTGTAGTTTGACCAGACTAAACACTGGCATGATGTCACCATGAGGAGAGAGCGCAGTACCTATGTGTTTACTCTGTAGCGCTGTGAGAGAATAAGAAGTTGAAGCTTGATGGGTATAGACAGAAACTCATTATGTCCTAAACAGCTGAATAGGGTGAAAATTTCATACTTTTCATTGGATGTTTGATTCACGACAGTTTATGTACATCTGCAGAGCCCCCATGTCGATTGACAGAGAGGTACAGGCTCTGAATGAACTCTGAACACTTGAATGCACAGTTATGGTGTGACATTGGTTTGAATATCACTTTGTACACAATCCTGTCAACAGCCAAAATACCTTCATTCTGAAACAGTTATTTATTCTCCGACGGCTTCTGACCTCCACAGACACCATGGGTCTGCCTTCTTGGAGATGGAAGGTAACTTGGAGAATGGCTAAAAAAAAAGTTGACTTCATTCCGACTGCCATGTTTAAGTAACACATACGTACCATTAGTAATTAAGCCATGCGGATCAATTTGGAGCAGTCTGTCTGTGCAGCCCCTGCTCCATTTGTTTGTGATGTTGGAGCATCTCTGACACTTTCCTGTTCCTGTGTTAGTTGACAAGCTGAATAAACTCTTCCTGTTCCTTTGTAAGTAACTCCCTTTGTACAAAGAGAGACAGCAGACACTCTGTCTTCCTGTGCAACAGTCAGGAGGGACTGAATGGTCTATCCTTCTTCTTGCCCAGTAGTTTTGATGAGATGAATGGCTTCCACATATTCTTGTGAAACCAGATTGAGGTGCTGAATGAGCTCCTCCTTTTACTGTGGAAATGTACTGTGCACAAATGTTACCCAGACTTTAACAGTACGCTCTTGAATGGTGTCCACGTCTTGCTGTACATGGTCACAGGCTGTTTCAAGAGCTGAAGAGGGACAACCTTTCCTGAAAGTTTTGGAAACTTCAGTGAATGCCCCCTCTTCTGCTGGCACGGTGGCTCAGTAGCTTACACTGCTGCTTCACAGCACCAGGGTCCCAAGTTTGATTCCAGCCTTCGGCAAATGACTGTGTGGAGTTTGCACATTCCCCACTAGTCTGCAGAAGTTTCCTCCAGATGCTCCGGTTTCCTCCCACAGTCCGAAGATGTTCAGGCCAGGTGAATTGGCCATGATAAATTGTCCATTATGTTAGGTGCATTAGTCAGAGCGCAATGTGTCTGGGTGGGTTACTCTTTGGAGGGTCGTTGTGGACTGGTTGGCAGCAGTGCCTGTATCCATACTGTACGGAGTCTAATCTGCTCAGTTTGGACTCAATGGGCTGAATAGCGTCCTGCCACACTGTAGGGATTATGTGATGACAAAATGGAGATTCCTGGGTTGAGGAAGCTACGCTGAGGATCTCTTGCAGATGTGTCCCACGGCTGAGATGATTGATGCCCACCAATGATAATCATCTTCCCTTGTGCAATGAATGACTCCAAAAAGTTTAGAGGTCATAATTAATTCTAATTAAGTGCGATTTACCAGGAGGAGATTTACCAGGATGTTGCCTGAACTGGAGGGCAGGTCTTATTAGGGAACCATGAGGAAGCGAGGGCTTTTCTCACTGAAGGTGTACAAGATGATGAGAGGCATAGAGAGAGTGAATAACCAGAAGCAGTTTCCCAGGGGCAGAAATATCTATGACTATGTGGCATTATTTTAACGCAATTGGAGGAAGGTTTAAAGGGAGATATCAGCGGTAGATTATTTACACAGAGAATGGAGGGTTAGTCGAATGGACTGCCAGCAGTGGTAGTAGAGTCAAATACGTGAGGGAAGCTTAAGAGACTCTTGGATAGGCACATGGAACAAAGTGAACGAAGGCATGCAGGTTAGTCTGATCTTAGAGTATGATAAAAGGCACAATGTCGAGGGCTGAAGGTCCTAACTGCATGCATTCATGTAGAACTCTGAGCTCAAAAACTGCGTGAATTCATGTAAAACTCCGTTATCTCATGTTTTAGATTAGAATCCATCTAAACATCATGGCATAGAAAGAGAACACATGGAGGCAACACCTTCACCATATTGTTTATCCATCACCATTGTTAACAGTTAACCTGAGAATGCAACTTTAAAAAAAAGAATTTGTGATTTACGTTTGAAAGAAGTGAAACCATCAAGGTATTCTAACAGATGAAAGGCTTAACAATCAAATTTTCAATGTGTACTTTCAGTTACATCACACTACAAATTTGTGCTAAAAAATTCTGTGTTAGGATTGAGCCCTCCACTATCACCTGGTAAAGGAGCGACGCTGCGAAAGCTAGCTTGCTTCCAATGAAACCTGTTGCACTATTATTTGTTGTTGTGTGATTTTTAACTTTGTACACCCCAGTCCAACACCGGCATCTTCAAATTAGTACTGTTCTTTGTACTATGGAAGTGCACAGGAAGACTTGGACATTGAAGAAGATTTGAGACATGGAGCAGGTCAGATTGATCTTAGTGAAGGGCAAGGCAGGCTTAGGATGCAAATGACCTGCCCCTGTTTCTGATGTTCTCCCATTCTGTTATTGGAAAGTTAGTTGGTGTTATTTCCCTGGAAGGTCTTTTATGGAATGTTGCAATGAGTGAGAACAGGGGATTTTGTGAGGCGTCGCTGAGTGAGATCTGGGGGCTGTATTCACGTGAATGTGAGTCTACGACACGATCAACAAATGAAGCACAAGTTACAAAGAGGGGATGCCATTGCTAGCAGGTTTGAGGGGTTCAATGGAATGCAGAAACAGAAGTGGGTCATTAGAGTAATTGAGCCTTTTCCACCAGGCATTAAGATTGTAGCTGATCAATTGTGGTCTGAGCCTCATTTTCTTGCCTGTGTCCCATTATCCATGAAACACTTCTTTGTCAAATCTTTAACTAACACAGCTGCGAATACATGTAATCAAAGAGGCACCACAAACTTCTGGGGAAGAGAATTCCCATTCGAATGGCCCTTTTTGAATTTTCCCTCATCCCGTTGTGAGAATAAGAGAGTCATACAGCGTGGAAATACATTCCTTTTATCCAAATTGTTCAGGCCTATCTGGCAATCTGGCAAATTCATCAGATCTCGTCCCAGTTGCCAACATTTGCCCCACATCACTTAATCCATTCCTATTTATGTACCTACCCAGATACATTTTAAACGTGTAATTGTACCCGCTTTCACCACTTGCTCTGGCAGTACACCCACCAGCTTCTGTATGAAAAGGTTTCCTCTCAGGTCCCTTCTAAGTCTTTGCCCTGTCACCTTCACTCTATGCCGTCTAGTTCTGGATGCTCCTACACTGGGAAAAAGGATCTTGCCCATTCATTCTCTCCATGCCCCTCAGGACTTTATTAAACCTCTGTCTTGTCACCATTCAGCCTCTGGCAGTCCAGGGTAAAAAGCCTGAACTTGTTCATCTTCTCCCTGTAGCTCAAACCCTCAGGTTCCAGAAAGTCCTTGTAAATCTTTTCTGCACCTTTTCAAGCTTAACAACATCCATCCTTTAGCAGAGTCAACTGACATGTACGCAGTATTCTTAAAGTGGCCTCACCTACGACCTGTACAAGCGCAACACGCTACCCCTACTCCTCTACTCAATGTTCTGACCGATTAAGACAAGCATGCCAACTACGTTCCTCACCACTCTACCGACCTAAACTCCACTTACAAGGAACTATGAATCTTCACCCATAGTTCTCTTTGTTAAGCAACATTCCCCAGTGCACTACCCTGCTTTAACTAACCAAAATGCAAAACCTCACAAATATCTACATTAAACTCCATCTGCCAGTCCTTGGCTCATTGATGGTCAAGGACCCCATAATATTCTGAGATAATCTTCTTTACTGTCCACTGCACCACTTCGGTGTTGTTATCTGTAAACTTACTGACCATGCCTCCGATAATCAATTCAAAGTTGTTTATTTCCGTGATGAAAAGCAGAGAGCTCAGCACTGATTCTTTCAGCGCACCGCTGGCCACAGGTCTTCAGTCTGGAAAACATATTTTATATCCAATTGGATAGTTTTTCCTAGATTACATATAACCTAATTTTAGTAATCTGTCTACGATGGGGAACCTTATTAAATGTCTTGCTGAAGTCTGTGTAAACAATGTATACCACAGTGTCTTCTTCAATCTTCTTTGTCAGCTCTTCATAATACTCAATCACATTAATTAGACATGATTTCCATCACACAAATCCATATTGACTATCCCGAATGAATCCTTGTCTTTCTAAATAGATGTAAATCCTATCCCTCAGACTCCCCTCCAACGAACTCCTCGACACTAACCTTGGCTGATACTGACCACAAAAAATAATTATAATTATGTTGGTGATATAGCCATTGATATAGTTCTCACAGTGTGTCAGGGTCAGTGGAATGACGAGAGGATATTGCAAATATGTACATTGATATTTTCCTTTGAAAAATACTGAGAAATACACACAGACACACACACACACACACACACACACACACACACACACACACACACACACACACACACACACACACACACACACACGCACGGGCACACATACGTATTGTCGATAACAAACTGAAAAGCAAAATATCTGCAAAGTAAACTTGAAAAAACATTGTCCAAATATGATTCGGACTTATGACCTAAGGAAAAATGGAAGTTTGACCCAAATGCTGTTCTATGTGTAGAGTCATCAAGTCCTATATCATGCGGAGAGGCAGAGAGGCCCTTTGGCCCAAACTCGTCCATGCTGACCCAAATATCCAATCACACTAACCTCATTAGCAGCACTTGGCCCATAGCATTCTCGCCCTTTCCTGTCCATGTACTTGCCCAAATGCCGTAAATATTGTTAATACAAATGCTTCAATCACTTCCGTTGGCAGCTCTGTCCCTTTGTGTACCACTCTCTGTGTAAAACGGTTTCCACCAGTTTAACTTTTATTCATTCCCCTCTCACCTTAAACTGATGCCTTCACCTCCTCGGTTCTCCAACTCTAGGAAAGAAGGCTGGACCCATTCACACTATCCATGTAAACTTCTATAAGATTCCTCTCAGTCTCCTATTCTCCTAAAGAAAAAAAGTCCTCGCTTGTCCAATCTCTCCCTATAATTCATATTGTTGCGTCCTGGCACCATTTTTGTAAATTCCGTCTGCACACATTCCAAATTAAAAACATCCCTCCGACGGCAATGTGACTAAAACTGAACACAGCACTACCAGTGCAGCCCCACCAACTTCCTATATAACTGCAACATAACTTCCCAACTGCTGTCCTCCATGTCCTGACCGATGCATGCTCGTATGGCAAAAGCCTTCTTCACTACCATGTCTAACTATGACCCCACTTTCAGAGAACGGTGGACTTAAACGCCATGGTCCCTCTGCTCTGCTACACTCCTTAAGGTCCTACCAATCAACATCAAACTCCTACTTTGGTCTAACGTTGGCAAAATATTCCTCGGCCCACTTCTCCAATTTGATCTAGGTCCTGCTGCAATGTCTGATATACTTCTTCACTGTCCACGACACCACCTATTTTAGTGTCATCTTCAAGTTTCCTAATCATGCCTTGTACGTTCGCAAGAATATCATTGATACAGATAACAAACAGCAATGGGCCCAGCAGCGACTCCTGAGGCACTTCATGTGCCACAGGCCTCTAGTCTGAGAGTATGTTTCCACTATTACCCTCTGCTTACTACCATGAAGCCAATTGTGTGTCCAATTTGCCAGCTCCCTCTGGATTCCATGCGATTCTAACCTTCCAGACCATCCTATCAATGGTAACCTGGTCAAATGCCTCCGTGAAAATCATACAGACTACGTCTACCGCCCTGCCCTCATCAACATTCCTGGTCACTTCATCAATGAACTCAAACACATTTGAGCGGCATGATCTCCCACTCACAAAGGCATGCAATCTTTCCGGTCTAAAAACATCTAGTAATAATAATTATTAAAATTAATAATAACAAACTAATTAATAAATAATAATAAGATGACACTTTCAGTGGAGAATAAATTATTCATGGGATGTTATATTGCAACGTGCATCATGGGTGAAGGGCAGAATAGACTTTGTTCCTGTGTCATTGAACTGTGTTGTAAAAAGCAAGGTTGGCATGGTGGTTCAGTAGCTAGTACTGCTGCCTCATAGTGCCATGGATCCGAGTTTGGTTCCAGCTTCGGGTGACTCTCTGGAGTTTGCACATTCTCACTGTGTTTGTGTGTGTTTCCTCTGGGTGCTCCACTTTCCTTCCACAATCTAAAGATGTATAGGTTAGGTGAATTTGCCATGCTAAGTTACCCATAGTGTTATGTTCATTCGTCAGAGGTAAATACAGAGTAGGAGATTGGGACTGGGTGGGTTAGTTTGGTGGGTCGGTGTGGTATTGTTTGGCCAAATGACCTGTTTCCATACTGTAGGGAATCTGTCAAAAAGACTACTTCTAATCAAACCTTAAATGCGTGTACATCTCATCCCTCAGTGTCTTTCAAGTAACCTACATACCACAGTTGTTAGGTTTCCTGGTCTATCGATCCCAGATTTTTCTTTGCTTCCCTTCTTGAATAATGGCACAACATTTCTTACTCTCCATTATTCTGGAACCTAAACTGTAGCTAACGCTGATGCAAAAATATTAACCAGGGTCCCTGTAGTTTCCTGTGTAGCCTCTTGCAGTTTTCTTTGATGCATGTGTTTAGGACCAGGAGATGTATCCGCCTTCATACATTCTAATGCATCCAACACGTCTTCTCCGGTGATATTGACTCGTTCCAAGATAACAGTACTACCTTTATTAACCTCCGAAGTCTTCATGATTTTCTCCACTGTAAAGGCAGAGGAGAAATATTCATTGAGAATCTCACAAATCTCCTATGGTTCTCGACATGCATGTCCACTTTGGGCCTTGAGGGGTCATATTCTCATTTAGTTATTCTTTTTACTTTAATATACTTAAAGAGCCTCTTTGCATTCACTCTAATCTTCTCAGCCAAAGCAATCTTGTGCCACCTTTTCGCCCTCCTGATATCCTTCTCCAGTACACTACTGCATCCCCTGTATACCTCCAGGTATTCCCTCGATCCCAGCTGCCTGGACCTGAGCCATGCCTCCTTTTTGCTGGTCAAAGCTTCAATGTCTCCTGACATCCGAGGTTCCCTCTTCCTAACAACCTTGCCTTTTACCCTCACAGTGACATATAGATCTTGAACTGTAGACATTTCACTTTTAAAATCCTCCCACTTGCAGGAGGTCCATTCGCCTGCAAACAAACTCCTCCAACCAACCCCTACGAGCTCCTGTCTAATTCCATCAAAATTCTCCTTGCCCCAAGTTTAAACTTGAACATGTGGAGCAGTTTTGTCCTACTCCATAATTATTAAAAAATTAATAGAACTATGGTCACTGATCCCAGAGTGCTCCCCCACTGTCACCTCAGTCACCTGCCCTGCCCTAGTTCTTAGAGTAGGTCAAGTTTCGTCCCTTCCCCATTTGCACTCTCTACTTACTGCTTGAGGAAACTATTCTGAACACACTTAATAAATACACCCCATCTCAGTCCTTAATTCTATGTCATTCCCAGTCTATGTTAGGAAAATTAAAATCTCCTACTAATGCAATCCTATTGGCCCTGTAAGTCTTCCCAGTCTATCTACATATTTTTGTGCCACTAATTCCTCGCTTATTACTTGGGGGCCTATAGTACAATCCAAATCCTATCATCATTCACTTCTTATTTATTAGCTCCCCAGACAAATCCTAACAGGAGGATCCATCAGTTATTTTATCTCTGTTTACTGCTGTGACACTCACCTTAATCTAAAATGAAACACCCTGTCCCCTCTTTCTACCATCTCTGTCCCGCATAAAACACCTGTACCCTGGTACTTTAAACTGCCAGTGCTGTCCCTCCCTTAACCATGTTTCAATATCAGCTATAATATCCCAGTCCCACCGACCGATCCATGCCCTGAGTTCATCGGCCTTACCTGTCAGCCATCTTGCATTGAAACATTTGCTTTTAATCCAACAGGCATTCCTTGCTCCCTGTCGTTGTGTAGCCTGACCTGTCTCTTCATTTTACTGTTTCTGATTAGTGTATATCCTTGCAGCCTCGCACTTGCCTCCCTGCTGTTGAGGATCCCACCCCTCCCCAAACCGAGCCAATCTAGTTGAAACCCTCCCTTGCAGCAGTTGCAAACCTGCCTGCCAGCATATTGGTCCCCTTCCAGCTCAGGTCCAAACCATCCTTCCTGAACACGTCACCTTGCCCCACAAAAGATCCCAGTAATCCAAAAATCTCTGCCCCCTGCACTAATTCTTTAACCACCCTTCATCTGCCATATCCTCCTATTCTTACCCTCACTAGCACGGAGAACTGGAAGTAAACTGGATATTACCACTGTCTTTTATCGTTTTCCCTAGCTCATTACAATCACTCTGCAGGATGTCATCACTATTTCTACCTGTGTCACTCTGTCCTTTGTACCAACGTGCACAATGACTTCTGGTTGCCTCCCCCCCCCCCCCCCCCCTCCCCCCCAATCCACCAGTGAGAACGTTCTGAAGCCGCTTTGAGACATCTTGGACCCTGGGCATGTGGGAGGCTAAACACCATTCCGGATTCCCATTTGCAGCCATAGAATCTCCTGTCTGTTCCCCTCACTATCGAGTCGGACAATTACTTCTGTAGTTATTCTGCTTGCACAGCCTTCTGACAATGGGATTTCTTCATGAAACAGTTGAATTTGGCTGAATTGTTTTGCTTCAGGAAATGGGGAGATACCAATGAATCCTCATCAGGAATCCTCCATTAATGGGAAAGACGACTGGGCTTTTTTTCACTCCCACACATTACTGTGATGAGCGATAGGGGACCGGAAAGGGAGCAATAGAATGTTTCTCCACAGATAGGCTACATTTTCCATCTGTAAGTTAAACCAGTAACGTTATCAGTCCCACACTGGACTCTGTGAGCTCTTCTTGAACATTGTCCGAAGTATATGACTCCATCACATTCTCGACGCCAGGTCAGTGCGTCATTGCAGAATCAATTTATTAACAATAAATGGTTCTACTTGTTTTGAGGATGTGTTAATATGTGCTTGCATAATGTAAAGATAAGCGTTTCATGTCTTCACAATATCTGTATTAAAATGAATGTTCTTAAACATATACAGTAATTGCTGGAAAAGCTCAGCTTGTCTGTCAGTATGTACGTAAAGAATTCATAGTTCACTTTTTCGGTCCAATGACCTTTCCCTTGAACCTGACTTATTCTTAAATTATTTCCCCAGTTTTATTCTCCCACACAAGAAGAAATATCCATCCGGTATTCACCAACTACACTCTTCTCAAGATCTTATATGGTCAATAAAACATCCCTCATTCTCAGGCCGAACTGTTAATTCTTATAATGTAATGCATTCATAATCAGGAATGCGTAAAGAGAAACATCTTTGAGACGTTTCGAAAGCAATTTTTTTTCCAGTTTTGGCAGTTATAACTAGACATAATGCAACAGATGTAATCTCAGCAATGCCTTGTACTGATGCAGAAAACATCGCTAAGATCATACCCAACACCCCTTGCACGAATTAGGATCACAACATTTACCTTCCAAGTCACTTGCTGCATCTTCAGGTTAATTTGATGTGATTCATGTACTAAGACACACAAATCCGTCTGTAACACTGAGTTCTGCATTCTCCTTGCATTTAAATACATTTCTGCTGTTTCGTCTTTTCCACAAAATAGAAAATTTCCATCACATATATATTGTACTGGTATTTTTAATGCTGAAGCTTTGCTCACAGCCATCCTCTGTCTGTATGCCATTGCTTGTTGCTGTGCCCTCCACCAATCTGTGTCCCATTGCAGACGATCTGCACTCCCACTGCCTGTATCCCATTGCAGATGCACTGCCCTCCTCCGTCTGTATCCCATTGCTGATGCTCTGCCTCCCTGACTGGATGCAATAGCAGACCCTTTGCCCTCACCCATCAGTATCCCATTGCAGATACACTACCCTTTCCCTGACTGTATCCCATTGTAGACGCACTGCCCTCGCTCTGCCCTCCGCTGTTTGTATCCCATTGCGGACGCCCTGCCCTCCCAGTCTGTATCCCATTGCAGACGCTCTGCCTTCCCCCGTCTGTATCCCATTGCAGACGCTCTGACCTCCCCTGTCTGTATCACATTACAGATGATCTACCCTTCCCCATCTGTATCCCATTACAGACGCACTGCCTTCAGCTATCTGTATTGCATTGTAGATGCTCTCCCCTCCCTGTCTGTACCCCATTGCAGCTTCTCTACCTCCCCTGTCTGTATCCTGTTGCAGACGCTCTGCCCTCCCCCTGTCTGTATCCCATTGCAGATGCTCTGCACTTCCCCTGTCTGTATCCCATTGCAGACGGTCTGACCTCCCCTGTCTGTATCCCATTGCAGATGTTCTGCCCTTCCCCTATCTGTATGCCATTGCATAGGTGCATCCCTCCCCCAGTCTGTCACCCATCGCAGACGCTCTTCCTTCCCCCGTCTGTATCCCCTTGCGGACACACTACCCTTCCCCTCTCTGTATCCCATTGTAGACGCACTGCCCTCGCTCTGCCCTCCGCTGTCTGTATCTCATTGCAGGCGCTTTTCCCTCCCCCTATCTGTATCCCATTGCAGAAGCTCTGATCTCCTTTGTCTGTATTCCATTGCAGACACCCTGCCCTCCCCCTGTCTGTATCCCATTACAGACGGTCTGCCCTCCCTCTGTCTGTATCCCATTGCAGACACTCTGCCGTCCACTGTCTGTATTCCATTGCAGACTCTCTGTCTCCATTTGACATCTCATTGAATGACTATCCTGGTGCATGATCAAACTGAGCTCCATCTCCTTAATCCGGTTCATTCGTATAGATTGTCATTTGTTGATGACCTCATACAGATCCCTGAAGGCTTCCACTCGTTACAGCTTTCCAAACACAAAATGAGTAATGATCTCTACTCTGCATTTCCTGACAGCTACCCAGGGCGTCCCTGCTTCTGCATAACAGCGTGGGATGGTTATATGGCGTCCCACTGTGCTGTGTAATTTACGGAATACTTCATTCTGTTTGGTGTGGCCTGTTTGGTGCAGCCCATTTTGCCGCAGACCCATTTAGGCGCAGAACTATTTCAGCGCAGCTCATATTTATTCCTTTTCAGGCTTGATCAAAGCATTAATCAAAGCAATAAAAATAAAAATAATCTTTATTCCCTTCAGTAAAAATGTTAAAAAGACACTTGAGTAAGTATAATATTGACTCAGAGTTTTCCTTCAGATCTATAATGATAATCGGTCTTGCATTTATTCACATTGAAAACTTTCATGAAGCTATTGAACATTTGTCTGATGCGGTTCCAGATGAACTGCAACCGCTGCTGGACTGGTTCGAGGATAACTATGGAGGTAGAAGATTACACAGAGGAAATGTTCGGTGTCCACCGCTTTTTCCAGTTGGAATGTGGAATTTATATGAAAGAACTTTAAACAATGAGGACAAAACAAACAATAATGCAGAAGCTGCCCACAGGGGCTGACAATGCGAACTTGATGTCGAACATCCAGTTATTTGGAAATATATTGACAGTTTATGAAAAGTTCAGGGAGGAAGGGACATTTAATATTAGCATTTGAGAGCAGGGCACGATATGCCGTTGAAATTAAAGAAGCAGATGCTAGAATACAAACACTGGTAAGAAGATTTAGTGAGAGAAATGATGTTGAGTATTTACGAAGATTGCCCATAATTTTGAATGAACGTCATGTTTTAGATTTTTCGTAATGAACTTATATCGTTTATTTTTTTCTTTTTATCATTTTTACTGAAGAGAATAAACATTATTTTTAATTTTCGTCTTTCATTAATGCGTTTAACTAAGCCTGAAAAGTGAGAGAGATGAGATTGGAAATGCCAGCGAGTTTAAATTAAGAATTGCTCTTTACTGAACATTGCTGCTTACTTGGTTGGTGGGACATGGATGCTTCAGAATTTCCACACAAGGTGACCTGGTCCTCTCTGGCTCTTTCCAGGATCCTCCCCACATGTCGAGGTAGAGTGTGAGGGAACGGATATCGGGCACTCTAACACCCGACTTGGCCTTTTATGTCCTATTCCAGGATGTTTCTCTTGGAATGGGAGAAGAGGAGGGACACAGTGAGGGTGGGAGTGGATGTCCTTGCTGTTAATGCTGGTAGGTGGAAGGGGGAAGGACGAGATGTCCGGAGGGATTCTGACCACAGTGTTGTATCCATGCAGTGGTATTACTGTACGAGGCTATTGCATCAGTGACAGAAAAAGTGAGGGAAGGAAGATGCTGAATTCAACAGTGAGTATGGTCGTGCTTGAGCCTTATTTGGAGATAGAATGTGACCTTGTTCGGGTGTAGATGTTATAACATTTATACAGTGAGTGCGAGGGAACAGAAGAATATGGAGAACTTATCCTGGCAAAGTGGGGGAAAGAATATTAATTTGTGTCCTGTATTGCTGAACAATTATTCAGATTATCTCAGCATTGAGGTGGGTCTCGCTGAACGTCTTGTCCAAGTCTTTATCGGTAATAACGCCACAGACCCTTTCCATCAATTCCCACAGAATCAGTTTGGGTGGATCTTACAAATAGCAAGGTGAAGCAAACATTAGTGTGTTATATATCAAAACCAAATCTGTCACGTGAATACTTTACAACATATGCTCTGGAAATTAGGTATGCAGTATATGCAAGGGGAGGGGGGGCGGTGGGCAATGACCCAGTGATATTATCGCTGGGCTCTTAACCCAGAGACCCAGATAATATTCTGGGGACATGAATTCAAATCCTGCCATGGCAGATGGTGGAATTTGAATTCAATGTGTATCTGGAATCAATTGTTTATGATGACCAGGAATCCATTGTCGATTGTTGGAAAAACTCATCTGGTTCGCTGATGTCCTTGAGGGAAGGATACTGCTGTCCTTACCTGATGTGGCCTGTATGTGACTGCAGACTGAAGACAACGCTGCTGAATCTTAACTGCCCTCTGGCATGGGCAATAAATACTGGTTAAACAGCGACGCCCTCATCCTGTGAATGAGTAACAAATAATCGTGGGTGCTGCAGTAATAATGGATGGTCTCAAGTTGCACCGAAACTGCAGTGACTACTAATGCTGTGAAGAAAAAAACTTCCATAAGTGTATATCAGGTAGGTTGAACAGTATGTTGTGAACCAAACTAGAGAGCAGGTTATTTCAGATTTGGTGTTGTGTTGTCGGGAGGAATAATTAATAACCTTACTCTGAAGCAGCTTTGGAGGAATAGTGACATCAATATGTTGCATTTTTACACGGCGTCTGAATACAATATCGAATGTCTGAACATTCTGATCAAACATCATGGAAGCCCGGAGGCTAGAGGGTCAAGTACGTCCCAATGAATTGGGGAAGTACAATATAACACTCAATGGGAGAAGCAATGATTGAGCGAGTCATAGAGTCCGACAGCCCGGAGAAAGGCCCTTCAGCCCAAACTGGTCCATTCCAAACAAAATGTCGATTCACATTAACCCATTTCCCTGCCCTTGCCCCATATTCTTCTTATTCTTTCCTATCCATGTATTTGTCCAAATGCATTTTAAATTTTATGAATGTACCTCCCTCAACCTGTACCTCCCTGCTGGCAGCTCATTCCATGTGTATACCACCCTGTGTGTAAAAGAAATTGCCCCTCAGGTTCCCTTTTACTATTTTCCCTCGGATCTTAAATTGATGCCCTCTAGTCCGTGGGTTGCTCAATGCTGTGGAAAAAAAGACTGAGTGCATTCACTCTATCCATGCTTCCCATGACCCTATACACTTCTGTCAGATCCCCCTCAGTCTCATACACTCTAAAGTAAAAACTCCTAGCTTGCCCAACCTTTCACTGTATCTCAGACCATTGACTCCGGGCATCATCCTTGTAAATTTCGTCTGCACTATTTCCAGTTTAATAACATTCTTCCCATAGCAAAGTGAACAACACTGAACAGAACACGACCAGTAGTGCCTCACCAGCGTCCTGTATAACTGCAACATAACTCCCTAATTTCGATACTCTTTACTCTGACAGTTGAAGGCCAGTGTGCCAAATGCCTTTTTCACTGCCCTGTCTACCTGTGACTCCACATTCAGAGAACCTTGAATCTGAATTCTAAGGTCCCTTTGTCTCAATACACTCCTTAAGGCCCTGTCATTCGCCATGAAACTCCTACCTCGATTTGACTTTCTAAAATGCAAGAACTGACACTTAGCTGTAAATATATAAACAATATACATGCATAAAACAAACAGTAATAGTCCCAGCACCGACTCCTGAGGCATTCCACTCATCACAGGCCTCCAGTCCGACAAGCATGCTTCCACTATTACTCTATGTTTCCTACCATCAAGCAAATTTTGGATCTGATTTGCCAGCTCCCCCACAATTCCATATGATCTAAACTTCCAGAGCAGTCTACCATGTGGAACCTTACTGAAGGGCTTGCTGAAATCCATATACACTACGTATACCACCATGCCCTTGTCAAAGGTACTGGTCATTTCACCAAAGCACTCTCACAAATTTTTGAGCCATGATCCCCCATGCACAAAGATGTGCTGACTGCTCATAATCACACCCTGCCTTGCCAAATGCATGTATAGCGTCTCTCTCAGAGTCTTCTCAAGAAACTTACCTGCTAGAGATATTAGGTTTACTGGTCTATAATTCCCAGGTTTTTCTTTGTAGCTTTTCTTGAATAAGGGCACAGCATTCGCTACCCTCCAGTCCTCCGGGACCTCACCCGTTGGCTACTGATGGTACAAAATTACCAACCAGGGCCCCCGCTATTTCTTCTCTGTCCTCCTGCAGTGTTCCTGAATATATCTGGTCAGGACCAGGGGATTTATAGAAATACTGCATAGTCTGAAAGATTTGTCTACTTATTTCAGGTGAACACACCAAAGAATGAGTAAGTGACTCAATGATGATTAACATAACAAATTAAAGAAGAGATGAATCACTGGAAGTGACTTCAGAACAGTTCCAGACATTGTGGAATCCTAAGAATTCTCAGAAAATTGCACTCCAGAAAAGGAGGGCCATGAAACTGATCAGGAAATCAAAAAGCGAACATACATGCAAACGAAGAGGAACACAAAGACTGCATCAATCTATGATCTATATTTCAAAAGCAAAAAAAAATAGTCAAATGTGGAAATTTGCAATCGGGAGAAACGAGTTTATGGTGGATAACAGAGAAATGGCAAAGCAAATGACCAGTTACTTTTCATCTGTCTTAATGGAGTAAGATCCAGAAAATCACCCAGAAATACGAAGTAATCGTATAGGACCTGTGGAAGTAAAGACATAAAGTCAATTCATATCAGTAACAAGGCAATATTGAACATGCAGCTGGATTGAGCATTGCTAAGCTTGACAAACCAGATGTACTGCATACCAAAATCTTCAGAAATAAATCACAAATAGAAGTATTGATTGCATTGTCGATGACTGCGTTCTATTTTCCTGTGCATTCTGAAGAGTCTGGAAGCTGGTGTAAATAAATGAACATTAGTAAACGTGATCCAAGCACTATAGATGCATGGTAGGGATCCAAGCATCTACAAAGAAAAGAAGAGATAGTGTGAAGAACTGCTGACAAATTAATTTGACATTTGTCGGGAATCTGTTGGAATCTATTATGTAGGATGTGATATTGGATATTTAGACATTAACAACAAAACTTGAGACACTCAGTATGCATTTCTGACAGGGAAATCATACTTGACAAGCTTTGGAATTGTTTGAAGTTGATTCTTACAGCATAGATAATGGGGTACCAGTAGAATTGGCATATTTTAGATTATCAGAAGGCTTTCTATAAGAACTCACATAGTGAGTTCGAAAATGCAATGATGTGAAGGGTATTTGGAGGAATATATGTAAGTGGAAACTTAAAGTTTGGTTTGCCTTGCTTTAACGGAGTCAGAATATAGATGTAAAGACATGTTGAAGCAGTTTCACAGAGTGTTGGTGAGACTGAACTTGGAGTATTGAGAACAGTTTTGGTGACCAAATCTGAGAAAGAATATACTGACCACAGAAGAAGTGTAATGGACATTATCCAGATAAATCCCTCAGATGGCGAGATTGCGTGATGAGAAAACTCGGCCTATGTTCTCTAGAGTTTCAAAGAATCAGCGGTGGGTCACTGTGAACTTTATAAAACCCACAAAACATACGACAAGTTGGAAATTAACAGGAAATTTATCAGACTGTCTAATCCACATTCAAGGCAAATAATGGCAGGATATGGGACAAACCATTTAAGACTGCAATAAAGAGGAAATTCTGCGCGTGGAGGGGACTGACTAACACAAGGGCAAGGCAGGGCAAGATTACAGAGAATCCCCAGATAACCTGCAAATGTGTCAAGTGGAACAGAATAACCAGTTAACACGTAAGCCTCATTAGTGACTTGCCAAGTTTCATCTAAATCAACTTTAGTAGTAGGAGAAAGAGGGGAGTGGTAGAAGGATGTTTGTGTGACTGGAGGCTAGTGTACCACGGGAGTCAGTGCTGGGTCCCTTGTTATTTGTAATTCGGAGGTGCTAGTGTTGGGCTGGAGTGGACAAATCTAAAAATAGCATAACACCAGACTATAGTCTAACAAGTTTATTCAGCAGCACTAGCTTTCGAAACCGCTGCTTCTTCATCAAAGTGCACAACCACGTAATGTAACTGATGTTGAGAGATTTTTAACCTTATTATTTGTGGTATTCATAAATGATGCAGCTGTGAATATGGACGAGGGGTGGGGTGTGTAATAAATAAGTTTGTATTTGATATAAAGATTGGCCGGGTGGTTGGCAGTGAGGAGGAAGGCCTTATGTTGCAGGTAGATTCTGATGGAATGGTCAGATGGGTGGATCAATGGCAGATGGAATGTAACCCTGATAATTATGAGGTGATGCACTTTGGAAGAAGGAACCAGACAGTAGAGTACTCAATGAATGGCAGCACACTAGAAAACTCAGGGGGTGCTTCTCCAAACATCCCAGAATGTGACTGCACAGGTTAATACACAATCTGGGAAAGGCTAGGGGAAGAAAACATAACCTTTATTAATCGAGGCATAGATTATAAGAACTATGCGGAACATTGGTGAGGGCAAGATGGAATACTGTGTGAAGTTCTGGGAACAACATTACAGGAAGGATGCGATTGTAGTGGAGGGGGTGCAGAGATGTTCCCTGGGATGAAGAATTTCAGCTATGGAGAGAGGCTGGATAACCTCAGGTTGTTTAGTTTGGAGGAGATAAGGTTGCGAGGTCTGTGATTCAGAAGGATAGGATTACGAGGTACATGGACAGGGTGGTTAGACAGCAGCTGTTGCTGATACTCAAAGGGCCACAATTTTAAAGTGAAGAATTTGCGGTTTAGTGAAGATTGAGAATTCTTTTCAACCCGAGGGTGTTGGGGTCTGGATTGCACTTCTTGAGAGTGGAGTTATCATGGCAAACTCAAACCTTTACAAAAGACACGCTTGTGCAATTCAAATGCTTTAAGATTCACGGCTGTGGTCATGTGTCGGAAAGTGGGCCTAATGTAGACCGTGCTGTATTTCTGGCAGTAGAGTGTCTGTGCTTCTGTGATTGGAAGGCTGTTGTAATGGAACAGTGCTGTAAATGTAACGCTTTCACACAACAGTCACTCACTGGTGCATTGTACCTTTCACCACAATCTTCAACAGAAAGCACGTGAGGGCTGACTGACCATGTGATGCCGATGCCGAATTGCAGTTCTCCCCAAGATTCTCCCCACAATTTGAAATAAAGTGCTTTCTAAATATATATTACAATTCCAAGTTTCAGACTCAGTTTCAAGGCCTGCAGAGCCGATTGCATTCCTGTTTTTGTTGAACACATTGATTGTACCTTTTTAGAAAGAGGGTTTCTGAGGCAGGATTTGCTGCTCAGCTGGTGCCCGCCAAGGAATCGCGTCACAGTAAACGCCAGTTCACTTTATAGAAAAAGGTTCATGAATTGCATTGCAGCCAAATTGTATTTAATCAACACGCGTTATTGGTGAATTGTCAGTACATAGAATGGAGGCACAAAACGATGGGCTGAGTGGACTCCAGCAGTTCTCATCTTATGTTTCACAATGTTTAAACATGTTAAGTGATATGTATATTGTATGGGGAAAACTGCGTTGAGGAGATATTCGGCCATTAACTAGAATAGAGAAAGCTCAATGAGTTGTATGACGTATTGCTTTCCGGATGCTTCTGTGCAGTCTGTGGGAAAGTTCTGTAAATGTTGTCACAAGCTCTCAGCTGTTAGGAAGGAGGTCTCTGCAGGGTCGACAGGATTTTGTTTCCCGTTCCCTTTTCTGATAAAGTGGCTGGTTCCGGGTGTTCTCTCCGCATTTATCCTTTATGACCTCGGAGCAGTTTGATACAATTGAATGCCTTGCTTGCCTGTTTCAGAGACCATTGAAGAGTGTATCACATGTCTGTGTATCTGGAGTCACTTTTAGGCCAGACCAGTAAAGCACGGGAGATTCACTTTCTGAAAGTACATTGGGGAAGGAAATCGACGTCTATAATCGACTTTGAGCACAAGTTCACTATTACTGACAACAGATAATAGATCTCGATATTTTCTTAATTGTTTTAACTTGCACCAGTTACCAGAGAATTATCCTGGTCTGGATTAGCAATGCTCTGACAATTCCACAACAGCACCAACTCCACATGGGGGCCTATCGGAAACCACACTGAACTGACTATTTCTGTGCTGTTTGACAGCTCTATCAAAAAATAACCCCAACGAATTTGACCATCGTGATGGGACTGAGGGAGTGGCAATTGGCCTGATTGTAATTATTCCCTTCTTAGGGGATGGGACATAGTTGAGTAATTACCCACATTGCCAGGGTGTTGTCAGAGTTGGAGCTGGAATGAAACAACTTCCTCAGGTATATGGCTTGTTGTGTAGCAAAAGTCCTCAGTCCTATTGCAGGAATGGTGTCAGGGCCAAATGCCTTTGTCGTATCGACAGTGTCCAGCTATTGCTTCATGTCACGTGCAGTGAACTGAATTGGTTGAAGACGGACAACTGCGATTCTGAGGGTATCATATTGAGGGTGAGGTGGGTAATCGACTCAACACTTCTTGCTGAGGATGGAACAGATACTGCATCTTCTACATGGAAGCACAGGGCTGTTCCATTATTTAGGATGGGGATATTTGTGGAGTCCTCTCCTCCAGTAAGTTTTTTAATGGTTCATCGACTTTTATGCATGGATCTGACAGGACGACAGAGCTTATATCTGATTTGTTAGTCTTCGGATCATCTCTCTCTGTATCAGATGGTAGTCCTTCTGTTCGTAGTGTAATCAGTCAAGTGTGGTAGCTTTAATGGATTGTCATTAGGTTTAGGTGCACGTGATTCAGACCCGACCATGTTCACCCACACTCGTCACTGACCCATGGATCGGCTTAATGGAAATGGTAGATGGATGGACTATCCTGGGGGAAAGGTTACAGATTGTCAATGAAATCTACAGCATCAGATG
The DNA here is from genome assembly GCF_037043375.1 of Chiloscyllium plagiosum. NCBI lineage: Eukaryota > Metazoa > Chordata > Chondrichthyes > Orectolobiformes > Hemiscylliidae > Chiloscyllium > Chiloscyllium plagiosum. Next base: position 63,453,922 of record NW_028270183.1, on the reverse strand, counting down.
ATAATCAAGTTTTAGCTGCAATATCTACAATTCAATTCGACTGGCTGCCCCCCAGTTCACATCGAGACCTATTCACCCATCAGCCCTGTATTCAGTGACCTACTCTGGTTTCCGTTGCGGAAATACTTCCATTTTCATATTCTCATCCTGCTGGAAGTCTTTCCTTGGGGTCACACCTCCAATTTGTTACATAAACAATATCCTTTTAAGGGACTAATGTGAATCTTTTACTATCAGTAATGACATCTTCTGTATTTGAAGTGAATGTGTTTCCTTCTGTTTTTCTCCCTGACCATGAATCAGAGCTCTGCAGTGTCAGTGATGCCAGCCTTATGCAGTTTCAGAGTCAAGGAACTTGACACCATGGGTTACTGTTCAGTTCCCAATGTACGGCGCTCCATGTTGGACAGGATAGTTGGGCATCTTTGACAATATATCGTTGGAAATCGTTCATAAACAGAAATTGCTGAAGAAATTGCGAAAGGTGTTGCAGAATTTTCTGGAGTAAATGCAGAGTTAAACTTTCATGTCCAGTGAACCGTCTATAAAGTTTTTTTTATTATTTTTATTTCCAGTATCCATAATTATTTGTTTAATTCAAAAATCGTTCTGTGCCTATTCATTCCTGGAGAAACTCAGCAAGTCTGTCAACATCTGCAGAGAAAGAGAAACAGAGTTAGCGTGACAATTCTTCAAAACTGAATACAATTGCAAAATGGTCTTTTAGTCCCTTGACAGAAGTGGAGGATGGGTGGCAGGGAAAAGAGGGTGTGGCAAAATAAAACGCGCTTTTAGCAGTGGTGAAAGAAAAGATTCTGTATCATGGGTCGAATTTAAGATGTGAATGGGGGAAAGGGGTTCTCTCTATTGAATGCAAAATAAAAAAAGACACAACCACACAAAGTCATACGGAGCCCAGGAGGGAGAATGTTGACCATGTGGTATTATATAGATCTGGCCACAGATACGTTTTCATTGTCGTTATCATCACCCCTTTTAGATAAAGGAATTCAGGTGTTTGACTTCTTATTGGTACGAGTAAGCGTTTCATGCTGCCTTAGTATTGTAATATGGAGAAAAACAAATTACAGTATGACGTTTGGGCTGAGAGTTAGTTACCTGTCATATTTAATATTGCTTCAATTTTGCAGTGCTTATCTTTAAATGCTTGTTCTTGAAGCTTGTTCTTATAGCCTTGGCTATTCACCCTATCCATACCTCTCATGATTTATAAGTTTCTATAATGTCACCCCTCAACATCCTACATTCTATCTGATGCTAACTTCAAGAAAGAGAGGGAATAGGTTTAAGGTGAAAGAGGGTAGATTTAAAAGGGACTATAGGGCAACCTTTTGTACACAGAGGGTGGTGGGGGTATGGAATGAGCTTCCAAAGGAAGAGTGGGAGATGCAAAGACAGTTACATTTAAAACTCATTTGGGCAAACATATGAAAGGCACATGGACCAAATGAAAACAGATGGGACTAGTATAGTTCGGAAAACCTGGCAAGCATGGACATTTGGAAAAGCTTCACGCAGAGTCAGTGTGGTTTTGTGAAAGGGAAATGATATTTTGCCCTGTAAAATCATGCAAAGTGTTTTCTGGGCATGCCTGTAAATGTAACAAGCGGACTTAATAAAGGGGTTCTGGTAGACACCAGGCTTTCCAGAGATTTTCGACAAGGTATTACAAAACAAAAGTTCTTACACAAAACAGAAGCTCCAGATCGTCGGATACTGTATTAACATGGGATGATGATTGGTTAACACAGAAATCGGAGAGTCAGGATTAATGGATCTTTATGGTAAAGGTTTATCTGCTGGAGTACCACAAATAGCAGTCTGATTGCATCAGTTATTTGCAATTTATGCTGACAGCCTGAAGGAGGGAGCTGAGTGCAATATACATCTGAGTTTGAGGATGACACTGAGAATCTAAAGGCAGGCTGTTACCTAACGGAGAGGACTTCCAGAAAAGGAACAATAAAGCCATTTGAGTCTTCCTGTGTATGAAACATAAAGTCAGCATGCTGATGCAGCAAGTAACTTGGTTGGTACATTAGGCGGTTTCCTGGGAAGAAAGGGTTGTGTTATTGAGAATGTCTAAGATGGTGAGGCGATAATTCATTGGCGTTTAAATGAATGAGGAGTGATCCTGCTGAAACCTACAAGACACAGAAGGGGTTGGAGAAGGTAGATGTTGAGAAGCTGTTTCCATTCTTGAGCAAAATGTCGAACTCGAGGATATAGACATCGAATATGGAACATCGGTTTCAATCTGAGTCATGGCTTCTCTCGGAAGGTAGGGAATGTCTGGAATTCCCGAACCCAGAGAGGTTTGGAGGGATAAAAGGAGTCGGCAAGAGAGTGGAGTTGAGCCCTGGAGTAGATCAGCCATGTTCTTATGAAATGACAGGGTTAGCTTGAGGGGCCGATTGACCTACTCCTATTCCTATTTATTAATTTCACATGTTATGCTTTTGGAAAGTAACGGGTTATTTTGATGGAAATCGTGTTGTACAATGTTGCATTCAGGGACAGCAGAGGATTTGTTGTTTTAACCCTGCGTGGGGTATGTGGCTGTATTCCCAGCGTACCTGGGTCTGCAACATGACCCACATTTGGAGCAGAAGTTGCAGAGAGGGGAAGCCTGGAAAGGGAGACTGGGGGGCGGGGGAAAGTGATAGGGATGGTGGTCACTTTCTGATCCAGCCTGGATTTTCCAAGTATATTTCCAAAACTACACCTAACCATCGGAGTGGCCTCGATGTGCCCCTGTTTAGCATGCCCGAGGGCTGAATGGAACATCAGAACACAGGACTGAGGGACACAACTGGGCCATTCGGCCCTTTCACACTACTCCACCAGTAAATAAGGTCATGGCTCATCTCATTGTGATCCCAGCTGCACGTTTCTTTTCATGCACCATTATCCCTGATTCACCTGTCCATGGAAAATCAATCAAAGCCAGCTTCGATGTATTATAAAGGTCCAGTCACCCCAAACTTCTGGGAAAGAGAATTCCCACTTGACTGAAATCCCACTTTGTGGATTTAACCTAATTCCTGCTCTGACAGATGTTGGAGGGTGTCACTGTTTCCTTTTCTCGTCCCATTCCTCCACTGCTGACACCAAATGTTAAATGTAACCAGGTTGGTGATATGGCCGATGGTAAAGTTCTCAGACTGAGTCAGGTTCAGTTACAGGAACAAGTCAGGCAGATTTCTTTAGTTAGCCACAAGTAACTAATAGAACTAACGGATGCGCATGGTAGATCTGTGGTTAGCACGGCTACCTCCCGTCGCCAAGTAGCTGCGTTAAGTTCCAACCTCGGGCAACCGTCTATGTGGATTTTGAACAGTCTCCCAGTATTCGAGTTTCCTCCTATCGTCCATAGATATGCAGCTTAGAGCTGATTGGCCATGCTAAATTGCACATAATGCCCAGGGATATGTAGGTTAGAAAGGTTAGTCATGGGAAATGTAGGGACACATGGATAGAGTAGGGGGGCAGGTCCGGGGGGGATACTGTTCCGAGGGTCAATGTGGACTTGATGGACGCAATGTCCTGCTTCCACACTGTAGAGATTCTATAAAAGCAACAAGAAGTTTGGACGATACAAACACCCAGTGGGTATCTATCTGATCCACCCTCCTCTCGGTTTTGTGTATTTCAATAAGATCGCCACTCATTCCAAGAGTAACCTATTAAAGCCTTCATAATATAAGACCATCATCCATGGAATACATGAAGTGAAACATCTCTGAACTGCTTCCAATTTAATAATATCCTTTCTCAGGTAAGGAGACAAAAATAATCTCTCATACAGATGAAGTTATTTTTGTTTTGTCAGTGGTGAGAGTAATTGGAACTATCTTCCCTGCAGAGCATTGGAGGCAGAGATATTGAATATGTTTGAGGCACAGACAGACGGTTCATAAAGAATAACGGAGTCAAGGATTATCGGGAATCGCAGGAATGTGCAATGTTTGGAAAATGCTGACAGTGGTAAAGAAATACACTGCTCCAGCACATCCAGGAATATAATGCAAAATGAAATGATAATATCGATAAAATGTTAAGGGGAAATCCAAGATGCTGGCGATCTGGAAGGCCTACTTTGTTGGGCTCCACATCACAGCACGGGCAAAGTGGTTCCCTAACCCACGCCATCCCAGCCATTTACTTAAAATGCTTAGTTTTTGAAAGTTTTGAGAGTTGCCAGTTCTGGTAGCCTTAGCTTGTGTAGATTTTAACCTCTATGAGACTTTGTTTATTAATGATCAGTAATTCGAGTTCTTCCTCTCTCGAGATCAAATGTTGCTCCAGTGTGTTCTGGGTAATGATGTGCTTAAATGGTCTACCTGGAGCATTAAGGGGAGCCTTTGCCCAGAAAAGAGGAAAAATGTACTTTCTAGTCTTAAAAAGAGAGGGTGAATGTTGTCCTATTGTCGGAGATGCACCTTGATGACACGGAACATTTGACATTACAGCAGGTCGGGCTTGATCGGGTGTAATTCTCGTCTTTTAATATTACGAGGGGAGAAGCCATAATTGATAAAAAAGAATCTTCCATTTAACGTACTAGATTGTATTTGACACTCAGGAGGCTCATACTACCCAAAGCCTTGAACTATAGTAAATAATACAGTATTTTGATTGTTTATTGCCCCCCCCCCCCCCCCCCCCCCCCCCCCCCCCCCCACACACACACACACACACACACACACAGACACACTCCCAGCGTACCCTCTTAAATTCCTAGTAGATGCATTTTCCAAATTCAGTTATCTTGCATCGTGGAACATTATTGTAGAAGTTTTCAAAAGTCTATTGGACCCCACGGTGGACAGAATGTCCAAAGGTGCCCCAATACACTCGTTATAATGTAAGCAATTAGTGGATTTATGTGCAGAACGAGAGCTGGTGAATGTCTGGTGGCAGATCCACATCACAAGTGGGGATTTTATTTTCTGCTTTAACCGGCCTAAATGCCACAAGAGGGTTGATATCTTCCCCATTCCTGCAAAAATCTTAAATTCAGTTGCATCCTGCACAATTGGGAATATTACCATTTCTGACCATGAAGCAGGATACTTATTGATTAAGATTAAGGGCAATATAATAGATTCGAGACACTAGCGAATTATGCTTAAGACTAGTTGGTTAATTGAGTAGTTATATTAGATTACTTACAGTGTAGAAACAGGCACTTTGGCCCAAAAAGTCCACACCGACCCACCCCCTGACGTTTACCCCTTCAGCTAACACTACAGGCAATTTAGCATGGCCAATTTACCTAACCTGCACATTTTTGGACTGTGGGAGGAAATCCACGCAGACACAGGGAAAATGTAAAAACTCCACACAGAAAGTCACCGGAGGCAGGAATTGAACACAGATCTCTGGCGCTGCGAGGCAGCAGTGCTAACCATTGCGCCACTACGCTGGCCACGGCAATGAATTCAGATCTTTATTAGACATTAATTCAGATTCACTCTATGGGAAATTGCTAAGGCTTATGCCAAGGGAATAATTATTCCTTATGATGTAGCATAAGGGGGAGCAGGAACGCTGGTTTGAGGCAAAGCTGAAGGCAGCTGAAGCTGAGTGCATACTCAGTGGCTAAACTGCAGAGGATTACAACGCTTCGGTCAACAGTGAATTCCACGTTCACACAGACAGCCAAGAAGGAACTGACTTTTGCAAAACAAAGGGTGTTTGAACATGGTGATAAGCCAGTCAGGTATTTATTCTATCCTGCCAGAAAAACGATCGCACCTCTTAAGCCATTACCTCAATTAGGGAAGGTATTTGGATCCTTGCTTTCAATTCCAAAAAGATTAATGTCTCCTGTACGAGATCTTTCTCCGAATTATTTCTGACTAAACATTTTGAGGATAGATGTATTAACATGGAGTCATTTTTCAAGAACCTGGGTCTTGTAGAGAAATAGTATAATCCCTACAGTATGGAAACAGGTCCTTGGGCCCAGCAAGTCCACTTCGGTTCTCTGAAGAGTAACCCACCCAGACCCATTCACCTACCATCCTATATTTACCCTGACTAATGCCCCAACTTACAGATCTTGGAACACTATGAGCGATTTAGCAATGGCCAAGTCATCTAACCTGCACATCTTTGTGACTGTGGGAGGAAACCTACGCAGGCACAGTTGAGAATATACTAACTCCACACAGCCAGTCACCCAAGGCTGGAACCAAACCCGTGACCTGTTACTGTGAGTCAGCAGTGCATTTCTTCAGACCCCAGAAACTGCACTGAACTGGGTGGTGAGCTCAGACCATGCTCAGTGGGTCTGGTAGTGTGGCCCCCTCTGGGAAGAGCATGGTCCCCTTTGTACTAGCCCATCCACTATGACGTCCGTGATGCTGTCAACAAACCGTGGTGCAATTTCCCCTTCGTTGCCATGCTCGGGGAAAATGTGCAGGGCAGCACCAAACTGAGAAAGCTCAACCGTGTGACCATTGGCCTTTGAAAGATGGCACCAGTGTCAGGGATCACGGAATATCCACGGGCATCCGGGCGACTGTGAATACCTCCAGTCATGATGGGTCGGAGAATCGGGATAGCATTGTATGAGAGGGACACTATGGAGTGGGATGGGTAGTTAATGAGATGAATTTGGTAAGATAGCAGCAGGAAACTAGCTCGGCTTCGTGCAGACAACCCCTCTGTCACCCTCAATGAAAATGTCACTGAGACAGTTTTTATTTTGTTAGATTCAGCTCAGTGAGGCGAAGACTCTGCTGTCCGCACTCCCTGTTACAAAGCTGCAGAATAAATGCTCATCCAAAACTCTCCATTGGCTGAACTCACGGCAATATCCCGTTCACTCACAATTCTTCGAAATACTGACCCGTGTTACATTATACTATCGGAATGAATTCATTTCAGCATTCTGAACCTGTGAACATATCCGTCCATGACATTTTATCTCAGTGTACCTCCCCCACCCTGTCTCCACCCCAAAACACACTGATTTACAGTCATATTGCACGAGACTGCCAGTATGACTGCCCAGTTGGCCCAGCTGGTCCATGGCAACCAAAATGTCCATCCAGACTCACCCCATTCCCCTGCCCTTGTTCTGTATCCCTCTAATCCTTTCCTATCTGTGTACTTGTCCAAATGCCTTTTCAATGTTATCATTGTACCCACCTCAACACTTCCACTGACAGCTCAGTCCATCTGCATACAACACTCTATGTTAAAATGTTGCCCCTCAGTTTCCTTTTTACATTTTTTATCCTCTTCAAACATTAATGGATGTCCTCTAGTAGTCGATTCACCAACCTTGGGAAAAGATTTTGAATTAATCGTCACATGCACGCCTCTCGTTATTTTATAAGGGCGACACTTCTATAAGAACCCCCTCAGTTTCCTACGCTGTAAAGAAATAAGTTCTAACCTGTCCTTCTGCCTATCACTTAGAGCTTTTAGCCCAGAAAACATCTTTGGAAATTTGTTCTACATTCTTTGCTGTTCAATAATATCCTTTCTAGAGCAAGATGAACAAAACTGAACACAATACTGAACTGCAGCCTTACCAACATCCTGTACAACTGCAACATAACGTCGCAACGTCTATACTCAATGTGCTGATGAAGGCCAATGTGCCAACAGCCTTCTTCACTATTCTGTGTATCTGTGACTCAAATTTGAGACAACGGTGCACCTGATCACTAACGTCCATTTGTTCCACCACACGCCTAAAGACCCTTTCATTCGTCATTAAACCCCTACCCGGATTTGTCTTTCCAAAATGCAAGACGTCACACTTATCTATATTAAACTCCATTTGCTATTTCTCAGCCCTCTTCCCCAGCTGATCAAGGTACTGCTGAAATTTCTGACAACGTTCCTCACTGTAAGTTATGTCTCCTAATTTAGGGTCATCTGCAAACTTACTAACCTTGCGTTGTGCACTCTGGTACAAATCATTGATATAGATAACAAGCAAATGGGCTCAGGACCGACCACTGAGGCACTCCACTAGTCACAGAACTCCAGTCCGACAAGCACACCTCCACCATAGCCATTTGCTTCATAACGTCAAGCCAATGGTGTCGCCAATTTGCCAGTTTACATTGGAGTCCATTCGATCTAACCTTCTAGAGCGGCCTATCATGTGAAACCTTATCAAAGGCCTTACTGAAATCCATATAGACTATGTCCACCAACCTGCCATCGTCAACCTTCCTGGTCACTTTCTCAAAAAACACTATCAAAATTTGTCAGGCATGATCTGCCACGCACAAAACTATGCTGACTGCTCTAAGTCAAACTCTGTCTTTCTAAATGCATGCATATCTTATATCTTCGAACCTTCTCATGTGGTTTCTGAAACAGATGTGAAGCTTACTAGTCTATATTTCCCAGGCTTTTCTTTGCAGCCCTCTGAATATGGGCACAACATTTGCGAGTGCCCAGTCTTCCGGGACCTTGCGCTGAACTACCTTCTCTCGCCTCGTGCAGTGCTCTTAGATATATCTGGCCAGGACTAAGAAATTTATCTGACTTTGTGCACTCTAAAATGTCCAACAGCACCTCTACTGTGATATGGACTGTGCCAAGATATCGCAACTAACCTTTCTAACGTCACACGTCTTCATGTTTTTCTTCATGATAACCGCAGAGGGGAAATTGAGGACCTCACCCATCTCTTGAGGTTTTACGCATGTATGCTCATTTTGGATTGTAAGGCGTCCTATCTCTCTCTAGTTGTTCTTTTTCTTTACGATAATGAATTTGGATTCACCCTAATCTGCTCAAGCAAGGCTATCTCATACCCCACTTTAGCCCTGCTGATTTCCTTCTTCAGTAAACTCCTGTATCCCCTGTGTACCTCCTGTGTACCTTGGTCCCAGCTGCCTGTACCTGAGCGACACCTCCTTTTTTTCTGGTCAGAGTCTCAATATCTCTTGTCATCCAGGGTTGTCTCTTCCAGCCTCACTTTTCCTTTACACTTACAGGAACATATAGACCCCCTCGTACTTGTTTGCTTCATTTACAAAATCTCAATTGATTATTATCTCAGTTATTTAAATACTAGAGTGATACGCGTCTTAATCAGAACTATTGGAATTTAAATGGTTTCCATTTACATCTCTTCCTCGCAGTGACTTTCACATTTGCAGCACCCCTTGTCAAGGCACAGTGGAGATATGGAGCTGTAAATGGATGGGAGCTGCACATGCTGTCAGTTCCAAAATTAGCTGCAAGTTTCCCCACACTGGGCAGTGATCTAACACAGTGTTTCCGAACAATGCAACAGCCTGAGTTTATATATGAATGTACCAGTACGGACTGCACAGCTCCCCATGCTGGACATTTAGCCTAAGATTATAGATCCAGCATTGGTGTGGGCTGCACAGAGTTTCACTCTGGACAAAGCTGGGTTGCATTCAGCAGTACGCTAGCTGGAACTACACAGTGCTCCATCCTGAATATGCAATGGATGGGCTTGTTGTGTGAGTTGGATTGCGAATGTGAGAGAACTAAACATCTGGCAATGCCTTTATTTTGTGTTTTAATTCTTTTGATTGGACTCATCAAATCCGGACTCATCCGGTTAGACCCATCATTCTGGATGAGTCATGGTGACTGTTGTTACAGCATCTTAGTCTGCAACATGACCAACAAAGGAGCAGAGGCTGCAGAGAGGACAGTCCCCGTAAAATGGAATGAGGGAATCACCATCAGATCAGCCGTGGTCTTAGTGAATGGTGGGGTAGGATTGAATGGACCACTAATGCAATTTATTTATATATTTCTGTTTGTTCCAAGCAAACTCCCCTTCTCTCCCAGTGTCCCATACCGCTGGGGACTGAGTCACCTCCTCCTGTTCCTGCATAACAGGATCCTCGGACCTGCATCCAGTTTTGAGCAGTTCAATGACTAACTCCTGTTCCTCTGTCCCAGTCTCGAACAGTTGAGTGACTGTCTCCTGTCCCTGTGCCCCAGTTTCCAGCTGTTGAATGATTGCCTCATGTCCCAAGTTTATAAAAATACATGTCCTCCTCCTGCTCCTGAGTAACAGGCTCCAATAGCTTTGTGCTCACCTGCTGCTCCTGTGTAATGGAAGTGAGGGACTGAATGGCCTCTTCACATTCTTTATAGCTTTCCTTGACGAAAGGACATTCTTCTGTTTCTGAAAACACCATCAAATCTGAATGATGTATTTTTGTATTTGTATTAAACAAGCCGACTGGCAGAATTCAGATGCTGAATAGCCTCGTCCAGTTACCGTGTTATATACTGAAGAATCAATAGAATCTCGGAGATGTACAGCACGGAAAAAAGGTCGTTCGGTCTGGTCATCCATACCGCCAAATATCCTAAATTAATCTCGTCCCCCTTGCCAAATTCTTTTTAAATGGTGTAACTGTACCTGCCTCCACCACCTCTTTTGTCTGTTCAATCCATATGCACAGCATTCTCTGTGTGAAAATGTTGTCCCTCATGTCCCTTTTTAAAATCTTTTTCCTCTCATCTTAAACTTTTGTCTTCTAATTTTGGAGTCGTCTATCCTGGGAAAAGACATTGAATGTTTATTTTATCTATGCCCCTCATGATTTTATAAACCCCTTGAAGGTCCCCCCTCAGCCTCAACACTTGAAAATAGCCCCAGCCTATTCAAACTCTCACTGTAACTCTGACCCTCCAACACCTGTAACATTCTTTTAAATCTCTTCTGCACGCTTTCAAGTTTGACAACGCCTTTCCAACAGCAGGGAGACCAGAATTAAAGGCAATATTACCCAGGTGGCCAAACCAATGTCCTGGACAGATTTAACATGTCATGCAAATGTTTCGACTCAAAGCACGCACCAATAAAGGGAAGATCAAGTCCCTTCATCACTGCGCTATCTACCTGTGACAGCATTATCAAGCTACGGAGAACCTGCACCACTAGGCTAGCTTTGCTGCCTCATAGGGGAGCGACTTGGGTTCAATTCCATCCTTGAATGACTGCCTGTGTGGAGTTTGTACATTCTCCCCGTGTCTGCGTGAGTTTCCTCCGGGTGCTATGTTTTACTCTGACAGTTTAAGGATATACAAGTAAGGGTAGATTGGCCATGCTAAATTGCGCACCGTACCCAGGGATGTGTAGGGGAGGTGGATTAGCCATGGGAAATGCAGGCTCAGAAGTATTGGGCAGGTGTTTCTCCAGTGGGATACTGTTTAGAGGTTCGGTGTGACCTCGATGGGCCAAAAAGCCTGTTTCCTAACTGTAGGGATTCGATAATTTCTATGGGGTTCTCCTTCATTGGCAGCTTTCGACAGGGCACTACCGGTATGTCTTGCCGTGATTTGTCAGCCAAAATGCAACACCGCACATGTAGCTAAAATATATTCTATCTGCCACTCCTCGGTTCACCTAAACAAGGTCCCATTATAGTCTGAGAGATCATTCTTCACTGTCGACTACACCACCAAATTTGGTATTATCTACAAACTTCATACTTCATGTACTCAATTGCAAATGATTTGTATAAGTGACAAAATGCAGTGGACCCATTATTGATCTTTGCGGCCCGCCACTGGTCAAAGGTCTCAAAGTTTAACGAACAAATGTCCACTGTCACGCCGTGTCTCCAATATTCAAGAAAATTTTGGATCTAAATGGCGAGTTCTCCCTGAATCCGAGGAAGTCAAACTTGCTAACCAGTCTACCATGTAGAACATTTTGCTAATCTTACTGAATTCCATAAAGACAACATCCACTGGCCTGCCTTCATCAAGCATCTTCTTCACTTCCTCAAAAGATAACACCGAGTCAGTGAGACGTGATCTCCAATGTACAAAGCCCTCTTCTGTCCTTGTCTTTTCAAATGCATGTACATCCTTTCCAACAAAATCCCCTCCAACATTTTAGTCACCATTGACGCCAGGCTCACCGATCTATAGTTTCCTGTTTTTTTCCTTACTTTCTTAAATAATGACACTATGTTAGCAGCCCTCCAATCTTTTGACACCTCACCTGTGGAAATCAATGATACAAATATATCAGCAAAATGCTGACCAATGTCTTTCCTTGCTTCCCACAAACATTTGGGATGCAACTGATCAGGTCCCAGGGATTTGTTCAATGTTATGTGTTTTAAAATGTCAAACACCTCCTTGTAATATAGACACCTTTCAATGTTTCACTATATATGTATTCATTGTCTCGCTCTTGTAACCTCTTCCTCATTAAATACTGAGGAGAAATTTTTGTTTCGTATCCCCCCAATCTCGGGTGGTTCCACACATAGGTAGCCTTACTGATCTTAAAGGGGCCCTGTTCTCCCCCTAGTTAATCTTTTGCCATTAAAGGATCTGTAGAATGACTTCAATGCCTCGTTAACCCTATTTCTAAAGCCATCCCAGGTCCACATTTTACTGGCCAGATTTCCGCATTGACTATGCACATTCTGCCCTTATACACCTCTCGGGATTTACTTGATCTCAGTTCTGTTTACCTGACATATGCCTCCTTCCTTACCTTGACCAGAGCATCAATATATCTAGCCATCCAGCACTCCCTGCACCCACCAGCATTGCCCCTCTCACTAATAGGAGCACGTTGGCTCTGGACTCTCTGAAACCAAGTTTTGATGGCCTTGCGTTTTCCAACCATCCTGCTTTTTCCAACCAACCTGTGAATAGGGTATCCCAACCAACCTTTCACAGGGCTCACCTAACACTTTCAAAATTGGCCTTATTGAAAGTTAGAACTTTTATGTTTACATCAGCTCTTTCCTATTCCACAACTAATTTAAAACTAATATTTATGCATAAGAGAAAGTTAAATGAACACTTCCTGCCCTCTGTAACAGGCTCGAGAGGCTGAATGGGCTCCTCGTGGCTCACTGTCATCGACTGGAATGGCTGAATGGCCTCCTCATATCTTTGTGTAACAGATCCGAGATATTAAATGAGACAGCAACCCGTGGATTACGAGCAGCAGTTAAACTTTATCAGATTGAGGTCCATCCCTTCTCAGTTACAGAAACACAACCAACGCAATGTACTCCAGGTGCCCTCTCAGTAACACTTCATACAGTTGCAGCGACACATCTCTTCGTTTTGAATGATTCTGTTGGCAAAATGTGCTGAGAAATGTGTTGCTAGAAAAGCACGAAACGTCAATTCTCCTGCTCCTTGGATGCTGCCTGACCTGCTGCGCTTTTCCAGCAATACATTTTTCAGCTCTGATCTCCAGGAGCTGCAGTCCTCACTTTCTCCTTGTTGGCAAAATGTGCCAATATTCTGGGCTAATATGGGCTGAATGGCCTTCTACTATCCCTCTGTAAGAGGCCCATAAGGAGAGAATTGCTTCGGCCTGTTGATGAGCAGCAGTCTCAATGCTCTGTCTCAAGATTAGGAAAGGATTTGGTAGCAGGGCACTTAAAACCAGGAGTAGCCTCACACTGGTCAATAAGGAATCTAGAAACTTGCCCAACCAACCTTTATTTATGCAACCGATCTGATATTTTATAACCGCTCCTTTCATAAACAGAGTGGAACATATATAGACACTGCAGTGTTCTGTTAATACTCTCATATCAAAGTTTAAAAAAAAAGATTTATCGTCCATTCCATTTTTTATTATCCATTACATCCTCACCCAGTAAATGTTCTCTTTTGTAGTTATATGAAAAGTGGTGTGTGGAACTGGTTAACTGAGCCTATTTGCTCAGTCATGAATTGGAGATGCCGGTGTTGGACTGGGATATACAAAGTTAAAAATCAAACACCAGGTTATAGTCCAACAGGTTTAATTGGAAGCACACTAGCTTTCGGACCGCCGCTCCTTCATCAGGTGATAGTGCAGGACAGACTTCTAAGGCACAGAATTTATAGCAAAAATTTACAATGTGATGTAACTGAAATTGAAAAATACATTGATTATCTGTTGGGTCTTTCATTTGTTCGAATACCATGATAGTTTCACTTCTTTCACAAAACCTTTTGTAAAAAAAAATGTTGCATTCTCAGGTTAGATGTACCAGTGAGTTTTAGCTAGACAATACGTTGAAGGTGTTAGCCCCCTGTGTTCTTTGTCTATGCCATGATGTTTAGATTGATTCTAATGTGAAAAGTGAGATAACAGATTTTTAAATGAAGCCATACAGCTTTTGAGCTCAGAGGTTTACATGAATTCATGCAGTTTTTGAGCAAACTACAATGTACCTCTGCAAGTACAAATTCATCCCACAACATATATGTGTGCATGTGGGTCTTTGTCGGTTTGTGTGTCTGTGTCTGTCTGGGTTGGGGGGTTGTGGGTGTGAGAGAGAACGTATATATGTGTGTAGTGATGTAGAGTGTCTTAAGTCTGTGACGGGGTGCATGTGTGAGTGTGGGAGTGTGTGTGTGTCTGGGGTGGGGGTTTGACTATCAGTTAGAGAGAGTGTATATGTGTGTGCATGAGTGTAGAGTGGTCTATGTCTCTGAGAGGATGTCGTGTGAGTGTGGGAGTGTGTGTGTGTCTGTAAGGGTGTGTGTGAATGTCTGTGTGCGTATCTGCGTACGTGTATGTTCTTATGTATTTGTGTGCATAAGAGTGCCTGTGTGTGTGTGCATAATGCAATGGTGGTCACCTGTAATGTGACATGAACACAAGGTCCCGGTTGAGGCCCTCCCTATGTGTATCGACATTAGTTATCAGCCTCTGTTCGGCCACTTTTCGCTGCTGTCTGTCCTGAAGTCCGCCTTGGAGGATGGTCACCAGAAGGTCCGAGGTTGAATATCCTGGACCACTGAAGTGTTCCCCAACTGGGAGGGAATACTCCTGTCTGTTGATTGTTATCTGGTGCTCATTCATCCGTTGTCGTAGCCTTTTCTCGGTTTCCCCAGTGTTTGTTCAGTGACTGTGATTAATGCCAATGTCCATTGATTCCAATTATCCCAGTTGAGGGTTTCCATCTTTAAATAATAAATAGGCGCCGTTCAATGTGTTATCCCATAAATGGCGGGAACATCACCGACAGCACTGACAGGGATCAGCAGATTTGGAGAAAGGGGGAGGAGAGATCAGAATCTGAGAACATTAGACTGGAATGTTCCAAAAATGTACCATAATCTGGGAATATTAGACTAGCATGTTCCAACAATAGACAGGCGTTTATCCAATTATGTTTGGTATCTATCTGCATTTAATTGGTGGCCATTATCATTGCAGATCTGTTACGCTCTTCTCATTATTCAATATATTTATTATCCTTTCCTGGCTATCGTCGGTGTTCCTGGTAAGTGTCACTGTCCAGATTTTTCTTTCTATAAATTAGTTATGTCTGTATTACTGTTCTTTTATATAGTCCACACTTCTTGTTCCTATTATCTTCCTGTTGAAACTCTCAATCCATAGATTCACTCTATAGGTCACTACTAACTACATCAATTAATGTTTTCAATTCCTGTCTCCCTCTCTGCTCTGACATTGTTACTCATGGGTCTCTATGTTGACCTACTCAGTTTCAGCGGAGAACTACAATTTATTGTACCATTGCCCTTGTTATTGAAGTATTAACAGCATGGAGAACATTTTCTACTGTTCTGGTTACAAACTCCACTTCCTTCCACTGTTTCCCTCCCATTCCTGGCCAATATCTGCGGCTGCCAAGTCACAACTGTGGGTGATCCCTTTGACTATGAGCTGATTCCTGACACCATACCCTGTCCATTTCTCACTTCAAATACTCACCACTCCAGAATATATCTCACTGGTTTATTCCATCTCTTGTTTGAATCTTGAGCTATGAAATACAGGCTTAAGGAAGCGAAAAGTCTGCCGCTGACGCTCTGGCTTCAAACCTGTCGAAGCAAATCTGATTCGACTTCACACCAAACTCCCATCCATCTGTCATTCATGTGTATGCCAATGTATATTGCTATTGTGTCTGGCAATGCCTTTAATTTGACATTCTCAAACACTTTATCTGATCTGTCCGTGAAACTTCTCTCGTTCTCTCTGTTGATTAACAAAATGCCTGCCAGTTGTTCTTATTTAAAATAATTTCCTCCATGTGCGTTCCTTCTCAAACAAAGAGTTTCACATTCAACTTCGCCTATCGCACACACACACGCACTGTCCCTCAGTTTTTGATGAACACACGCACACAGCAAATCTTCTCATTGTAGGCAGTAATCTGATGCGAGTATAGTTTGCATATGAAAGTAAAGTTTGCAATAGTCTCTATGCTGGGCAGATAGTGCAGTTTACTGAGCAACACACTAGCTTGGTCTGCACAGCTCTCCATGCTGGGCTGTCATCTTGTCCCAGTTTATGTTGTTGGTGGTGCTCTGTGAAGCTGATTCAGAATTTGATGTAACAAACCATTCCAGCTAATCTGACAATGCCTTTATTCAATGTTCTCATTCTTGTAAGTTTTCTGTCGATGATCTCAATTCTCCAGTTCGTCACACTGCCCTGTCTTTTCCCCCATTTTTCCACAACATCTTTTCAGTTAATTAACTGTCTGTTTCTGTCTTTTAATGTGAATCATTCTGTCCCTCTGTATCTTTCCCTGGCCTTTGCTTTTGCCTCCCTAGTCTATCGAGTACAATCAATGTGAAGCTCAAAAACAGTGAAATGGTGTGTGTCAGGCTGTTGTTCACTTCCCGGTCTGTACCATGTGATGGTTCATGGACAGGGGTATTTCAGAAGTTATGAGTCACATCCTTGTAACTTAGTCTGTACCTGAATTTGACCCTATCAGGTGACCTTGCGATCAGTAACACGAGGAAGCCCCTGGAGTAAAAGACCAGGAATCTAAATTGTGTGACAATGCTGTCACTTTAAAAAAAAGTTATTCTCTCATTTTTTGTCTGGTTCTAAATCGATAATACCAAATTGGGTTTAGAATTACAATCCCTACAGTGTGCAAACAGGCCATTCGACCCAACAAGTACACACCGACCCTCCGAGGAGTAACCTACCCAGACACATTCCTTTACCCTACTATTACACATGTACCCCGACTAAGGCTCCTATCCCACACATCCCTGAAAACTACGAAAAATGTAGTATGGCCACTTCACCTGACATGCCCATCTTTCGATTGTGGGAGGAAACCAGAGAATCCAGAATAAGCTCATGCAGACACTGGAGAGCATGCACCGGGTGGCTATTGCGTTGAAAGGTCGTGTATGGTAGCTGTTAGTGTCTTTTGTTCCGGGTGTTGAATTCGGTGGGTTTAAACAGTGTTTTGTTTATAAAGATTCTTTCAGTCACGAAGAGTTCTCTGGGTGTGGAGGAAGTGAAGTTGGGGGGTTTACAAAAGGTAATGAAGGCAAAGCTGTAGGAATTGACAGACAAATTGGAGTTGGGGTTGCGTTTGTCTGTGAGAAAATGAGAGATAATTACAGCTATAGCTCGGCAATTACATTTGGTGGAAACGCCATCAGACTCTTTGGAAATGGCTGGAGTTAAATGTCAAATGAGGCACCTTGAACATGAGAAGAAATTGAAACAGTTTGAATTAAGATGAAAAGTAGAAATAAAAGCAAAGGAAATGAAGAAGAAAGAGAGAAAAGGACAGAAGAAAAGCAGAGAGTTTCAACGTAAAAAATTAACAGTTAGAGAGGAAAGTTGACATAGAAGGCGGAGATGAAGGTAGACGGTCGGCTGGATGAGGAGGACAGTGAGGTTGAACAACGCTATTGTAACCAACGGGATAATTGGGTTCTGGTTAAATGCATCCAGGCATTATCTAAATTTGATGAGGATGGGGAAGCCTTTTGGATTTCATTTGAGAAAATGCCTAAACAAATGCAGTGACCAGTGACCATGTGGATTTAGTTGATCCAAACAAAGCTGACAGGTATTTGCATCCCTATCGGAGGAGGGATCTGGTCAGTATGAGGTGGTGAAGAAAGCCATCTGAAGAGCATTTGAGCTTGGGCCAGAAGCTGACAGAGAGCATTTCAGGAATCTAAAAAAGGGTACCTGGTTAAACGTACATTGAGTTTGAGAGAATCAAACAAAGTAGTTTTGAAAGGTGTGTAAGAGTATTAAAAACAGAGAAAACCTATGACACAGTTAGACAGATTTTTTATTTGGAGAAGTTCAACAATTCACTTCCTGCAGTCGTGAGAACTCGTGTGGAAGAGCAGAGAGTTACAATGACAAGACTGGAAGCTGAAATGGCTGATGATGATGATTGGGTTCAGAGATCAAAGTTGTTTACTTTGAGAGGTTGAGAAGAATGTGTGAGATCTTCTTAAAACATATCCCTGTGAGAGTAAGATTAATTGGCATAGGCCAGGAGTAACAGATAAAGAGGTTAGAGCATTAAGAGGTACAGAAGTATGTAACTCTTTTATGCTGAGACATGAGGAGCTATGACTTTCAGAAGGACTATTGCAGAGATGAGAAGTGCTCCGTTATGTAACGTGTGGTTGGAGTGTCCAGTGGAAACATCAACAGATTTATTCCACAATGGGGAAGGAGGCCTTGAGCTTAGTGTTGGTGTTACAACATTTCAGCATTTAAATTGCGAATAACATAAACCTTTATCACTGATCGTGACCCGGTAAAGTTTTTACAGAAGTCTCGGGAGAAAAACACCAGTCTGTTTCGATTGAGATTATTATTGCTGTCATTCAGTTTGAAATTATACAGATGATAGGGCGAGAAATCCTACGTTTTGACATGTTGTAGAGACTTGGCAGGAATAAGATGCCTGAAATCGAAACTAGTTGTGAACATTTATATGCTCACAGTCAATGTAATGTACATGCATTTCAGTCTACAAATAGAGGAAAGATTAGGAGGTCTAAAATGAATCCACCGTTGGATATTGATGGATTATTGTATGAAAGATGGAGTTGTGAGAATTCTACCACTGTAAAAAGGTGATATTATCTTGGTTTTTTTTTGAAGAGAGGTTTTAAAGGCAGAGGTGCAGAACTTCTGTCTGAAAGCAGTTGAAGTAAATAACTGAGATTTTAGGTTTCATTAAAACGGTGGTAACGATGGAAGGGCAGTGGCCAGCTCTCCCAAACCAGGGTTTCTCATTTTGTTTTTTGCTGCAAAATTCAGAAGTTGCTGGGGATCCCAAAAGGGTTGGAAGTTTTATTACATGATCCCCAGCTGCTTTTATCTCTGAGATCTCTGTTGATGTTGTTTCCTCCTGGATTGGAAAACTGCTGTAAGGATCTTCATTTGAATATATCTTTGTGCCAAGCGGTGTAAACCAAGAAGGTACTGTATCTATTGTTTGTGTAAGTGTTCCAACATATAAGCTATCCGAAAATGTTTTTCCTTTGATTGTATTTTAACTAAAGCATTTGAATAGATTATATTTTGCTTAATGTCGAGTGGTTTGACCAGTCACAACATATCTGTAAGGCACACTTCCCATCTATATTCAAAATAAGGAGAGGTTTGGATCTAAACGGCCTTCTTACAATATTTTGCGGGAATCTGGTCTGGTTCACAACACTTGTACCGAGGGGTTTCTGACTGACTCCTGTAATTGAAAATTTAGTGGAAGGGCAGGGGAAGATTTGCTGGAGGTTGTGCTGTAGGTTGCTTCAGACATTCAGGGAGACCTGAGGATTTGGCGACCCAACTCTGGATGGAGCATGGGAACTCTAGTTACAGCATCTGAGCCTGCAACATGAACAACAAATGGAGCAGAGGCTGCCGACAGGGGATCCTCTGAAACCACGGAGTGAGTGTGTGTGGGGAAAGGGATCTGCTATATCCACGCCGGGTTTTCCAGGACCAGTTTCCCAAACTCCACTTGACCCAGGAGCAGATAGTTAGGGGACCCTGACTGAACAAGGAGCTGATCATAGAATGGTATCACCTCCTTCAACACGACCTGCAGCTTCACACAAGTGGGAGGATAGTGCTGCCAGTGGCTGTTAGGGTCACTGTTTCATTCAGTTTCTATGATCCAGAACTTTCCAGGCAGGACTAGGTGACATATCCATCATTTCCCAGTATCGCAACATCAATGTCACCATTCAGTGATGGAGGATACATATGATGGATGAGAAGCATTGTTTGTCCCTCAGCAGGGAGCTGCCGGGTTTATCCAGTATAGTTGGATTCCCGATGGTGTACATGGCATCTGCAGGGTATCCATGTCAATGGGGAGAGGTAGAGGAACTGAAGGAGCTCTCTCTCTCGCTCTCAATTAATGTTACAGTGTGCCCATGCACAGTACATCATGTTGGTGAATACCCCCTGCCCTTGCAGCAGTCACAGCCTCTTCATTCAGAAGCAGTCAGCCATTCCCATCGTCATCGGGTCTTCATCTAGAAAGAATTGAATATGTCTTGGATAAAGGCCGTCCCCTTGATGCAAGTTTCAAAACACCATCCCCACCGCCAATCAACCACAGCAAAGTATTCTATGTGTACGGAGAGGAAAAGGGTCACTTGGAGGATCTGGGAGCTAACGATAAGGGATGGAGCAAAACCTCCCATGTCTGAACGGTTCTGAGTGAACCCCCCAAGTACACAGTACCATTAAGTCCTGTAATCCCTCTCCATTTCAGTAACATACTGCCTTCCATTATTCCTGATAAATGAATGACAGGTTGATTCATCTTAAATTCCACCTTCCAAACTATTATCTATTCCCTTCACCTCTCTGAATCTATTTGCAGACTCTCCATCTTCTCTTGAAAATTTAATCTCTTGCTTATCACAGCGACATCACCAATCTCAGCATTTGTATATCTGTTCCATCCTCCTGATCATTAATATAGATTGTAAATAGTTGAGAACCCAGCGCTGGTCACTTTATGATCTTACTGGTTACGTTCTCTCTAACTGATTGAGACTGATGTATTCTGAGTGCCTGCTTCCTGTATGATACCCAGTCCTCCCCCATTCCTGGGCAACGCAGTCGAAGAGTTGAATAAGAACAAGGAGCATCTGTGAGGAATCCAACCCCTCGATAAGGCTGATGTCAACGCGGACCCTGTTCCACTTTCCTGCCATCTCTCCATCCTAAAACTCTAGTCTCTTGTTGTAGATTGTGCCACATGAAAAAAAATCCACTCCACATCTACATTTTCAATTACTTTTAGCATTTTACAGACCTCAATGAGATCTCATTTCATTCTTATAAACTCGAGATTATAGGCCTAAACTGCTCAATTACTCTTCATAAGACAAACACTTCAAATATGGAATCAATCTAATGAAGATCTTCTGAATTGCATCCAATGGAAATACCTCATTCTGCAGGACACCCAACCTGTACCCCAGTTGCAGCCTCACTAATGCCTTGCATAGCTGCACCAACACTCCCTACCTTTCTACTCTATGCTTTTATAAATAAACACTGAAATTAAGCTTGACCAACTTGAATAGCCCATATGTATTCACTTTAATTTTCCTTGCCAAACGTTGGCCCATTCATCCAACCTATCCATATAGTTTTTAAATCTCTTGCATCATCATTCCGAAGTAATTTCCTACCAATGTTAGTGTTATCTGAAAATGTGGCACCGTATTTTCTATCCCATCAACAGAGTACAGTACTACCATCCATCGCAAAGGGTTGAGGCATGAGAACTGAAATCAATGGCACCTCTCAAACTGCATTTGCCAAAAGGAAATGACACATTTATTCCAGCTGACTACATTTTGTTGGTTAACCAATCCTCCATCCAAGCTAATAAATTACTTCTAAACTCATGTTGTCTGATCTTACCACTTACTCTTTGGAGAAGTGACATATCCGATGCCTTCAGGAAGACCAGATATATTCCATCTCCAGGATTCCCACTATCCATATTGTTTGTGACATCTTCAAATAACTCAAGCAAATAATTCAAACACGAATTAGTCTTCGTAAAAACATGTTTACTCTGACGAATTTTGTTATAAATTTGCAAATGTCCTGAACAATGGACTCTAACAATTTGCCTTAAATTACAATAGTTTATTGTTACACTTTAGTCCCTAATGTATACCATTATTATAAGTTCTTCCCTTTCGAAACCCTTTGCGTTTTCTTTGAATTCCTATTTAATGGGCAAACGTTTTTAAGAGATCTACTGCAATGCTGTGTCAGGGCCATGTGTGGCTGAATGGACTCATCATCCGGCTGGTGGACAAAATCGATGGGCTGATGTCTTTCTGGTGTTCCCATGTTGTCATCTCCAAGGCCAGAATGACCTCCTCCTGTTGATGCTTTAGAGGATTGGGAGATTATGGAATCTTCCTGTTGCTGTGTAACATTTTGAGGGGCTGATCGGTCTTCTCATACTTCCCATAACAGGTGGAAATACTGAACGGTCTCCTCATGTATCCCAGAGATGGGACCGAGGGAATGATTGGTCTTCTCTTGTTCCCATACAACAGACACGTGCCTAAATTACCTCTTCCTTTCTCATGAAAAAAGTCTGAGATAGTTTTATCCTTATCCAATTCCCTTGCAATCGGCTCGGTGGGTCTGAATTGCCTCCTTTTATCCCAGTGTAACAATCTTCAGTCACTGTGTGACCTCTTCCAGTTCCTACATTACAGACTTGAGGAGGCTGAATGGACTGATCCTGTTTAACAGGATACTGGTGCAGCATGGCCTACTGTTATAGTCTCGAGTGGCTGATTGGCCTCCTCCTGTAAATGTATATCAGGCTCCAGGGGTTGACTTGCCTCGTCCTGTTTTGGTGTAACAGGTTCGAAGGTCTGAATATCCTTTTGTTGTTCCTGTGTAACAGGCTGGAGAACGGGGTGGATTCCTCCACTATCTGTGTAATTCGCTTCACTTGTTGACTCCTTCTGTCATCTATGTTGAAATAAGATCATCCTTAAATTTTGTAAACTTCACTGGCTACTGGGTCAGCCTGATCATCCTTTCGTTATAACCTAATACCTTCATTGCAGGAATCAGTTGAGGGAACCATCTCTGAGCTGCTTCCAATATAGCAACATCCTTTCTTCATTGAAGAGATTAAATCTGTACACACTACTCCAGATGTGATCTCACTAAGACCCTGTACAGCAGCAACAACACTTTACCAGACTGTTGTCAATTTCCCACCCAGGTTAGAGCAGTCTCAGCTCTCTGGGCGAATACAGAGCATTGTTGGAAGATCATTGCCCTTCTCTATTGCATCAGCATAACGGGAGATCTGGAGAAATTAAAGTTTGAGAAGATCATAAATGATGTGGCGAGATGATATCCACCATTAATCTCCCCAGAGCCCACGTCGCTCAGATTCCACAGAATCTAGTAAGGAGGAATCTAGAAAACAGCAACGAGGAGCAAACGTTGATGGGAGTTATATATCAAAGTGAAAGCTGCAACCCAAATGCTGGACATGTTATAAAACAGGAAATGAGATATTCACATTTGTGGGTACTGCAGTAATAATGTACTGTCTACATTATATCTAAACTGTGTTAACCCAATTGAATGCTAATGCTGGGAAAAATGGATTTCGTGACCACGTGTGAGATGGTTTACGTTAACATTATGTCGAGCACTAAGCTCGAGATGAGCTTATTTAGGAATTGGTGTTGAATGATCAGAAGAGCTAATTGAAACTTTTGCTGGAAAGGACCTTTTGGGAACAGTGACCACAATGTATTGGTTTTCTTTTATGCTGTTTGAGTACAAGACAATTTTTGTTTTCTTTGCAGGAACCATTATAAATCTGAGTCATGCAAGCCATGAAGGTGTGAGGAGAAAGTGGGAACCACAGATGCTGGAGATCAGAGTCGAAGAGTGGGGTGCTGCAAATGCACAGTCAGGCAGCATACTAAGATTAGATAAATCGATCATTCGGGCATAAGCCCTTCATCAGGAATGAAGCTTCTTGGCCAAGGGGGCTGAGAGATAAATGGGAAGAGGGTGCGGCAGGGGGGAGGTGGCTCGGATTGCGCTAGGTAGATGAAGGTGGAGTTGAAAGTGATAGGTGACGAAGTGAGACAGAACGCCTCATCTACTGCATCCATGAAACCCAATGTGGTTTTCTCTACATTGGCGAAGCAGGAGGTCAACTTGTGGATCATTTCAGAGAACACCTCTGGGACAGCCAGACTGAACAACTCCATCGTCTTGTTGCTGAGCACTTCAATTCCCCTTCCCACTCTGCCAAGGACCTGAGGGTTCTGGGCTTGCTCTATCGCCAAACCCGAGCCACCAGAAGCCTGCAGGAAGAAGGCTCCTCTTCTGCCTTGGGACCCTCCAACCATAGGGGATCATAGTGGATTTCCCCATTTCCCCTAATTCCACTTTATCCTACTCCAAATTTCCAAATCAGCACCGTCCTGTTGAATGTTCCTATGTGCCCACCTTAGTCCCTATCAATCTGGTTCACCCTCCTTCCTCTCCGACTATCACTTTCAACACCACCTTCATCTTCCTATTAGATGAAAGGAGGAAGCTCAGAAAAATGCCAAGTGTTGCAGTAAGCTAGTAGATTCAGAGAAATGTAGGACCCAGCAAATGATGATCAAGAAACTGAGAAGAAAATCAATAAGGGAAAAAGGGTGCAAATGAAAGGAAAACATAAAGACTGCTAAAAAGCGTCTATCAATGTAAGGAAAAAAACTAAAAAAAAACAACGTCAAATGTGGAACAGTTGGTGCGCGTTTAGGATAATTTATTTCAGAGAACAGAGAAATCACAGGGAAAATAAACAGTTTCTTTGTGTCTATCTTCATAGGAGAATGTCCAGAAATTCTTCCAGAAATACCAAGTGACTATGGGACTTGTGTAAGTAAAGTCTAAGACCATTCTTCTCAATGTTGAGGTCATCTTTGAAAAGAAAGCTGGATTGAGTATTTATAAATCTGACAGACTAGGTGCACATCATACAAGAATTTCGCAGCAATCTTCAGTCAGAGGTGCTGAGTGAGTGATCCATTTCAGCCTCCTCCAGTGGTCGTCAGCAATTCAGTTGCCAGTCATCAAACAATTTGATTCAGTCCACGCGATATCCAGATTGGAGATACTGGCTACTCCATAGGGTCCATAATCTGACAACATTCTGGCAATAGTACAGGAAACTTGTGCTCCATAACTTGCCACTCCCCTAGCCAAACTGTTTCAATACAGTTACAACAATGGCTTTTCCTCATTATGTGGAAATTACCCCAAATGTCTCCTGTTTATAAAAAGCAGAACAAATCCAACCTGGCCAATTATCACTCCATCAGTCTACTTTCGATCATTAGTAAAGTGGTGGAAGGTCTCAGTGCTTTTAAGCATCAACCTGCTCAGCAATACCATGGAGAAAGTGAGGACTGCAGATGCTGGAGATCAGAGCTGAAAATGTGTTGTTGGAAAGGCGCAGCAGGTCAGGCAGCATCCAGGGAACAGGAGAATCGACGTTTCGGACATAGGCCTGAAGAAGGGCTTATGCCCGAAACGTCGATTCTCGTGTTCCTTGGATTCTGCCTGACCTGATGCGCTTTTCCAGTAACACATTTTCAGCAATACCCTTGTCAATGATGCCCAGTGTGGGCTCCACCAGGGCCACTCAGCTCCTGAATTCATCACCGTGGTTCAAACATGGACAAAAGAGCTGAATTCCAGAGATAGGGTGAGAGTGACAGCCCTTTAAGTCAAGGCTGCATTCGACTATGTGTAGTATCAAGGGGCCTGAGCAACACTGGAATGAATGGGTATCAGGGGCAAAATTCCTGCTGGTTAGATTCATACCTGACACGTAGTTAGGTGGACATGGTTGACGAAGGTCAGTCAACTCAGCTCCAAATCTGTAGGAGTCCCTCGAGCAGTGACCGAAAACTTCTTCAGGGCTGCTTCATCAATAATCTTCCTTCCATTTTAAGGTCAGAAGTGGGGAGGTTCGCCAATAATTGTACAATGTTCTGCAAAATTTGTGGCTCCTCAGATACTGAAACAGTACATGTTCAAACGGAACAAGATCTGGAGAGTATCCAGGCTGACAAGTGGCAAGTAATATTCAGCCCACACGAATGTTGGTCCATGACCATCAACAATAAAATACAATCTAACCTGACCCTTGGCTTTCAATGGTGTTACTATCACTGAATCCCCCAGTATCAGATTCCCGGTGGGTAATCATTGCTCAGAAACTCACTGGTCTCGCCACATGAACACAGTAACTGTAAGAACAGTTCCGAAGCTAGGAATACTGCAGTGAGTAACTCACATCCTGACTTCCAAACGTCTGTCCATCATCTACAATGTATAAGTCAGAAATTTAATATAAGACTCCAAATTTGCCTGGATGAGTGCAGCCCCACAACACTCAAGAAGCTTTATACTATCCAGGACAAAGCAGCCAGTTTGACTGTCCCTTCATCCGCAATGCTCCACCATCAACGCTCAGCAGCAGCAGCAGTGTTTTGCTATCTACATGCTGCAATGAAATGATTCACCAAAGATCCTCAGATACCATCTGCACAACTCACGACCATATCTATCTAGAAGGACAAGGGCTACGGATGTATGGAAATACCATCATCTTCAGATTCCCTCCATGCAATTCACCATCCTAACTTGGAAACATATCACTGCTCCTTCACAGTCACTGGATCAGAATCCCGGAATTCCCTCCCTAATGGCATTGGAGGTCAACCACAGCAGGTGGACTGCAGTGTTCAACACGGCAGCTCACCGCCACCTTCTCAAGGGCACCTAAGGGTGGGCAATAAATGCTGGCCCCGCCAGTGACTCCGAGATTCACGAAATAAATAAATAGAAATGAACAGAGGAAGGTTGCTGAGGTGTTGCAGGGATCGGTACTTGGGGCCCAGCTGTTCACACTGCTCTTTTAACATTTGGTTCCTGGAATCAGATACAATATATCCCAGCTGGAAGTTTTTGTTGCAAACGTTTCGTCCCCTGTCTAGGTGACATCCTCAGTGCTTGGGAGCCTCCTGTGAAGCGATTCTGTGTTGTTTCCTCCGACATTTATAGTGGTCTGTCCCTGCCGCTTCCGGTTGTCAGTTTCACCTGTCCACTGTAGTGGCCGGTATATTGGGTCCAAAGTCGATGTGTTTGTTGATGGAGTTTGTGGATGAGTGCCATGCCTCTAGGAATTCCCTGGCTGTTCTTGGTTTGGCTTGCCCTATAATGATAGTGTTGTCCCAGTCGAATTCATGTTGCTTGTCGTCTGCCTATGTGGCTACTAGGGATAGCTGGTCGTGTCATTTCGTGGCTAGTTGATGTTCGTGGATGCGGATCGTTAGCTGTCCTACTGTTTGTCCTATACAGTATTTTCTGCAGTCCTTGCGTGGGACTTTTTATACTACATTAGTTTTGCTCATGTTGGGTATCGAGTCCTTCGTCCTGGTGAGTTGTTGTCTGAGTGTGGCTGTTGATTTGTGTGCTGTTATGAGTCCTAGTGGTCGCAGTAGTCTGGCTGTCAGTTCGGAGATGTTCTTGATGTGTGGTCGCGTGGCTAGTCCTTTGGGTTGTGGCATGTCCTCGTCCCGTGGTATATCCCAGCCTGCTGACAGCACTAACAGATGTGGGATTGTGAATTGGTGAGGTGGATGTAATAAAGCACCAAGAAGACTAAGACAAGTGGAGTGAATGAGTAAATATGTGACAGATGGAGACCAATGTGAATAAAGGTGACGGTGTGCCCTTTGATGGAAATGATAAATTAGCAGCCTACCATTTGAAAGAGATTGGTTGAAACATGTTGATCTACAAAGGAACGTATGTCCCTTGTTGTTTCCTTTTGTTGTTTCCTTCTGCATAAACCTCTGAGGCCCATGCAGCGCAGTGGGTTCTGCAACCAACACTGGGCATGGCATTGGCACGCTGACCAGTGTATATAGAACCAATAAGTGGGGAGCTGCAACACTGAAAAGGATCTGCATCTCCTTGTACACCAGTCGCTGGAAGTAATATTGCATAACAGAAAAGTGTGAGGAAAATAAATAGTATGTTGACCTTCATTTCAGGGGGATGTGAGTCCAAGAGAAAAGATGTCTTACTGCAGCTATATATGGCCTTGGTGAGATATTATCTTGAACATTGTGCAGTATTGTGTGCAGGTTTGGTCTCCTTACTTAATAAAGGCCAAACCTGACATTGATGGAGAGCATTGAAGGATGATCAGACTGATCTCTGGGATGACGGGCTTGTTGTGAGAGCAGAGATTGGGGAGACTGGGCCAGTATTCTATGGGGTATAGGAAAATGAGTGGAGATTTCAGCGAAATATACAAAACTCTGACAGGGTGAGACAGATTGAAAGCAGGGATGATAATTCCCCTGGCTGGGACTTCTAAAATAAAGGGGCCACAATATTGGGTACAGGCAGTCTCTCTGCATTGAAATGAGAATAACTGGCTAAACTCACTGACTGGGGAACTCGGGGAATTCGCTCGCACCTGGAAACCGAGACACTGATTATACATAAGGATTTAGAGACAGTAAAGGGATGGTGGGAGAGCAGGAGTACGGTGTGGAAATGAAGGGCCAACCATCATTACATTGAATTGGACCAAACGTATTACTGCACCGCCTACTTTATAGCTTCCCAAGGTTACTCACATGAACGGATATGTATATCTTGTGGGGTAAGTGCATTGAGGAGATTTTTTTCCATGAACTAGAATGGGGAGGCGAAATGTGTTTTCCATTCCCGATGTTTCTGTGCAGTCTGTAGGAAAGCTCTGTAAATGCTGTCACAAGCTCTCAGATGTTAGGAATGAGGTTTCTGCAGGGTCGACAGGACTATTCCCATTCCCTTTCCCGACATTGATGCTAACGCCGGGTATTCTGTCCGATTTCATCCTTTCAGACCTCGGAGTAGTTTGATACAAATGAGTGCCCTTGCTTGGCAATTTCAGAGACCATTGAAATGTTTATCACATGTCAGCGTATTTGGAGTCACTTTTAGGCCAGCCCAGGAAATCAAGGGAGATTCACTTCGTAAAAGCAAATTCGAGAAGGAAATTCTGTTTCCAATCGACATTGGCTTCAAGGTCACTGTTACTGATCCCAGATTTTAGATCTTGATATTTTATTAATTGTCTTTAACTTCCACCCGCTGTCAGATCATTAGCCTGGTCTGGAATAGTAATCCAGTGACATTTCCACAGCAGCACCATCTCCACGTGGGAACCTGTCAAAAAGCATACTGACCAGGTTATTTCTGTGCTGCTTGACAGCTCTGTCAAAAAGAACTCCCACCAATTTGACTGTCATGATATGACTGAGGAGTGGTATTTGGTCAGATTGTAAATATTCCCGTCTTCGGGGACGGGACTTAGATGAGTTATTTTCCACATTGCCAGGGACATGACAGAGTTGGAGCTGGAATGAAACAGCTTCCCCAGGGACACGGCTTGTTGTGCAGCACAAGTCTTCAGTTCTATTGCAGGAATGGTGTTAGGGCCCATTGTCTGTGTCGTATCTACTGTGTTCACCTGTTTCTTCATGTCACGTGCAGGGAATCAAACTGGTTGAAGACTGGCATCTGTGATTTTGTGGGCATCATGATGAGGGTGAGCATGAGGCATCGACTCAATACTTCTGGCAGAGGATGGTGCAGATAAAACATCCTTCTCTTTTACACTGGTGTGCAGGTCTGTTCCATTATTTAGGATGGGAATGTTTGTGGAGCCCTCTCCTCCAGTCATTTGTTTAATCGTCCATCATCATTTATGACTGAATGTGACAGGACTGCAGGGCTTCGATCAGATCTGTTCGTCAAGTCTGGTAGCTTTAATGAGTTAGCATCAGATTAAAGTTCATGTGGTTCTGAATCTGACATGTTCAACCACACTCGTCACTGAGCCATAGATGGTGTTGATGATAATGGCAGTCTGAGGTGTCATCCTGGCAAAAAGTTACAGGTTGTGGTTTAATGCGGGTCTGCTTCTGCTGCTGTTGTCTACAGTATTACATGTATACACAGTTTCGAGCTGCAATATCTGCAATGCAATTCTGCTGTCTGTTCCCCAATTCTCACTGAGACCCATTCACCCATCAGCCCTGCACTCAGTGACCTCACCTGGTTTCTGACGTGGAAATACTTCCATTTTCAAACTCTCATTCTGCTGAGGGTCTCTTTCCCCGGATCTTGCTTCCGATCTGACACATTCCACATAAGCATTTAACTGATCTTAATTCAAATGTTTAATTCACCTGAATCTTTTTCCTTGAGAAATACCATCTTCTGTGTTTAAAGTGAATGTATTTCCACTGTTTCTTTCCCTGACCATGATAAAGAGTTCTGTAGTGTCAGTGACGCCAGCCTTATGTAGTTGCAGAGCCAATGAATTCTCTGGATTCCCAATCATCTTCACCACATTGTATATTTTCTCTTTTGGTTTGATGCCTTATCACTCATGGCTGCTTTGTTCTCCCATGAGTATGTTTCAAATTCTTGGGGTTGCATTTCTGTTATTATCTTCCGAATTATCCCCCGAACCTCCTCTCATTGCTGCTCCATGGTCTTTTCTGCTCAGCTCCCCTTTCAATTAACTCTGACCAGCTACACCCGCATGTCATTGTAGTTACATTGCTTTCTTATAACCACATTACATTTTGAAGAGAGCGTTAGATATCAACTGAAAGATTGAGTTTTGGGAGATGGGACACGAAGGATAATTGGTGGATTTCTTAACTAGATACAAAGGGAGAACGAGAGAGAGGATATTGATATGGAGATGTGGAAAATGAGAAAACTGCATTATCGAAAGAAGTAGATGAACATCCCTCAATGTTTTCGCAATGCCTGTGTGCTGTGGTCCTTTGTACAGTGCATGTACAACAGAGTAACATGTTCAAATGCTGAGTCTGATGCCAGAATATGTATCTCCAATAATATGACAGACACTTGCTTTGGAAAGAACCCAGCGGGCCAACGTATGGAAGTCCCGGTAGAAAGGGGATTAACTGAAATAAGCTGGGACACTAGAATCAAGAATTTGGAGCACACATCCTGGTAAGAATGAGAGATTAGAGTTGGGAATCCCAGAAAAGGAGGGAACGTTGAGAAGATCAAATCATGTTTTAATGTTTTATCAATTTTATACATCATATGCCTCATTTTTCGTTAACTGTGTCTCTGATGTTCATTTACAATGTGCTGTGCACACATGAAAAATGCGACTTATCTGCACACACACATTGATTAAACAGTGTATATAAAACCATTTTTCCACCATTGAAACTGTCCTGTTATCATGTTACGAGGATACAAGAACACCAACTGGCCACCAAAAGACATGACGTGCTATCACTATGCTCCATACATACAGACAAAGAAGGGCACCACTTTGACTGGGACAAAGCACACACACACATACTAAGACACGCAAGGACCTTCTTTGAGGAATGGTATTCTAACCAGAAGTCCATCAATAAACGCATCAATTTAGATCCTGTCTATATTCTCTTGTTAAAATAACCGGAAATGACATCACACGCTTTAAGAAACCAGAACTATAAATAGAGAGGCGGGACATACCACTCGCAATTCAGCAGATACTCTCACTGATGATGTCCCCTAGTCATGGTGACGAAACTTCTAAAAACATGCTTTCAAGCTCAGCGATCTACCTTGCACACATATAAAATGGTATTTTTTGTTTATAAGTGGAATTTAGGAGTTCTCTGTCGCTCACGTTTTGACAGATTATGATGTGAGGTGAGCTTTTCTAGGTGTGTGGTTTTCATTAACAGTGGGGTTCAACATTGAGGTCATAGTAGTTTGGGGCCTTGCCGTGTGGCACTTGGACCGACTTGAAAACATTTGAGATAAAACAGTTCCATGCAAATTCCAACTCATTCCAATTAGTGACTTTGATCTTCAAATAAAACCAGTGGGAAAATTCGTTTAATTTTGTTGCTTGTGGTTAGTTAATGAAAAGTGAGGGAAATGGCTTTTAACATTACTAAAGACGTTCCCAAATTTTCCAAGGAAGTTTTGAAAGACAGAAGGCGGACATTTTTTTAGAATTAGCAAATAGGTTGGAATTGGGTTTAATCAGATAGAAAAGAGAAGTTGAAATTGTAATGGAGTTGGTTAAGCACTTTGATGTATCAGAGAAATAGGCAACTGCAGTAGAGTTATAAAAACTTAAATTGCAAACGTGGCAACTGGAGTTAGAAGATAAATAAAGGGACGGAAACAGAGAGAGACGAAAGAGAAAGAGAGGAAAAAGAAAGAGAGAGGGGATTTGAAATTCAGAAGTTGGGAATTAGACAAGAGAGTCAAATTAACAGGATGGAGATGAAGGGAGAACGTAGGGATGTATAGAACTAGGTTAGTAACTTGCCATATTTCGGTGAGAAAATGTCAAAACCTTTCTTATTTCATTTGAAAAAATGGTTAGGCAGATGACGTGTCCAGTGAACATGTGGGTAATATTAGTTCAGACTAAGCTGGTGGGCACAGCTGGTGAGATATGTGCAGCGCTATCAGATGAGGGATCAAGAGATTATCAAGATGTCAAATTTGGCTATTTTGATTGGTTATGAATTGGTACTAGAAGCATATAGACAGAAGTTCAGAAAAATAGAGACCGAACCAGGTCAGACTTATATTGAGTTTGAAAGAATTAACTACAATCATTTTGACAGGTGGGGGGTGGCCTTAAAAATGGATAAGGCCTGTGAGTCTTGAAGGGAGATTAATCTGCTGGTGCAGTTAAAAGTCTTACTTCCAGAGAATAGTAAGAATTCATGTGAATGAATAGAAAGTTCAAGAAGTGAGAAGCGCGGCAGAAATGGCACCTAAATATGCATTGTGACATGTGATAAAATTTAACTTCCAGCGGGAATTTCATCCTATGAGGGAAAGAAATTGGGAGAAGGGACGATCATACATTTCAAAGCGAACAGTAGCTCACAATAGTTTATCACAGGTGAAGAAAGAAACACAAAGGGGTTGAAAGGTGGTGAAAGGCCTCAGGTGCTCTCACTATAAGGGAGTGGAACACATAACATTATAGTGCTGGTGGTTTAAGAAGGGCACAGGGAAAAAGTTGTTTTCACTGCAGTAAGCTGGGACACACCGTGCTGGGCGTTAGATGAAGACATTTTGGCGAAAGATGTGGTAGAAGAGGCTAAGCCTAGTGACATTAGTAAAACTGGTAAAGGAGACCACAAGTGGAGCCGAGGAGCTGCAGGAAATTGCATAGCCGAGGCAAGGGCTGGGTATGGAGGCAGTGCCTGATCTCTCTAAAGAATTCACCTCAGTAGATAAACTTTACTCAGAAAGAACGGGGGAGAAGGACAAGAAGTTATAATTTTGTGAGAAACGGGATCTACTCATTCTCTAATAGCTGAGAAGTAAGGTGCCGGAAAAGCACAACAGATCAGGCAGCATCCGCACAGCAGGACAATCGAATATCAGGCAGGAACCCATCGTCAGGAGTGTTGTGGGGGGACAGGGGACTGAAAGATAAATATGAGGGTAATAGCTGGGCTGGTCACTGGGAAGGAAATAAGAAGATGTAGGTGGGAGTGATAGTGATATGTCGGAGGGTAGGGTGGAGTCGACAGGTGGAAAGGAAGATGGCTAGTCAGGGCAGTCCAAGAGGGCAGTGCTAGGTTGAACGGTTGGATCTGGGAGAGGTTGGTGGAGGGGAGATTTGGAATTTGGTGAAGTCAACGTTGATGCAATACAGTTTGAGCGTTCCAGCTGTCCTATCACCCTTCCCTCCGACCTACCACCATCACACCCCACTTGCATCTACCTATCGCCTTCCAAGCTCCCTTCCACCCAGCTCCACCCCACCCTCCCATTTATTTCTCAACCTCCTTCTTCCCCCTCCCTTACCTCCCACTTTCCTGATGAAGCATTTATGCCTGAAGCATCAACGCTCCTGCCCCTCGGATGCTGCCGACGTGCTGTGCTTTTCCAGTTCCACACTTTTCAACTCTCTTCTCCAGCATCTGCAGCCCTCACTTTCTCTCAGCCTCGAATAGTGAGAGATGAAAGTTTCTTTCACTCTTTCTGGCATGTTAATCAAGAGCGTGTTAATTTGGGGAATGGGGACAGAAATTAAGCATTCCCTTGTGTAACATCAGGATGGAAAGCCAAATCAAGGTTAGGGAATTAACAGTGACAGTGAGTAGCAGAGTGTCAGTTCCAGGAATACAGTTTGTTCTTGGGAACGATTTAGCAGGAGGCGAGGTGAGATAGGCACCCCTTGTGGTGGAGAAGCCAAAGGAAGACTAGGGAATTGGTGAGTTAAAAGGAAATTACGCAGGATTTTTTCCAGACTGCGTAGTAACAAGATCCCACTGTCATAAGTTATAGCAGGAAGGAAAAACGAACGAAAAAGACAAATGGGTTGATGCTCAGTGAACTGACCCACTGTTTGATGTTACTGTTCAGGAAAAACCAGAACAGGCAGAGGATCAGGCAGAGGTGTTTAGTCCAGAAAGGCTAATGGACTTACAACAGATATATACACACACATAAAAGCACACATACACATCCACACACACAGAAAAGGAATCAGAATATATTGTTGAACGTTATTAACTTAAAGATAGAATCATTAAATTAAAATGGAGACCCCGATAGGTTACTGCAGAAGGGAAATGGGCCGAAGTGCACCAGATTGTGTTAGCAGTAACGTGGTGTTACGGGTAGCTCATAAACTAACTGCAGGCGGTCACGTAGGTGTACAGAAGACTCAGGCTAAGGTACAGAAGCATTTCTAGCGTCCTGGAATGCACAAGGACGCTGTTAGTTTTTCTTATCCGTGACATACATACCAAATGGTAGGTAAGTAACAGGCAGTAATAAAACCAGCACCTTTCTTGCCAATTCCTGCATTCGAAGAACCTTGCACGTGGGTTCTGATTAATTGTGTAGCTCACCTTTCTAAAGTAAAAGTGGAAACCAATATTTGCGATCCATAATGGATGTGTCTCCCAGATTTCCAGAGGCAATTCCATTATTGGAGTATCAAGGCAAAAAGGGAGGTGGAGGAGTTGGTAGCTTTCTGAACTCGCTGTGGAGATTCAGTCAGACCAAGGGTCTCATTTTACCGCTCAGCTGTTTAAGGAAGTCATGGATGGCTTCGGCATACAGCACTTCAAATCAAGGGCGTCCCATCCTGAATCGAATGGAGCCTTGGAAAGTTAGCATCAGACGCTGAAGACTATGTTAACAGCGTACTGTCGGGGTTGGCCAAATGATTGGGATAAAGGTGCCCCATTAAATTGTTTGCCATTAGAGATGCCCCAAATAAATCTACTCACTTTACTTCCTTTGAGTTAATATTCGTGCATGAAGTGAGAGGTCCTTTGAAATTAATTAAATATAAATTGACAGGGCCGAAGTCGTAAATCTCACACATGGATTCTGTGTGTGAGGTGAAGGAGAGAGTAGATGGAGTAGGTGAGTTTGCTCAGCAGTATCTGAAGAGCACAGCATAAAGTGAAGCAGGTGGCAGATAAAAACACTGAAACTTTGAAGATTTCCCGTGGGGATGACGTATTAGTATTGTCACCAGTGGTAAGAAATCGCTTCAAAGCCAGGTTTAATGGCCCCTTTCAAATTAAACAAAATGTGGAGTCAGTTAAACTATCTAGCAAAGATACCAGAGATGACAAAAAAACTTTATCGTGTATTTCATATGCATGAGTAATGCACCAGCCACATTTAAGACTCAGAAACAGAGTTGTGGCCATATGAACAAATTGTGCAGCTTATCTGTATGATGTAGTGATCTTTAGCAAGTGAGTGAAAGCTCACATGTTACAGTTGGCAGAGCATGTTGAACGATTACAAGAAGCAAACTTGGTAATAAACGGAAAGAAAACAGAATTCGCGAAGGCAGAGGTGATGTTCTTGGGACATTACATTGGACACGGAAGGTTGACCCTATTGAACATAAAAACGAAGGGCTTTGAGGAATTTCCACGACTATCCTCGAAGAAAGAGGTGCTTCGGTTTTTGGAACTGAGTGGATTCTATCGGAAGTTTTTCCAAACGTCAGCAGCGTATTGGCATCACTGATGGAATTATTAAAGAAGAACACAGAATTGTGGTGTACAGAACAATGCCAGGAGGTTTTTGCGAATTTTAATGCAGGATTAATCACCACACCAGCTTTAGCTACAACAAATATTCTGAAACACTTTGAAAATTGTGTTTGATGCTCGGGATATAGTGCTCGGAGATATATTGATACAGAAAGAGGATGATGGAATTGAATGGCTCATTGGCTACTTGTCGAAACAACTCAATATCCACCAGAAAAAAAAAACAAAATCTCCATTATTGAACAAGAATGATGAAGTTTCAAACTGGCCTGACAATATTTTAATGTGTATATGACAAGCAAATTGTCGGAGATGGTTGTGGACAATAACAAATCTCTCGCATTTTTTGGAATATTTAAAGACCAGAATATGAGACTATTTCATTGGATACTTACCTGACAGACTTTAAACTCACAAAATGTGCATGCTGCGGCCCCTACAATGTGATAGCAGATGTGTTTTCGCGGATTTAAAGGAAAGCAGTGCAGATAAGATTTGACTTATGCCAGTGTTGTATTGGTGTGCAGAATTAATATGAATGATAAAACTTTTGTATTTCATATAATTGGGATTAAGAATTAGAGGAAAAGAAATGTAGCCAACTTTTCATCCTGCTGGTTCATTTTATTCTCTGAAGCGGGAAGATATGAAGCCAAAAACAAGTATGGGCACTTTAAGACAGATCGGGTTTTGTTGAATAGAAATTAAAGCCACAGATGCCAGCGAAAGGTCACACTGGACAGCAAACAAATTATGAGAAATATTATATCATAGGGATTATATAAACCCAGCATTTTGAACACTGGAGGGAGAGCTGCTGCCATCCAACAGGACAGCAACTGCTGTAGAGCAGGAGTGCTAACTGGCTATTTCACACACTTGCAATAAAAAAAATGACCGAGGGAGATCAGCAGCTGAAAGAGTGAACACAGCGCCGAAGATAGAGACTGTGTGGTCTTGAATTGTAATGTTTAATATGTGGGTTGTTGGAACAGCATAATTTTACAGAGTTGGAGTCAGATAGTAAGGAGCTAAGAAAAGAGGGGCTTGTATTTGTGAATGCTTATTGTTTAGTGTTCACTATTAAAGTTAAGAAACTAACTTGCTAATTTTTGTTTAAGTAGTGGAATGTAGGAGATCTGTGTCGCTCATATTTTAACAGATTACAAGTTGAGGCGAGCTTTTCTGGGTGTTTGGGTTTAATTAACAGAAGAGTTCGAGTCCACCTTGTAAATGTCCATCCACGCTAACCCCATTTCCCTGCAGTTGGCCCATATCCTTCCAGTCCTTTCCAATCCACATATTTATCCAAATGTTTTTGAAATGTTGTTAATGTACCCCCTCAACCACATCTGCTGGCAGCTCATCCACGTACCAGCCTCTGTGTAAAGAAGCGCCCCCTCAGGTTCCCTTTTATTCCTTCCCATTTAACCTTAAACTGATCTCCTCTAATCCTCGATTCTCTACACCTTGGAAAAATACTGAGAGCATTAACCTTATCCATACCCCTCGTGATTTTATACAGCTTTGTAAAGACTCCCTCAGTCTCTTACACGCTAAAGAAAAGGTCCTCGCTTGTCCAACCTCTCCCTATAACTCAGACCATTGGATCCTGGCAACATCTTTGTAAATTTCGTCTGCACTCTTTCTAATTTAACAACATCCTACCCATAACAAGGAGACATAACTGAACACAATACTCCAAGTGCGGCCTTACCAAAGTCCTGTGTAACTGCAACATAAGGTCCCAGCTTCTATACTCAATATCCTGCCTGATGAAGGCCAATGTGCCAAAAGCCTTCTTCACTGCCCTGTCTACCTGTGACTCCACCCTTAGAGAACCGTGTGCCTGAACACCAAGGTCCCTCTGCTCACTGCACCCCTTCAGACCCTCCCATTCACCATGAAACTCCTACCTTGATTTGAGTTTCCCAAATGGAAGACCTCATGGATCTATATTAAATTCCATTTGCCATTTCTCGGCCCATTTACCACCTGATTAAGGTCTTGCTGCAATTTCTGATAAACTTCCTCACTGATCATGCTCCCAATTACTTTAGTATTATCTGCAAACTTACTAATCATACCTTGTACATTCGCAACCAAATCATCGATAAAAAACAGCAATGGACCAAGCCTCCGGTCTGACAAACGTCCTTTCACTCAACCCTCTGCTTCCTACCATCGAGCCAACTGTGTATCCAATTGGCCAGTTTCCCCCGCATTCTACGAGATGTAACCTTCCTGAGCAGCCTGCTATGTGGAACCTTATCAAAGGCCTTACCGAAATGCATAGAGACTACGTCTATCACTCTGCCCTCATCAAACGTCCTGGTAATTTCATCAAAGGACTCTAAGAAATTTGGGAAGCATGATCTCTGACTCACAAGTCAATGCTGACTGCTCCGAATCAAACCCTGTGTAAGTAATGGGTGCAGTCAATGGTATGCTGTCCTTCATTGTAAGATGATTCGAGTACATAAGTAAAGCCATCTTCCTGCTGTTCTAGAGATTTGCTGTGAGAGTATTTGGGGCACTCTGTACAGATTTGATGTCCTTTGTAAGGAATTATTCCCTTACCACAGACACAGGTGATGGTAACATGAGGATGGAGTCAATAAACTGAGTGTTTAATCTGTAGAGCTGTGAGACACGAAGAGATGGCGATGCTGAAACACGAGGAGTGGCTGCGATCTATTATTTCCAAAACAGACATTGACAGGGAGAGAAATTCCATACTTTACCCAAGATTGATTGGTTTGATTTATTGTCACGTGTATCTCAGTTCTGGGAAACACTTTTTTATGACCAGTGGAGGCAGATCATAGTAAGCATTGCCAGACAGATCATAGGGTGGAAATAGGCTTGGACAGAGTAAGGCATACAAATTACACTGCAAGGACATGCACTAGACAGGGTCAACATGAACAAGATCACCATTATTTGAACTTAGAGATTCCATTCACCCGTCTAACGTGACTTTCCTAATAGTTTATATGTCTAAATTAACTATCCCCATGTTATTGTGCAGTCGACGAGTGAACCCTATACTGAACGTCAGGTTGCTCATAATCCCCAACAACAGCCACAATACCTTCCGTCTGAAACAGGTAGCCATTCCCACCAGCTTCCGCCCTACATAGAGAACACCAGGCTGGCTTCTTGCAGATGGAAGATGCCTTCTTGTGATTTCACACAGGACATATGGTTTCCCTGCTCACCACTAGAAAACCACATTAAAGTCCCACACGTGTATCATAAGCAACAGAGCCAAGAGGAACAATGTGGAACAGTCTGTCTGTGCAGCCTCTGCCCCACTTGTTCATCATGATAGACCAACAATTAGGAGACACTTAATACTGCCGATGCTGGAGATCAGAGTAGAACATCAATTGCTGGAAAAGCACAGTGGGTCAGGGAGCATCCGAGAACCAGGAGAATCGACGTTTTGGGCATAAGATATTCATCAGGAATCAGCAAAAATTACCTGATTCTGCCCCCGTGTATGTGCATTGAGGTGGGAATGGCGTCCTGCCGTTCCTGTGTAAGTGACTCAAGGGAGTGTTTGGCTCCAACCTCGTCCAATTGGACATGGCCAAGGGCCTCATTGGTTACCCCTGGTTCCTGTTTGGCAGCTCATTGTGCTGACAAGCGTGATGGTGCTGCAGCTTTAAGAGGTTATTTTGTCCTGGTTTCTTTTAAGAGAGAGATTGAATGATCGTTATCAAGTTGGCTAGTTCAGACCACTTAAGTAACAGCTAGGGAGGCCTTGTGTTTATTTTATTGCAGCCTGAATGGATGTGGCCAGCTCTCACAGATTAGGATCTCTGGGTTTTAGTTTCTCAGCAACATCCGAAACTATTGAGGTCTCCACAGAGTTGGAAGCTTCAGTGTATATCTCCTGACTG
The DNA here is from genome assembly GCF_037043375.1 of Chiloscyllium plagiosum. NCBI lineage: Eukaryota > Metazoa > Chordata > Chondrichthyes > Orectolobiformes > Hemiscylliidae > Chiloscyllium > Chiloscyllium plagiosum. The sequence continues at coordinate 63,414,065 of NW_028270183.1, read as the reverse complement.
CAACCCTCTCTGAAATTTCTCATGATGCTGTTTTTAATTCATGGATTGGAGAAATATTTGTGACAATCTGTGTCTGAATATTTCTTTTTGCCAAGGGCTGTGTTTATGGGATTTTAGTATATCGGACAAGTTCATTAGTAATAGCTCCACGATCTATTATTATGTTAACTTGTCCAATAGAATTACGTTATTCTAAATTCCTTTCTTTGGTTTCATTTTCTCTTTCGTGTTTAAGTAGATGGTGTTTTGCTTCACAGCGAGTAGTTTGACCAGGCACATTGCATCTGGAACAGACACCTTACATTTCCTTTAAAATAAGAAAACATTAGAATCTACGCTACCGCCTTCAAATATTTTCGAGGGGCTCTGGTGTGGTCCATCACACTAGACTCCCTCTCTTCCTGAGTAATAGGTTGGAGGCACTGAATGGGCTGTCACTGTTCTTCTCCAATAGTATCAATGGACGACTTCCTTATATTCCTGTGAAACCAGCGTGAGGTGCTGAATGAACTGTTATTTTACTGTGGCAATGTGCAGTGCCCACCAGTGCTGTTACATACATGTTACAGACACTTTAACAGCACACGTCTCAATGGAGTCTGGATCCTGCAACACACGGACAAAGACCAGTTCAGGAGCTGACGGGGCACAAAATGTTCTGAACATTTGGAATCTTTAGCGACCATCCCCACTTCTGATCTTATATTGCGGAGGGTGGGGGTGGGGAGACATTGATGAAGCAGCTAAAGATATTTGTGAAGGGGAAGCTACCCTGAGGATCTCCCACAGAGGTGACCCAGGACTGGGATGATGAATATCTTCCTTTGTGCCATGTTTGACCCCAAACACGGGAGAGGTTTCTCTGATTCCCATTAAGTCCAGTTTTGTTAAGGTCCTTTATGTCAACAGAAGGCAACCACTGCCTTGATATCAGGGCCAGTCATTTTTGCCTGAAGCCTTGTGACAACCTCTTTTGTTCACATCATTAGGCCATTATATAGGAGCATCAAGTGTTTTCTTCAAGCAGGTCATATTGAATGTCAGGATTTCTCTCCTCAAGGGTGTTCGGGGAGCTAGATGACTGAACGTATTTGAAGAGGAGGTAGATGGAAATTGTGCTGTCACAGAGTTGAGGGCTATGAAGAATTGGATGTGAAAGAGTATTTGACACGAAGAGCAGATCAGTCATGATCTTAAAGAAGGGCAAGGCAGGCATGGGGGTGGTGAACAACATGTCCCTGTTTCTAATGTTCTCCCATTCTGTTATCGGAATGTTAGTGGGTGTTATTTTCATGAATGTGCTGTTATTGAATGTTGCAGACAGAGAGACCAGATGATTTTGTGAGTCATCCTTGAGTGAGGTATTGGGGCCGTATTCACACTGAGTCTGGGTGTACAACATGACCAACAAATGAAGCACAAGTTGCAGAGAGGGGAAGCTCTGTGAAGAGAGATGAGGGGCCTCTTTCGTACCCAGCCTGGGTTTTCCAATTACATTTCCCAATTCACTTCAAACCGTGTGGGACAGTACTGAGGGGCTGAATAGTCTCCAGTGTTTCTGTGCAACAGGTTATAGGAGTAAGTATCCTCCAATTGCTCCTGTCGAGCAGTTTTGAGTGGCTGAATGGAACACAGGAACATGGGACTGAGGAGCAGGAGTGGGTCATTAGATACTTTGAGCCTTCTCCACCAGGCACTAAAATTGTCGCTGATCAGTTGTGGTCTCAGCCCCACTTTCCTGTCTGCGTCCCATTGTGCATGACTCACTTCTTTGTCAAATATTTAACTAACGCAGCTTTCAATCAATGTGAACACAGAGACTCGATAACCTTCCACTGAAGAGAATTTCGACTTGAAAGGTCCTTTCAGAATTATTCGTCATCCCTCTTATAGAATCAGAGAGTCATGCAGAATGGAAACAGACCCATTAGTCTAATCTGTTCACTCTGATCAGATATCAAATCTAAGTTCGTCCTATTTGTCAGCATTTGGCCAATGTTCCTCCTGTGATCGTACCCGCCTTGACCACTTCCTCTGACTGCACTTTCTGTACACACACCACTCTCTGTATAAAACATTTACCTTCAGGTCCCTTCTAAATCATTCGCCCTCTCCCCTTCAACCTATGCTGTCTTGTTCTGGACTCCCCTAACCTTGGGAGCAGAACATGGCTGTTCAGAATATCCATGCCCCGATGATTTTATAAACTTCTATAATGTTGCCTCTCAACCTCTGATACTCCAGGGGGAAGCACTTCAACGTAATCAGCCTCTCCCTGTCGCTGTCGCTCAACTTCCAGTCCTGGAACATACGTGTAAATCGTTTCTGCAGAAAACCGAGTTGTACGCAGTATTCCTGAAGTGGCCTCACCAACATCCTGTACAGATGCAACATACCACCACAACTCCTATACCACACTGTCTACCTGCGACACACTGCTACAGGTAATCATGTACGTGAACATCAGAAAGTTAACATGAAGGGAGAGCCAGCAGATAGGAGGACCAGTCATACATTGATCATTATTGAGATTAGATTGTGTTGGGAACATGAGCTTAACATGTCAGGAAGTGAAATCAAATCAATGGGTTCAGGGTCGTTAATATACAGGATACCAGATACCGCGGAGTGAGTTACAATCTGGAACCTAATCAAGAGGTTCAGGGTGGTTTACATACGTATAACAAATACCCCGGAGTGAATTACAGCCTAGAATCTAATCGACGGTTTTAGGGTGGTTTATATGCAGAATAACAGGTAGCCCACAGTGAGTTACAGCCTGGAATATAATTGCAGGGTTCAGGGTGGTTTATATACAGAATAACAGATAGCCCAAAGTGAGTTACAGCATGGAATATAATCGAGGGATTTCAGGGTTGTTTATTTACAGAATAACAGATAGCCCAGAGTGAGTTACAGCCTGGAATCTAATTGCAGGGTTCAGGGTGGTTTATATACAGAATAACAGATAACTCAGAGTGAGTTAGAGCCTGGGAATCCAATCGAGGGGTTCAGGGTGGTTTATCTACAGAATAACAGATAGCGTGGAGTGTGTTACAGATTGGAAACTAATCGAGGGATTTAGGATGGTTTCTGTACAGAATAACAGATACCCTGGAGTTAGATACAGCCTGGAATCGAATCGAGGCGTTTAGTGAGTTTTTAATACAGAATAATAGATATCCCAGAGTGAGTTACAGACTGGAATCTAATCGAGGCGTTCAGGGTCGTTTATATACAAATAACAGATAGCCCGGAGTGAGTTACAGCGTAGAATCTAATCGAGGGATATGTTAACCTTTGTATGTGAAATAACTTGTAACTGGGAGTGAGTCACAACGTGTACTATTGGCCAACTGGTTTCAAATCTTGACTCAAATGAACATAATGCAGTCACAAACTACACAACGTTACTGACTCCCAACGTTCCTAGTTTGAGGACTATCCTCCTCTGTTTTCCCCTTTCACTGAAAGTATTAATATAGCTTTTATCCTGCAGTGCTATTCTGGTTACAGTGTTGCCTATCTCTCACTCTCTCATTTATCTTCAATCCTGTCAAAAGATACTTAGACCAACTGATGCAGAAAGTTCCAGAAAGAGTTTTGTTCAATTGCAGGTGCATTATTTTCTTTTATTTGTAAACAACACACAATTTGCACCCACAGAAGGTCAGTGTGGGATTTGAGAAACCCTTCAATTTGGGATGAGGCCAAGCCAGGCAGGATTCTGATCCAACGCTGCAAATCTACAATTCGTGGCTGAGCTCTTTCAGGTTTTGTATATTATGTTTCTATCATATATTAGGAGCTTGGAAAGTAAGGCAGACCTTACTGGAATGTCACATTGTCTCTCCGCATTCACTGTAAACAGGTTCTGGGATTTGCATTTTAAGCACCTTCAAGAGCTGTCTCCATTTCTTATCTCTGCTAGCATCAATGAATGGAAATGGCTTTTGACACATTGCCTCTCTCCCTTGCTGAAAGTATTCCTGACACAAATCAGTCAGGCAGACATTTTAGATTTGCCCACAGACACCATTTTATATCAGCAAAACTATGACATTGAGTTTATAAATAAGGAAAACCAAGAGAGACTGGCAACATCAATACAGTTCGAAAATATATGAAACATTAAACAAGCACACAGAATCACACACAAACAGACATGCACAGACACACAGAATCACACACACAGAGATACAGACACCTTCCAGAAGCTGTCTTCATTTCCTATCTTGCAAGAGAATTCATGTTATGATTGATGCATTCATGCAGGACAGTAAACAGCTTTTGAGACTTTCCCCATTGTGACACAAATTCAGCCCCAATCTGAAACTTGAAGATATGTAACAGAACAGAAATGAACCAGCAGCTTTCTGTGTTCTTGCTCCCAATGTAACATTTGACCATTTAGTTTATCTTGTCTTCAGTCTAACATCCAACAAGGAACACTTCACGGGTCCAATAACGGATCTCCAGGAGTGAGTTCCAGACTGGAATCTAATTGAGTGGTTTAGGGTTTACATACAGCATAAGAGATACCCAGGAGAGATGGACAGAGTGGAATCTAATCGAGAGGCTTGAGGTAGTTTACATACAAAATAACAGATAAAAAGTAGTGAGTCACCAAATCGCGGAGTTATGCAGTCATAGAGATGTCGAGCATGGAAACATACCCTTTGGTCCAATCCGACCATGCCGACCAGATATCCTAACCTACTCTAAACTCTTTTTCAAGCACTTGGCCCACCTCCATCCAAAGCTTCCCATTCATATACCCATTGAGCTGCATTTTAAATGTTGCAATTGTACCAGCCTCCACCACTTCCTCTGACAGTTCATTCCATTCATGTACCACCCTCTGAGTGAACAAGTTGCCTCTTAGGTCTCTTTGATATCTTTCCCCTCTCAGACTAAACCTATGTCCTCTAGTATTGGACTCCAACACCCCACGGAAAAGACTTTGTCTATTTATCCTATCCATGCCCGTCATGATTTTATAAACCTCGATAAGGTTACCCCTCAGCCTGTGATGCTCCAGGGAAAACAACCACAGCCTATTTAGCCTCTCCCTGTAGCTCAAATCCTCTAACCGTGGCATCCTCCTTGTAAATCTTTTCTGAACCCTTCCAAGTTTCACAACATCCTTCCGAGAGGAAGGAGACCAGAATTGCATGCCATATTCCAACAGTGGCCTAACCCATGTCGAGTCCAGCCACAACTTGACCTCTCAAAACACTGACCAATAAAGGAAAGCATACCAAACGCTGCCTTCATTATCTTATCCACCTGCCACTCTACTTTCAAGAGCTACGAACCTGCACTTCAAAGGCTCTTTGTTCAGCAACTCTCCCTCGGACCTGACCATTAAGGTATAAATCCTGCTCAAATTTGCTTTCCCAAAATGCAGCACCTCGTGTTTATCTAAGTGGAACAGAATTGAACGTTTTGGGGTGTTTTTGAAACATGTGAGTCACTGATACATGGAAGTGAGTTACACATTGGAATCTAATCGAGAGGGTTCCGGGTGTTTAATATAATCCGGACAATGCTGAAACAAGCCCTTCAGCCCAACAAGACCACACTGACCCTCAGAAGAATAACCCATCCAGACCCATTTCCCCACATTTACCCCTGACTAATGCACGTCACATAGACATCCCTGAACACTGGGCAATTCTAACAGGGTTTGGATTGGATGGTTAATATAGAGACTAACAGATACCCAGGAGTGTGATACAGACTGGAATCTAATCAAAGGATTGAGGTGGCTCATGTACAGAGTCCCTTAAAACTGGAAGTCAGTTACAGATTGGGATTCGGGACGATTATGTGTACAATAACAGATACCCCAGAGTGAGTTACAGACTGGAATCTAATCGAGGATTTCAGGGTGGTTTATATGCAGAATAACAGGTAGCCCGGAGTGAGTTATAGAGTCATAGAATCATACAGATGTTAGGCATGGAAATAGACCCTTCGGTCCAACCTGTCCATGCCGACCAGATATCCCAACCTAGTTCCACTTGCCAGTACCCAACCGTCCCATATCCCTCCAAACCTTTCCTATTCATATACTGATCCAAATGCCTCTTAAATGTTGCAATTGTACCAGCCTCCACCACTTTCTCTGGCTGCTCACTCCATACATGTACCACCTTCTGCATGAAAATGTTGTCCATTAGGTCTCTTTCATATCTTTCCCCTCTCAAACTAAACCTATGCCCTCTAGTTCTGGACTCCCTTACCTCAGGGTAAACCTTGCTAAGTTCACCCCTTAGCCTCCTACACTCCAGGGAAAACAGCCCCAGACGTTCAGCCTCTCCCTGTAGCTCAAATCCACCAGACCTGGCAACATCCTTGTAAATATTTTCTGAACCCTTTCAAGTTTCCCAACATCTTTCCGATAGGAAGGAGACCAGAATTGCACGCAATATCCAAGAGTAACCTAACCAATGTCATGTACAGCCGCAACATGACCTCCCAACTCCTGTATACAGTACTCGGATCAATAAAGGAAAGCATACAAAACGCCTTCTTTACTATCCTATCTACCCGCGACTCTACTTTCAACGACCGATGAACTTGTGCTCCAAGGTCTCTTTGTTCAGCAACACACCCTAGGACCTTACCATTAAATGTAGAAGTCCTGCTAAGATTTGCTTTCCCAAAATGCAGCACCTCGCATTTATCTGAATTAAACTCCATCTGTCACTTCTCAGTCCATTGGCCCATCTGGTCCAGAGCCTGTTGTAATCTGAGGAAACCCTCTTCGCTGTCCACTACACCTGCAATTTTGGTGTCATCTGCAAACTTACTAACTGTACCTCTTATTCTCGCATCCAACTCATTTATATAAAAGACAAAAAATAGAGGGCCCAACACTGATCCTTGTGGCATTCCATTGGTCACAGGCCTCCAGTCTGAAAAACAACTCTCCACCACCACCCTCTGTTTTCTACCTTTGAACCAGTTCTATATCTAAATGGCTACTTCTCCCTGTATTCCATGAGATCTAACCTGCTAATCAGTCTCCCATGGGGAACCTTGTCGAACACCTTACTGAAGTTCATATGGATCACATCTACTGCTCTGCCCTCATCAATCTTCTTTGTTACTTCTTCAAAAAACTCAATCAAGATTGTGAGACATAATTTCCCACGCACAAAGCCACTTCTCTTATCAAGAGTGTTCGGGGAGCTGGATGACTGAAAGTATTTGAAGAGGAAATAGATGGATATTGACCTGTCAGAGAGTTGAGGGCTATAAAGAATTGGGTATGAAAGAGGATTTGAGGCCAGGATCAGATCAGCCATGATCTTAGTGAAGGGCTAGGCAGGTCTGCGGAGTGAACGACATGCCCCTGATGTTCTCCCATTCCGGTATTGGAAAGTTAGTAGGTGTTATCTTTATGAATGTTCTATTATTGAATGTTGCAGTCAGGGAGACCAGATGATTTTATGAGCCACCTCTGGGAGAGGTATGTGGGCTGTATTCACAGTGAATCTGGATCGACAACATGACCAACAAATGGAGCACAAGCTGCAGAGAGGGGAAGCTCTATAAAGAGAGATGAGGGGCCTCTTTCATACCCAGCCTGGATTTTCCAATTACATTTCTCAAATCACTTCAAAGCGTGTGTGACAGTCTTGAGGGACTGAATGGTCTCATCTGTTTCTGTGCCCCAGATTATAGAAGTAAGTGGCCTCCAACTGTTCCTGTCTAACAGGTATGAGGGGCTGAATGGAACACAGAAATATGGGACTCAGGAGCAGGAGTGGGTCATTAGATACTTTGTGCCTTCTCCACCAGGCAGTAAGATTGTGGCTGATCAGGTTAGGGTCTCAGCCCCGCTTTCCTGTCTGTATCCCATTATCCATGACTCACTTCTTTGTCAAATATTTAACTAATGCAGCTTTCAATCATCGTTAACAAAGAGTCACGATTAACTTCCAGAGAAGAGAAGTAAGTTTTGAAAGGAACTTACAGAATTTTTCATCATCCCTCTTACAGAACCAGAGAGTCATGCAGAATAGAAACAGACCCGTTAGCCCAATCTGTTCACTCCGATCAGATATCAAATCTGATCCAGTCTCGTTTGCCAGCATTTGGCCAATATCCCTCCTCTTTCAGATACTTTTTAAATGTGCGATTTTAACCGCCTTCACCACTTCCTCTGACAGCACTTTCTGTACACACACCACTCTCTGTTTGAAACATTTATCTTCAGGGTCCCTTCTAAATCATTCGCCCTCTCGCCTTCAAACTATGCCCTTTTGTTCTGGACCCCCCCCCCCGCTATCCTGGAGAGCAGAACGTGGCTGTTCAGAATATCCATACCCCTGATGGTTTTATAAACCTCCAGAATGTCACCCTACAGAATCGTACACTCCGGAGGGAAACATCACAACCTAATCAACCTCTTCCTAAAGCTAAAACTTCCAGTCCTGGAACATCTGTGTAAGTCATTTCTGCAGAAAACCGAGTTGTACGCAGTATTCTTAAAGTGGCCTCACTAACATCCTGTACAGATGCAACATACCACCACAACTCCTATACTCAATGCTCTGACTGATTAAGGCAAATGTGCCAAATGTGTTCTGTCCCACTCTATCTACCTGCGACTCCACTTTCAAGGAACAATGCACTTGCAGCCCTATGCTCCTTTGTTTCACAACATGCCCCAGTACCTGACTATGAAGTATATAATGTCTGCCCTGATTAGCCTTTCCAAAATGCAAAACTTCATATTTATCTAAATTAAACTTCCTCTGTTACTCCTTGCCCTTTTGTCCCATCTAATTGCGGTCTTGTTGTACTCTGAGATTATCTACTACACCATCTTTCTGATGTCATCTGTATACTTACTAACAATTGCCCCTCTATTCACATCTAAATCCTTTGCATAAATGATGAAATGCAGTGAGCTCAGTCCTGATTCTTGCAGCACACCGATGCTCACAAGCCTCCACTCTGAAAAATATCCATCTTTCTTCAAGACAATTATGACTAGCTTCTTCTGTATCCCATGCGACTGAAACTTACTAATCTGCCTACCAATCAGAATGAAATACTAGCTATGAAGAGAGGCTGAGTAGGTTAGGTTTATTTTCCCTATAAAAAAGGAGATCAAGGGGGTCCTGTTTGAGTTTTGCAAAATCACGAAGTGTATAGACAGGGTGGACAGAGACGAACTTCTTCCCAGGGTGAACGATTCAATAACGAGAGGTCGTGCTTTCAAAGTGAGAGATGGAAGGTTTCAGGGGGATACACGCGGTAAGTACTTCACACAGAGGGTGGCGGGCGATTGGAACGCGTTGCTAGCAGAGGTGGTAGAGGCAGACAAGGTAGATTCATTTAAGAAGAGTCTGGAAAGCTGCATGAGTAGGTGGGGAGCAGAGGGGTACATATGCTGAGGAATTGACCAACAGATTGAGACAGTACATTTGGATCAGCTCAGGCTTGGAGGACGAAGGGCCTGGTCCCGGGCTGTCCATTTCCTTTGCTCTTTGTTCTTTAAATGAACATCTTGCTGAGGTCCATATAGACAATGTCTACCAAACTGCCTTCATCAATCTTCTTTCTCATCTCTTCATAAAACTCAATCAAATTAATGAGACATGATTTCCCATGCAGAAATCTACGTTGTCTACCCCGATCTTTGCCTCCCCAAATGTATGTAAATCCTGTCCCTCAGATTCCCCTCCAATAACTTACCCCCTCTGACATCAAGCTCACCAGTCGATAGTTCCCCAGCTTTTTGAGTCACTGTTCCCTTTTCTATTCCCACTCCTCCATTGCTCACAACAGATGTTAAATTTAACCAGTTTGGTGATATGGCTGATGATATCGGTGTCAGACTGGGTCAGGGTCAGTTTTAGAAACACGTCAGGCTAGTTTCTTTAATCTGCTAACACAATGCGGTTATGATCCATGGCAAACTATTTGGGTATTGCAAATATATTATCAAAATTTACCTTTCTAAACACACACACACACACACACACACACACACACACACACACACACACACACACACACACACACACACACACACACACACACACACACACACACACACACACACACACACACACACACACACACACACACACACACACACACACACACCAAATCTCTGCAATTTTATCTTGAAAGAACTTTGTCCAGATATTATTGTAACTCATGACGAAAGGAAAAATTGTGAGATTGTCAAAACGTTATTCTGCTTCTGAAGATATTGTACTCACACAGCTGCAAACAATGGGATTTCATCCTGGGACAGTTGGATTTAGCTGAATTCCATTTGCTTTAGGCAGTGAGTAGATTCCAGTGAATTCTGGTCAGGGAGCACCCAAAGGGTAATACGATGGTTAGCACTGCTGCCTCACAGCACCAGGGACTTGGGGTCGATTCCAGCCTTGGGTGACTGTCTCTGTGGAGTTTGCACATTCTCGACTTTCCTGTGTGAGCTTCTAATGGGTGATCCAGTTTCCTACCACAGCTCAAACTGTGTAGGTTCGGTGGATTGGTCATGCTAAATTGTTTGTAGTGTTCAGGGATTTCTCGGTCAGGGGCTTTAGTCAGGGGTAAATATAGGTGAATACGTTGAGAATGTTGGTATGGACTTATTGGGCCGAAGTCCTGTTTCAACACTGCAGGGATTCTATTAAAATAAGAATAGTAACGTTGACTGTAGAGGTTTTTTTTAGCTCGCACAAATTGATGTGATGAGGAACAATGAAGGAGTGAGAGTGCAATAGGCCGTTCCTTCTCGAGCAGACTGCATTTTCTCCCTCTCTGAGCTGAATCACACAATAATGTCACTGCTGGGAAATGTGACTCCAATCAACACGAATGGCTGTACTTTCAGTCATCCTGGACCTAAATTCTGAAATTCAATACTGACATCTCTTCCTTCTCCATCAAGCCACAATTCTAAATCCATTTTAATCAGTTTGTTCAGATATATCATGAGACACTTCTGTGGGCTTTACGCCTGGACCTTTGTGCCCGGACGTGGGGACACTAGCATCACTCAGCAATACCCATAAATCTGTAACATTATTCTCCTGTGTGTTTGTTCATCAGCTTGTTCTGACATGCTGGGACATATCTCTGCAACAGGCAGGACTTGAATCCAGGCCTTCTCGTCCAGAGCTAGGAACACTACCACATAAGTTCAGGAATTGGAATCAAATCCACAGCTCTGGCTCAGAGACAGGGACACTTCCCACTACACAACCATACCCAGATTCTGGGTCATATATTAGTGCCCACTTTCAGCTCGGTGTGGATTTATTATTATCAGGTTACCATTATTGAACTAGAAAAAAGTGTGCAGGCATCCTGGAGAGGGATGGACATTTTAAAATGGAAGGGGGACGTTGAGGTGGCAGTAATATCACTCACTGGGCTGAGGGGAGGCCGTCAGGCATAATTCTTTAAAATTTGCATCTTATATAGATAGTAGGGCTAAGAAGGTGTTTAACACATTTGTCTTCATTTGACAGACCTTTGAGTATCGGAATTGGGACGTCATGTTGTGGTTGTACAGGATATTGGTGAGACCTCTTCTGGAATACTGTGTCCACTCTGGTCAACCTGCCCGTTTTACCATAGGCACACCATCCTCTTGGTAAAACGGCTGTCCCTCAGGTGACTTTAAAATGTTTCCCCTCTCACCTTAAGCCTTGTCCTCTCCTTTTGGACTACCCATACCCTCAGAAAACACCTTGGCTATTCACTTTGATAATATTGACCTTGATATTATTAAACTGGAGAGGGTTCAGAAGAGATTAACCTGGATGTTTCTGGGAATGGAGGGAGTGAGCTACAAGGAGAGGCTGGATAGTCTGGGACTTTTTTCACTGGAGAGTATGAGATTAAGGGGTAACTTTACCGAGGTTTATAAAATAATGAGGGGTACAGAGAAGCTGAAGGGCTGATGTCTTTTCCCTAGAGTTGGGGTTTCAAGACAGAGGGATGTTTTAAGGTGTGAGGAAAAAGATTTACAACAGTCATGAGAGGTAAATATTTTAGACAGAATCTGGCTTGTGTGTGGAATGAACTTCCAGAGGAAGTGGTGAAAGCAGGGACAGTTACAACGTTTAAAGGACATTTAGATCAGTACATGGGTAAGGCATCAGTTTGGATGGTGCTGTGAGCAGCTGCCCTCCCCCTCTCTGAATGAATCCCTGTTGGTTTTCACCCTCTGCCAATGCCTGTGCAGTGGCGTGTGGAGGCCAGCAGAGGGTGGCATTGCATCACTTTAAGCACCACAGAAACTGTCAGACCTGCCCCACACAGAGACACACAGATACACACACGGGGATGGTTAGGACACGGCGTGAAGCTCATCGGGTAACTTAAATGAAATATAAAAAATGCTCAATTCGCCTCGTAAACTGTTAAAATATGAGCGACAGAGAACTCCCAAATTCCACTGTTTAAATAAAAACATCAATTTAGTTTTTGACTCTGAAACTGAACATTTTACATTAACTATTCACAACTCTGGGAGCCTCTTTCTCTTAACTGCTTATTACCCGACTCCAGCTCTACAGCGTTATACTGTTTCTGGGTCTGCCATCCTCTCATATCACAGGGGCTTGTCAGCTCTCAGTTCAGAACAGCATCCACCCTCTCCGAAAGATACAGTACACACTTTCAACTTCATCACATTATACCCTGATGAATATAGATAAGTGGAACCTATCCGGATTTCTCTTGCTCTGTGGTTTGTCAATATTTCATCTACTCTGTCTCGCATGTGTCAGGATTTTTGTTGCTCCATTAAGAGCATGTTATTATTCGACTCCATCCATGGGAATACAGCAGGATTTCAGTTGTTTCATGGGGATTGTGATGCTATGACAATCTCAATGTTTGTAGTTGGCAACGAACCTGGAAGAACTCTGAAGTCTTTGGAGGACAGTGTCTAACTCTAACAGTACAATCACACATTGGTGTAGTGTTCAGATTTATGGCAGATGGGGTTCAGTGCAGATCTGTAGTGAGGTGAAACACATTGGTAGGAAAGGCAATAAAAGACAGATTAGATTAGATTAGATTACTTACAGTGTGGAAACAGGACCTTCGGCCCAACAAGTCCACACCGACCCGCCGAAGCGAATACCACCAAGACCCATACTCCTACGTTTACCCCTTCACCTAACACGACGGGCAATTTAGCATGGCGAATTCACCTAACTTGCACATTTTTGGATTGTGGGAGGAAACCGGAGCACCCGGAGGAAACCCACGCAGACACGGGGAGAATAGTTTAAAACAAGCTGTGCCATTATAATGGGGCTGCAGGAGCAGAGGGCTCTGGGTGTATATAAGAACAGATCATTGAAGATGTCATGACAAGTGGGGAGTGCAGTAACACAGATTAGTTTCAGTACCTGAGTTGTTTACAGGGGGAGGTATGGAGGGAGCCTCAGTGTTCCCTTCCTGTGAGGTGGTCGTGACGATTTGTTGTGAGCCCACCCTCCTGCCCACCGAGACCGTGGATATTCCATTTGTACCAGTACAAAAGGGAGATGGCATCAGGGACATGGCTTCTAAGTTGTGCCGAGGAAAACGGAGCTGCCAGTGGGTTTAAAGTGAGAATTGCCCTTCATTGAACATTGTTCCTTGCTCGGTCGGTGGGATGTGGATGTTTCAGAATCTCCACACGAGGTGTCCCTGTCCTCTCCGGCTCGTACCAGGGTCCTCCCCACATGGCGGGGGGAGGAGGGTGGTAACGGATATCGGGCATTCCACCACTCGGCTTGGCCCTTTCTGTCCTATTCCAGGCTGTTTCTCCTGGAATGGGAGGAAGGGAGGGAGGGCGGGAGGGAGGGAGAGTGGAAGTGGGAGGTCCTGCAGTTTGTGTAAGTGTAGGTGGCGAGTGGGCCATGGGGGGGGTCAGGAGGGAGTCTGTCCACAGTGTTGTATCCATGCAGTGTTATTAGTGTGGGGGGTGAAGTGGAGGGAGGGGGGAAGAGAGAGAGGGAGAGAGAGAAAGAGAGACAAAGAAACAGAGAGAGAGAGAGAAGGTGCAGCATGCGGCAGTGAGAGTGGTGGACCATGAGCCTTGTTCGGGGGTCGGTGCTGTAACAGATATACAATGAGTGTGAGCGAGCAGAGATAATATGGTGAGCCTTATCCTATGAGAGCGGGGAAGGTTAATGATGATTGTCCTGTATTGTGGGACTTTTGTTCAGACCACAGATACTGCAGCAATCTGGCTTGTGAGCTCAGACCAAACACAGGGAACTGGTGGTGTGGCCCCCATCTAGAAAGAGAATGGTCTCCCTCCGTACTAGCCCATCCAGCAAGACCTCCGTGCCCCTGTCGTCAAACTGTGGTGTAATTGCCTCTTATCTGCCATGCTCGGGGTGAACTGTGCAGGTAAATTCCTAACAGAGAAAGCTAAAACATGTGCCCATTGGCCGTTAAAGATGGCACTAATGCCAGGGATCAGGGAATATCCAGGGTCAACCGGGCAATGGTGAGTTACTCTGGCTATGATGGGTGGGAGAATCGGGCTGGTATTGAATGAGGGTGCACAATAGAGTGGGGTGGGTAGTTAATGAGGTGAGTTCGATATGATAGCACCAGGAAACTAGCTCAGCCTCGTGCGGACGCTCCCTCTGTCACACTCAAGGAAAATCAAACAAAGATAAATTATTGTTGGAATCTGTCCAATGAGACATAGATTCTGTTGAAACTAATTCCAGTTACAAAGATGCAGAACAAATGATCATCTGACCTCACACCAGTATCCCTTTTTCCCATCTTTCCTGGGAAGACAGGCTCATATTACAGGATGAGGATAGTGGGCTAGTGCAGGTTAGGTGGGCTTGGAACGGCGCAATATCGAGGGCCGAAGGGCCTGTACTGCGCTGTATTCTTCTATGTTCTATGTTCTATGTTCTATGATGCTATCAAAGTGTCCATATTTCAGCATTCTGCAACCTGGGAACACATCCTTCCATGACACTGTCTCTCAGTCTCCACCTCTCTTCCTTTACTTCAAACCCCACCAATGTGGTGATATTTAAACTGATTCCCCCGCCATGTCTCTCTGGCAGAGACGTTCCCACCCACAGCAATCCATTGTACTGCCAATGGAGATATGGAGCGGTAAATGGGTGTGAGCTGCACAATCTCTCACTTCCAGCATGGGCTGCAAGTTTCCCCATGCGGGGCAGTGATCCAACACAGTGTTACTGAGCAATGCACTGGAGTGGAGTACACAGTCCTGCATGCTGGGAGGGTAACTGCTCCTGGCTTACAGATTAATGCACTGTAGTGTTGTACACAGTCCTGCAAGCTGGGAGGGTAACTGCTCCTGGTTTACAGATCAATGCCCTGAGGTGGTGTACACAGCTCTACATGTTGGGAGGATAACTGCTCCTGGTTTACAGATCAATGCACTGGGGTGGTGTGCACAGTCCTGCATGTTGGGAGGGTAACTGCTCCTGGTTTACAGATCAATGCACTGGGGTGGTGTACACAGTCCTACATGCTGGGAGAGTAACTGCTCTTAGTTTACAGATCAATGCACTGGGGTGGTGTACACAGGTCTACATGTTGGGAGGATAACTGCTCCTGGTTTACAGATCAATGCACTGGGGTGCTGTACACAGTCCTACATGCTGGGAGGGTAACTGCTCCTGGTTTACAGATCAATGCCCTGAGGTGGTGTACACAGCTCTACATGCTGGGAGGGTAACTGCTCCTGGTTTACAGATCAATGCACTGGGGTGGTGTACACAGTCCTACATGCTGGGAGGGTAACTGCTCCTGGTTTACAGATCAATGCCCTGAGGTGGTGTACACAGCTCTACGTGTTGGGAGGATAACTGCTCCTGGTTTACAGATCAATGCACTGGGGTGGTGTACACAGTCCTGCATGTTGGGAGGGTAACTGCTCCTTGCTTACAGATCAATGCCCTGGGGTGATGTACACAGTCCTACATGCTGGGAGGGTAACCGCTCCTAGGTTAGAGATTAATTCACGGGTGATCACTGCCCAGGTTGCTGTACTGGTCAGATTATCTGGTTGAGGTTTATAGATAAATACAATGATGTGGTTTGTGTAGCCCCTTATGCTGGATGGATATTTGTTTCAGGCTCACACATTAGTGCCCTTCTGTGGTCTGCACAGCTACCCGTGCTGGACAGATATCTAGTCCGGGTTTATAGATCAATGCCCTGCCTGTGGTCTGCACAGCTTCCGGTGCTGGGCAGATATCTAGTTCGGGTTTATAGATCAATGCACGGGTGTGGTCTACACAGCTCCCCGAGCTGGACAGATATCTAGTCCGGTTTTGTAGATCAATGCACTGCTGTGGGCTGCACTTCTCCCGGTGCTGGACAGATATCTAGTCCGGGTTTATAGATCAATGCACTGCTGTGGGCTGCACTTCTCCCGGTGTAGGACAAATATCTAGTCCGAGGTCATAGATCAATGCACTGCTGTGGTCTGCACAGCTCCCCATGCTGGACAGATATCTAGTCCGGGGTTATAGATCAATGCACTGCTGTGGTCTGCACAGCTCCCCATGCTGGACAGATATCTAGTCCGGGGTTTTCGATCAATGCACTGCTGTGGTCTGCACAGCTTCCCGTGCTGGACAGATATCTAATCTGGTTTTATAGATCAATGCACATGCTGTAGTCTGCACAGCTCCCCGTCCTGGACAGATATATGGTCTTGGTTTATAGATCTGATCTGTGCAGTGTTCCACTCTGGACAGATTGCTGGGTTGTACTGACTAGTATCCTGGCCTGGTCTACACCGTGTTCCACGGTGAATCGATATCTCCTCTGGGTGTATGGTGTCTGGGCTGGTTCTGTGAGGTGGATTGAGAATGTGGTATATCTCACCCTTTCAGCTGATCTGGCAATGCCTTTGGTTCCCATTCCTGTAATTGGATCCTCCGTCTCTCACCCCATTAATGTTACAGTGTGCCCAGGCACAGTACATCATGTTGGTGGGGTGGGTAGAGGGGAAAGGTGATAGACAGGTCAAGGAGTTACCTGGAACGTTCTATAACTGCCATTGCCCGGAACGTTCTGTCCCTGACATTGTTTGTGAACGACCAGACGTCAATGAATTGAACAAACGATAAGATCCCCGAGGGAAGAGATCCCGTTCCAGGGAGAAGGAGACACTGTTCCGAGGCCCATCAGAGAGTTAAAGGGGTGAATACGTTTTCCCTGCGTTTACATTTCTTCACGAAACAGGATCGACCACAATTTGGACCAAAATACAGAAATTCCCAAACTCCGTTTGTCTTCAGGAAACAGGGAGAGAATCCTTCAGGACAGCAATGTTTCCACATTCCGTATTAGGAACTGGGAAGTAGTGACCTGTGTCTGTTCTCGAGTGATCGAGATTGGGAATGTTCTAGAAACCATCTGTCCTTATGGATGTGTCTCTGCGTATTTGGGGAGGGAGGGTTTCTTGTGGTTATGTTTGTCAGTAATTCAGTCCTTCCCATTTGTTATTCCGGCTCAATTTATTTTAATAAATCAAGGGACACATTTAAAAATCCCACTGGGTCCGCAATCAAAAGGGTCCCTTTGCCTCCAGGCTGATTTTTAACGGGTTTGTTTTCCTTCCTCACAGTTAACGTAGTGACCATCTACGTCCTGCTTTGTAAAGATTGTGGATTGTCTCCATGTGTCAGACGTTACCTGGGGGCCATGGCAGCGGCGGATCTCCTGGTCATTATCCTCGACCTGATACTGAGACACATTCCCATTGTTTATGAGGAACAGTTTTTTTTCCTGGTGTACTTCATCCCCGTGTGTAATATCCACGCCGTCCTGCTTTATGCAGCTACTGACTGCTCTGTCTGGTTCACCGTCACTTTCACCTTTGATCGGTTTGTGGCCATTTGTTGCCAGAAGCTGAAAAGTAAATATTGCAGTGAGAAAACAGCGGCTGTGGTTCTCGGAGCAGTGACTGTGCTGAGCTGTTTAAAGAACATTTCCTGGTATTTTATGCTCACGCCTCAGTATTTCCTGCTGAACGCCCCCTGGTTTTGTTCTGCAACAGCCGCTGTTCTAAACTCCATTGTCTGGCTTACAATCGAGCTCCTCCATCACATTCTAACCCCGTGTGTCCCATTTCTCCTGGTTCTGCTGCTCAATGTTCTCACTGTCAGACACATTGTAGTGACCAGCAGAGCCCGCAGGAGACTCCGCGCTCACACCAATGGGGACGCTCAGTCTGACACTGAAATGAGAAACCGAAAAAAATCCATAATTTTACTGTTTGTGATCTCGGCCAATTTCATCCTGTTATGGTCAACGTTCATGCTGTATTCTATATGGTACCGGATGTGGTATATTGTGAATACCCCTGTGTATCTTGACGGCTTTGTGCAGGAATTGGGCTTCATGCTGCAGCTCCTCAGTTGCTGCACAAACACCGTGATTTATGCCGTGACCCAGACTAAGTTTAGGCAGCAGCTGAAGAATGTGCTGAGATATCCCTTCACCCAAATCCATCCATCAATCAAATTCCCTCATTAATCAATCCATTCGGGATTTTTTTTTCATTTCAGTTCAGTGTTTCAGCAATGGAGCAGCCTGTCGCTGTGCTATCAGACTGACGGTACCGCTGGTTTGTCCATCCTTATCCCACAGGGGGGTTAGAGGGACACATTTCAATGATTCTCACAAATCAGTGGCCAGTGAGAAAAGGCACCATCCCTCTCACTTCCGTTTGTAAACAATAAAAATGTTGATTAAAGCGTGCTGAGCAGCAGAGTGAACAACGTTGTTGTGTGTCTTTGTGTTGGAGAAGCTGAGCTGGAGAGAGACAGACTCAGCCCCAAGTCCTGGTCCTCAGGGAAGGGGAGGGAACCGCGCCCTGAGCTCAGGAGCTGGGTTTAACTCCCTCTGTCCCCCTACTCCAACCTGACCTTCCCATTTTCTCCACCTACAATTTCTCCTCAATTGTCTCCCGCTTTCTCTTTTTCACCACCTCCCCCTTTCACTCTCCCTCACCCCCTCTCTCTCACACACTACCCCAACCCCGATTTCTCCACCTGCCTCCATTCTCTCCTGTCCCCCTCGCCCTCACTCTCACTCTCTTGCTTTGTCTGTCTCCCTCACGCAACTCCATCTCTACCCCATTGGCCCGTCTCCCACCTCCCACAGCCACCGGCCCACACGCAGCCTCACCAACAACACACACCCCCAGACTCTGGGTCGGACGGAAAGGGAGGAACCAGGGAGACAGATTGCGTCAGAGTGAGGGAAAGGAGGGAGAGTGATTCTGGAAAAGAGAAACAGACGGAAGTGGGGAGAGAGAGAGAGAGACACTGAAGGAGCTGGATCGATAGTGAGAGAAGGTGGAGAGAGAGTGAAGGAGAAGGGAGACAGAGAGTGGGGGGGGGGGGGGGGATAAGGAAGAGATAGGGTGAGGGGGAGACAGAGATGGTGAGAGAGACGAAGTGCACAAAGAAAGGGCTGTGTGAGAGGGGGGTCGAGAGAGACGGTGCGTGAGAGAGAGGGTGAGAGCAAGAGTGAGCACGAGGGGGCAAGAGAGGGCGAGACAGAGAAAGAGAGAAGGAGACAGACAGTGCAACAGGGAGGGGGAGAAAAGGGGCGAGAGAGAAGTGTGGCACGTGTGAGAGGGCGGAGGTCAAGAGAGAGGGGAGGGCGAGAGAGCAGGGAGGGCGAGAGAGAGAGAGCGGGGAGAGAGAGGGAAAGGCGAGAGAGAAGGGAGGACGAGAGAGCGGGGAGGGCGGGAGAGCGGAGAGGACGAGAGAGGGGTAGGAGAGCGAGAAAGGGGAGGGCGAGATGGGGAGGGTGAGGTAGGGGAGGGCGAGTTAGGGGTGGGGGTAAGAAAGGGAAGTGCGAGAGACGGGTAGGGAAGAGAGAGAGGAGGGGATAGAGAGGAGGGGGCGAAAGGGGAAGGCGAGAGAGGGAGACGGCGAGAGATAGTGGAGGGCGAGAGAGGGGGAGGGCGAGAGAGTGGGGAGGGTGAGAGAGGAGTTGGGCGAGAGTGGGGGTGGGAGAGAGAGATAGGCAGAGTGGGAGAGGGGGAGAGAGAGGGGAGTACGCGAAACATGGAGACGAGGGGGAAGGACGAGAGACGGGCGAGTGTGAGGCGGGAAGGCGAGAGAGGGGAAGGCGAGAGAGGGGAGGGCGAGAGAGGGGAGGGCGAGAGAGGGGAGGGCGAGAGGGGGAGGGCGAGTGAGGGAAGGGCGAGGGGGAGGGCGAGAGAGGGGGAGGGTGAGAGAGGGAAGGGCGAGAGTGGGGGAGGGAGAGTGGGGAGGTCGAGAGAGAGGAGGGCGAGAGTGGGAAGGGCAAGAGTGGGGAGGGGGAGAGAGAGAGGACGAGAGAGAGAGGAGAGTGCGCGAGCCTTGGAGGCGAGGGGGATGGACGAGAAGGGAAGTTGTGGGACAATCAGGCGAGTGAGGGGAGGTTGAGAGAGGGAGGGCGAGAGGGGGTGGGCGAGAGTGGGAGGTAGAGAGGGGGATTGAGAGAGAGGGGAAGCGCGATAGTGGAGGGCGAGAGAGGGAAGGGCGAGAGAGACGGGTGGGCGAGAGAGACGGGAGGGCGAGAGAAAGGGGAGGGCGAGAGAAAGGGGAGGGCGAGAGAAAGGGGAGGGCGAGAGGGAGGAGGGCGAGAGAGAGGAGAGTGCAGAGAGAGGCGAGTGTGAGAAATGTGAGGGTGAGAGGGGAAGGGCGATGGATGGTTTGGTGAGAGATAGTGGAGGGAGGAGAGAGGGGAGGGCGAGAGAGGGCAACAGCGAGAGAGAAGGTAGGACAGAGAGAGGCGAGGGTGAGAAACGAGATGGAGAGAGGGGGAGGGCGAGAGAGAGGGGGAGGGCGAGAGAGAGGGGAGGGCGAGAGAGAGGAGGGCGAGAGAGGAGAGACCTTGAGGGGGTGGGCGAAAGTGGGGAGAGTGAGAGAGAGAGGTGATGACGAGAGAGAAGTGGGAGGGCGAGAGAGAAATGGATGGTGAGAGAGCGGAGGGGCACAAAGGTAACGGGGGTGTGCGAGAGGGGGTTCGGGAGAGTGGAGGCGGGGATCAAGCGCGAGCGCGAGGGGCCATGGGAGGGTGAGACAGGGAAAGAGAGAGAGGGAGAGAGACAGAGGGAGAGGGTGAGATGGAGGTAGGAAAGGGGCGAGAGAAAGAGAAGTGGGTTCGCGCATGAATGAGAGAGATGTGGTGAGACGGGGGGGAGGAGAAAGACGGGGTGGGTGAAGGAGAGGGGGATGGCGAGATCGGGGTAGGGCGAGAAAGAGGAGGGTGAGAGAGAGGGGAGGGGAGTGAGGGGAGGGCTCAAGTGGGGAGGATGATAGAGGGCGGGAGGGCGACAGAGGGGGAGGGTGAGAGAGGGGAGGGCGAGGAAGGGGGAGATAGAGGAAAGTGAAGAGAAAGTCGAGGGTGAGAAACGGATGGGTAAGAGGGGAAGGGAGAGATGGGCTGTGGGAGAGATAGAGGAGAGGGGAGAGAGGGGAGGGCGAGAGAGAGGGGAGGCCGAGAGGGAGGGAGGACCAAAGAGAGGGGATAACGAGAGAGAGGGGAGGGCAGAGAGAGGCGGGGGTGAGAAACGGGAGGGCGAGGGGGAGGGCGAGAGAGATGCAAGGGCGAGAGAGAGGTGGGCGAGAGAGTGGAGGGCGAGAGAGTGGAGGGCGAGAGAGGGGAGGGCGAGAGAGAGGTGGGTGAAAGAGGGGTGGGTGACTGAGGGGGGGGGCGAGTGAGGGGAGGGCGAGGGAAGGGAGGGCGAGAGAGGGGAGGGCGAGAGAGGGGTGGGCAAGAGAGGGGAGGGCGAGACAGGGGAGGGCGAGAGAGAGGAGAGCGAGAAGGGGGAGAGCGAGAGAGAGGAGACGAGAGAGAGGAGGGTGAGAGAGAGAGAGACCGGGGCCAGCGAGCGGTTGGCGAGAGAGAGATGGGCTAAAGTGGGGAGGGGGAGTATTGGGAGAGTGATAGAGGAGAGGATGAGACAGGGGATGGCGAGAGAGAGGTGGGTGAGAGAGGGGTGGGCGACTGCTGGGGGGGCGAGCGAGGGGGGTTGAGCGAGGGGAGGGCGAGCGAGGGGAGGACGAGCGAGGGGTGGGCGAGAGAGGGGTGGGCGAGAGAAGGGTGTATGAGGGAAGGGAGGGCGAGAGATGGGTGGGCGAGAAGCGAGAGGACGAGAGATGGGTGGGCAAGAGTCGTGATGACAAGCTAAGGGAGGGCAACAGAGGGGCGGGTGAGAGAGGGGAGAGTGAGAGAGGGGAGGGTGAGAGAGCGGAGGGCGAGAGAGAGGAGGGTTCGGGCGAGAGAGGAGGGTGAGAGAGAAGAGGGCGAGACATGGGTGGATGAGAGATGGGTGGGCGAGAGAGAGGTGGGCAAGAGAGAGGTGGGCGAGAGAGAGGTGGGCAAGAGAGAGGTGGGCCAGAGAGAGGTGGGCGAGAGAGAGGTGGGCGAGAGAGTGTTGGGCGAGAGAAAGGTGGGCGAGAGAAAGATGGGCGAGAGAGAGGTGGGCGAGAGAAGGGAAGGCGAGAGAAGGGAGGGCAAGAGAGGGGTGGGCGAGAGACAGGAGCATGAGGGAGCGGTGGGCAAGAGATGTGATGTTGAGCTACGGCAGGGCGACAGAGGGGCGGGTGAGAGGGGAAGGGCGAGAGAGGGGAGGGCAAGAGAGGGGAGTGCGAGAAGGGGGAGAGCGAGAGAGGGGAGGGCGAGAGAGGGGAGGACGAGAGAGGGGCGGGCGAGAGGGGGAGGACAAGAGAGGGGAGGGCGAGAGGGGGGAGGGCGAGAGAAGGGAGGGCGAGAGAGGGGTGGGTGAAAGACAGGATGGCAAGAGACAGGTGGACAAGAGATGTGATGTCGACCTACAGAAAGGCGATAGGGGGCGGGCAAGAGAGGGCAGGGCGAGAAAGGGGAGGGTGAGATGGGGTGGGCGAGAGAGGGGTGGATGAGAGAGAGGTGGGCGAGAGACGGGTGGGCAAGTGACAGGATGTCGAGCTACGGGAGGGCGGCAGAGGGGCGGGCGAGAGAGCAGCGGGCAAGAGAGGAGAGGGCGAGAGAGAGGAGTGTGAGAGAGGGGTGGGCAAGAGACGGGTGGACGAGAGAGGGGTGGGCGAGAGAGGGATGGGCGAGAGAGGGATGGGCGAGAGAGAGGAGGCCGAGAGAGAGGAGGGCGATAGAGAGGAGGGCGATAGAGGGGTGGGCGAGAGAGGGGTGGGCGAGAGAGGGGAGGACGAAAGTGGGGCGGACGAGAGAGGGGAGGACGAGAGAGGGGAGGATGAGAGAGGGGAGGACGAGAGAGGGGAGGACGAGAGAGGCGAGGACGTGAGAGGGGAGGGCGCGAGAGGGGAGGACGTGAGAGGGGAGGTCGAGAGAGGGGAGGGCGAGAGAGGGGAGGGCGAGAGAGTGGAGGGCGAGAGAGGGGAGGGCGCGAGAGGGGAGGACGTGAGAGGGGAGGGCGAGAGAGGGGAGGACGAGAAAGGGGAGGGCGAGAGAGTGGAGGGCGAGAGAGGGGAGGGCGAGAGACAGGGGAGGGTGAGAGAGGGGATGGCGAGAGAGTGGTGGGCAAGAGAGGGATTGGCGAGAGAGGGGAGGGAGACAGATAGCGCGAGAGAGTGACAGGAGAGCATGCGAGTGGAGGGCGTGGGGGTAGGGAGAGGAGGGCGAGGGAGCTGTGCGCGAGAGAGGGGACGGCGAGAGAGGGGAGGGTGAGAGGAGGGTGAGAGAGGGGAGAGCGAGAGGAGGGTGAGGGCGCTAGAGGGGAGGGCGAGAGAGGGGCGATCGAGAGAGGGGAGGGCGAGAGAGTGGTGGGCGAGAGAGGGATTAGCGAGAGTGCGGAGGGAGACAGATAGCTTGGGAGAATGAGCAGAGAGCAAGCGAGTGGAGGGCCGGAGGGGTAGGGAGGTGAGGCGAGAGAGCTGTGGCGAGAGAGAGGAGGGAGAGAGAGGGGAGGGCGAGAAAGCGATGGTCGAGTGAGGGACAGGATGGTGAGTGAAGGAAGAGCGAGCAAGTGGATGGGAAGAGAG
Source organism: Chiloscyllium plagiosum (assembly GCF_037043375.1). Taxonomy (NCBI): domain Eukaryota; kingdom Metazoa; phylum Chordata; class Chondrichthyes; order Orectolobiformes; family Hemiscylliidae; genus Chiloscyllium; species Chiloscyllium plagiosum. The sequence continues at coordinate 63,390,063 of NW_028270183.1, read as the reverse complement.
GGGAGGACGAGAGTGGGGTGGGCGAGAGAGGGGAATGCGAGAGAGGGGAATGCGAGAGACGGTAGTGTGAGAGAGAGGAGGGCAAGAGGGAGGAGAGCATGAGAGGGCAGGGAGAGAGAGGGAGAGAAAGGCGAGAGAGGTGTGGGTGAGCGAGGAGAGGGTGAAAGAGGGGACAGAAAGAGAGGGAAGGCCAAGACAGTGGAGGGCAAGAGAGTGGAGGGCGAGAGAGAGAAAGGAGTGCGAGAGAGGGGAGGGCAAGAGAGGGGAGGGCAACAGAGGGAGAGGATGGCGAGAGAGGGGTGGGTGAGCGAGGGGAGGGCGAGAGAGGGGAGAACTAGAGAGAGGGGAGGGCAAGAGAGGGGAGATGAAATAGGGGAGAACTAGACAGAGGGGAGAGCAAGAGAGGGGAGGGCGAGAGAAGGGACAATGAGAGGGGGAGGCGGAGAGGGGTGAGGATGAGAGAGCGGGAGGGCGGGCGAGTGGACGGCTTGAAAGGGGTGATCGAGAGAGGGGAGGGCGACAAAGTGGAGGTCAAGAGAGGGGAGGGCAATAGAGGGAGAGGAGGGCGAGAGAGTGGTGGGTGAGCGAGAGGAGGGCGAGAGAGTGGATGGCGAGAGAGGGGATGGCGAGAGAGAGGAAGGCAAGAGACAGGGAGAGCGAGAGAGGAGGGGGAGAGAGCAAGTACGGGAGAGTGAGTGGGCGAGATAGGGGCGGGCGAGAGAAAGGAGGGCGAGAGAAAGGAGGGTGAGAGAGAGAGGAGGGTGAGAGAGAGGAGGGCGAGAGACGGGAGGGCGAGAGAGGGGTGGGCAAGAGAGAGGGTTGGCTGATAGAGGGGAGAGTGAGAGAGGAGAGGGCGAGAGAGATGGAAGGGCGAGAGATAGGAGAGGTGGAGAGAGGGGAAGTTGAGTGAGGGGAGAGTGAATGACCAGAGGGCAAGAGAGGGGAGGGTGAAAGAGATGATGGGGAGCAAGGGGAATGCAAGAGTTGGGAGGGAAGAGGGGGAGGGCGAGAGAGGTGAGGGCGAAAGTGGAGAGGGGAAGAATGGGGAGAGTGATACAGGAGAGGGCGAAGAGGGGGGCGGGCGAGAGAGGGGGGCGGGCGAGATAGGGGCCCGGCGAGAGAGAGGGCGGGCGAGAGAGGGAGGGAGGGCGAGAGAGGGGGGCGGGCGAGAGAGGGGGGCGGGCGAGAGAGGGAGGCGGGCGAGAGAGTGGGCCGGGAGACAAAGGGGGGCGGGCGAGAGAGGCGGGGCGGGTAAGAGAGGGGGCGGGCGAGAGAGGGGGGCGGGAGAGAGAGGGTGCGGGTGAGAGAGGTGGGGCGGGTGAGAGAGGGGCAGGTGCGAGAGAGGGGGGCGGGCGAGAGAGGGGGCGGGTGAGAGAGGGAGCGGGCGAGAGGGGGGGCGGGCGAGAGAGGGGGCGGGCGAGAGCGGGGGCGGGCGAGATGGGGGGCGGGCGAGAGAGGGGGGCGGGCGAGATGGGGGGCGGGCGAGGGGGGCAGGGCGAGAGAGGGGGCGAGCAAGAGGGGGGCGGGCGAGAGGGGGGGCGGGCGAGAGTGGGCGTGGACGAGAGGGGGGGCGGGTGAGAGGGGGGCGGGCGAGGGGTGGGCGGGCGAGAGGGGGGCGGGCGAGAAGGGGCAGGCGAGAGGGGGGCGGGCGAGAGAGGGGCGGGCGAGACAGGGGGCGGGCGAGTGGGGGGGCGGGTGAGAGGGTGGGGAGGGCGAGAGGGTATCGGACGAGAGAGTGGGGCGGGCGAGAGTGGGGGCGGGCGAGGGAGGGGTGGGCGAGGGAGGGGCGGGCGAGAGAGGGGCGGGCGAGAGAGGGGAGCGGGCGAGGGGGGGCGGGCGAGAGGGGAGGGCGGGCGAGAGGGGGGCGGGCGAGAGGGGGGCGGGCGAGAGAGGGGCGGGCGAGAGAGGGGGTGTGGGCGAGAGAGGGGGGCGGGCGAGGGGAGGCGGGCGAGAGAGGGGGGCGGACGAGGGGGGTGCGGGCGAGAGGGGGGCGGCCGAGAGGTGGGAGCGGGCGAGAGGGGGGCGGGCGAGTTGGGGAGGGCGGGGGGGGCGCGGGCGAGTGGGGGGGCGGGCGAGAGTGGGGGCGGATGAGGGAGGGGTGGGCGAGGGAGGGGCGGGCGAGAGAGGGTCGGGCGAGAGAGGGGCGGGCCAGAGAGGGGGTGGGAGAGAGGATGGCGAGAGAGAGGAGGGTGAGAGAGAGGAGGGGTGGGTGAGAGAGATGAGGGTGAGAGAGAGGAGAGTGACATGGGGTGAGGAGCGAGGGGTGGTCGAGTGAGGGTTGGACGAGTGAGGGCTTGGCGAGTGAGGGGTGGGCAAGTGAATGGTATGCGAGAGAGAGGTTGGGGAGAGAGGGATGGGCGGGAAAGGTGTGGGACAGAGAGGTAGATGTGGGCGAGAGAGGGGAGGGCTAGCGGGGAGCAGAGCTGGGAGGGCGAGCGAGGGAAGGGCGAGAGAGGGGAGGGCGGGAGAGAGTGGAGGGTGGCAGAGGGGAGGGTGTGAGAAAGTAGCGTGCGAGAAGGGAGGGTGAGAGAAGGGAGGGCGAGAGTGAGGCGAGGGCGAGAGAAAGGATGGCGAGGGTGAGTGGAGGATGAGAGAAGGGAGGGTGAGAGAGCAGAGAGTGAGAGTGACGGGAGGGCGTGCTAGGGGAGGGTGAGAGAAGTCAGGGTGAGAGTTGGGAGGGCGAGAGAGGGGAGGGAGTCAGATAGTGTGGGAGAGTGAGGGGAGAGTAAGCGAGTGGAGGGGCGCGGGTGGTAGAAAGAGGAGGGTGAGTGAGCTATGGGCGAGAGAGGGGAGGGAGAGAGATAGGGAGGGAGAGTGAGGGGAGGGCGAGAGAGGAGAGGGTGAGAAAGCGATAGGCGAGCGAGGGACAGGATGGCGAGTGAAGGGAGGGCGAGAGGGAGAATGGCAAGAGAGGGGAGGAAGAGAATGGGGTGGGCGAGAGAGGTGAGGGCGAGAGAATGGGGGGTGAGAGAGGGGAGGGCGAGAAAGAGGAGGGCGAGAGAAAGAGGTGGGCGATCGAGGGGTTGGCGAGAGAGGCGTGGGCGAGACATGGGTGGGCAAGAGAGGGGTGGGCGAGAGAGGGGTGGGCGAGAGAAGGGTGGGCGAGAGGGGGTGGGCGAGAGAGGGGTGGGCTAGAGAGAAGGGAGGGCGAGAGAAGGGAAGGCGAGAGAAGGGAGGAAAAGAGAGGGGTGGGCGAGAGACAGGAGGGCAAGGGACGGGTAGGCAAGAGACGTGATGTTGAGATACGGGAGGGCGACGGAGGGTCAGGCAAAAGAGGGGAGGGCGAGAGAGGAGAGGGCGAGAGAGGGGAGGGCGAGAGAGGGGAGGGCGAGAGAGGGGAGGGCGTGGGAAGGGAGGGCGAGATAAGGGATCGCGATAGAAGCATGGGCGAGAGAAGGGACGGCGAGTGACGGGTGGACAAGCGACGTGATGTCGAGCTACAGGAGCGCGACAGATGGGCGGACGAGAGAGAGGAGGGCGAGAGAGGGGAGGGCGAGAGAGGGGAGGGCGAGAGAGTGGGGGCGAGAGAGGGGCGCGAGAGTGGGGGTCGAGAGAGTGGGGCGAGAGAGAGGGGGCCAGAGAGGGTGGGCGAGAGCGGGGTGGTCGAGAGAGGGGAGGGCGAGAGCGGGGAGGGTGAGACACGGATTGGCGAGAGACGGGTGGGTGAGGGAATGGAGGGCGAGAGAGGGGTGGGCGAGAAACGGGTGGGCAAGAGACGTGATGTCAAGCGACGGGAGGGCGACAGAAGGGCGGGCGAATGAGGGGAGAGCGAGAGAGGGGATGGTGAAAGAGATGCAGGTGAGCGAGGGGCAGGCAAGAGAGGGTACAGCGAGGGGTGTGTGAGAGAGGGGAGGGCGAAGGAGAGAAGGGCGAGAGAGCGGCGGGTGAGGGGGGGGGCGAGAGAGAGGAGTGTGAGAGTGGTGGGCGAGAGAGGGGTGTGCGAGTGAGGTTGGGTGAGTGAGGGTTGAGAGAGTGAGGGCTGGGCGAGTGAATGGTATGCGAGAGAGAGGTTGGTGAGAGAGGGGTTGGCGGGAGAGGGGAGGGAGAGAGAGGGAGAGGTGGGCGAGAGAGGGGTGGGCGAGAGACAGGAGGGCACGAGACTGGTGGGCAAGAGACGTGATGTCGAGGTACGGGAGGGGGACAGAGGGTCAAGCAAGAGATGGAAGGTCGAGAGAGGTGGGGCGAGAGAAGGGATAGCGAGAGAAGGGTGGGCGAGAGAAGGGAGGCTGAGAGAGGTGTGGGTGAGAGACAGGATGGCGAGAGACGAGTGGACAAGAGAGAGGGGAGGGCGAGAGAGGGCAGGGTGAGAGAGGGCAGGGCAAGTGAGGGGAGGCCGAGAGAGGGGAGGCCGAGAGAGGGGAGGCCGAGAGAGGGGAGGCCGGGAAAGAGGTCGGCAAGAGAGAGGCGGGCAAGAGAGAGGCGGGCAAGAGAGAGGAGGGCGAGGGAGGGGTGGGCGAGGGAGGGGTGGGCGAGAGAGTGGTGGGCGAGAGAGGGGTGGGCTAGAGAGCTGTGGGTGAGAGAGAGGACGGTGAGAGAGGAGGGTGAGGGGGGTGGAGGAGTGAGGGGTGGAGGAGAGAGGGGTGGGCGAGTGAGGGTTGGGTGAGTGAGAGCTGTGCGAGTGAGTAGTGGGCGAGTGAATGTGATGCGAGAGGGGGGTTGGTGAGACAGGGGACGGCGAGAGAGGGGTGGTCGAGAGAGGGGAGGGCGAGAGATTGGTGGGCGAGAGAGGGGTTGGCGAGAGAGGGTAGAGAGTCTGATAGTGTGGGAGAGTGAGGAGAGAGTAAGCGAGTGGAGGGCCAGGGTGGTCGAAAGGGAAGGGTGAGAGAGCTGTGGGCGAGAGAGGGGAGGGAGAGAGATAGGGAGGGAGAGTGAGGAGAGGGCGAGAGAGGGGAGGGCGAGAAAGCGATAGGTGAGCGAGGGACAGGATGGCGAGTGAAGGGAGGGCGAGCGGGTGGATGGCAAGAGAGGGGAGGAAGAGAGTGGGGTGGGCGAGAGAGGGACGGGTGAGGGAGGGGAGGGCGAGAAAGGGAGCAGAGGGCGAGAGCAGGGTGGGTGAGCGAGAGGAGCGCGAGCGAGGGGTGGGCAAGAAAGGGGGCAAGAGAGGGGAGGGCGAGAGAGTGGAGGGCGAGAGTGGGTGGGCGAGAGAGAGGGGAGGGCGAGAGAGGGGACGGCGAGAGAGGGGAGGGCGAGAGAGGGGAGGACGAGAGAGGCGAGCATGAGAGGGCAGGGTGAGAGAGCTAGAGGAGTGCGAGAGAGGGCTGGGTGAGCGAGGAGAAGGTGAGAGAGGGGAGGGGAAGGGAGGCGAGGCTGAGAGAGTGGAGGGCAAGAGAGGGGAGGGCGAGAGAGGGAAAGGAGGGCAAGAGAGAGGACGGCAATAGAGGGAGAGGAGGGTGAGTGAGGGGAGGCTAGAGAGGGGAGTGCGCGTGTGGGAGAGGAGGTGGAGAATGGGTGGGTGAGCAAGGGGTGGGCGAGGGAGGGGCGGGCAAGAGAGCGATTGGCAGAGGGATGGGAGGGCGAGACGGGGGGCGAGAGAGGGGAGGGCGAGCGAGGGGAGGACGAGGGAGGAGAGGGCAAGAGAAGGGAGGGCGAGAGAGGGAGGGCGAGATAGGTGAGGGCGAGATAGGTGAGGGCGAGAGAGGGGAGAGCGAGAGAGGGGAGGGCGAGAGAGGGGAGAGCGAGAGAGGGGAGGGCGAGAGAGGGGAGGGCGAGAGAGGGGAGGACGAGATAAGGGATCGCGATAGAAGCGTGGGCGAGAGAAGGGAGGGCGAGAGAGGGGAGAGCGAGAGAGGGGAGGGCGAGAGAGGGGAGAGCGAGAGAGGGGAGGGCGCTAGAGGGGCAGGCGAGTGAAGGGAGAGCGAGAGAGGGGATGGTGAAAGAGGTGCAGGTGGGAGAGGGGCAGGCAAGAGAGGGTACAGCGAGAGGTGTGTGAGAGAGGAGAGGGCGAAGGAGAGAAGGGCGAGAGAGAGGCGGGCGAGAGGGGGGGAGAGAGAGGAGTGTGAGAGTAGTGGGCGAGAGAGGGGTGTGTGAGTGAGGGTTGGGCAAGTGAGGGCTGGGGGAGTGAGGGCTGGGTGAGTGAATGGTATGCGAGAGAGGGGTTGGTGAGAGAGGGGTTGGCGGGAGAGGGGTGGGAGAGAGAGGGAGAGGTGGGCGAGAGAGCGGAGGGCGAAAGAGAGTTGGGTGAGAGAATGCAGTTCGAGAGAAGGGAAGGCGAGAGAAGGGAGGGCGAGAGAGGGGTGGGCGAGAGAAGGGAGGGCAAGAGACTGATGGGTAGAGACGTGATGTCGAGCTACGGGAGGGTGACAGAGGGTCAAGCAAGAGATGGAAGGTCGAAAGAAGGGAGGTCGAGAGAAGGGATAGCGAGAGAAGGGTGGGCGAGAGAGTTGTGGGTGAGAGACAGGACGGCGAGAGACGAGTGGACAAGAGAGAGGGGAGGGCGAGAGAGGGCAGGGCGAGAGAGGACAGGGCGAGAGAGGGGAGGGCGAGAGAGGGGAGGCCGAGAGAGAGGCGGGCAAGACAGATGCGGGCAAGAGAGAGGCGGGCAAGAGAGAGGAGGGCGAGGGAGGGGTGGGCGAGAGAGTGGTGGGCGAGAGAGAGGTAGGCTAGAGAGATGAGGGCGAAAGAGAGGAGGGTGAGAGAGAGGAGGGTGAGAGAGAGGAGGGTGAGAGAGGGTGGAGGAGAGAGGGTGGAGGAGAGAGGGGTGGGCGAGTGAGGGTTGGATGAGTGAGAGCTGTGCGAGTGAGTAGTGGGCGAGTGAATGGGATGCGAGAGAGTGGTTGGTGAGAGTGGGGTGGGCAGGAGAGGGTTGGGAGAGAGCGAGAGGTGGGCGATAGAGTGGAGGGCTAGCGGGGAGCAGAGATGGGAGGGCGAGCGAGGGAAGGGCGAGAGAGGGGAGGGCATCAGAGGAGAGGGTGAGAGAAGGTAGTGTGAGAGAAGGGAGGGTGAGGGAAGGGAGGGCGAGTGTGAGGGGAGGGCGAGAGAGAGGATGGCGAGGGAGAGTGGAGGATGAGAGGAGGGAGGGTGAGAGAGCGGAGAGTGAGAGTGACGGGAGGGCGAGCGAGGGGAGGGTGAGATAAGTCAGGGTGAGAGAGGGGAGAGCGAGAGAGGGTGAGGGCGCTAGAGGGGACGGGGAGAGAGGGGTGGTCGAGAGAGGGGAGGGCGAGAGATTGATGGGTGAGAGGGGGATTGGCGAGAGAGGGGAGGGAGTCAGATAGTGTGGGGGAGTGAGGGGAGAGTAAGCGAGTGGAGGGCCGGGGGGGTCGAAAGGGGAGGGTGAGAGATAGGAAGAGAGAGTGAGGGGAGGGCGAGAGAGGGGAGGGCGAGAAAGCGATAGGTGAGCAAGGGACAGGATGGCGAGTGAAGGGAGGGCGAGCGGATGGATGGCAAGAGAGGGGAGGAAGAGAGTGGGGTGGGTGAGAGAGGGGCGGGTGAGGGAGGGTAGGGCGAGAGAGGGAGCAGAGGGCGAGAGCAGGGTGGGTGAGCGAGAGGAGGGCGAGCGAGGGGAGGGCGAGGAAGGGGGGGGGCTAGAGAGGGGAGGGCGAGAGAGGGGAGGGCGAGAGAGGGGAGGGCGAGAGAAGGGAGGGCGAGAGTGGGTGGGCGATAGAGGGGAGGGCGAGAGAGCGAGGGGCGAGAGAGGGAGGGGCGAGAGAGGGAGGGGCGAGAGAGAGGTGGTCGAAAGAGGGGAGGGCGAAATAGGGAAATGAGGCCGAGAGAGGGGAGGGCAAGAAATAAGGTTTTACAACAGGGTAGGTTTTACAATTGGGTAAATGTAATTACGATGCTGTAAGACAGGATCTGAGGAGCATACGTTGGGAGCATAGGCTGTCAGGGAAGGATGTCGTGGAAATGTAGAATTTTTTCAAGGAACACATATGACGAGTCCTTGATATGTATGTACCTGTCAGGCAGCAAAGAAATGGTCATGTGAGGGAACTTTGGTTGACGAGGGAGGTTCAATATCTTGTAAAGAGGAAGGAGGAGGCTTACATAAGGTTGTGGAAACAGGTATCAGACAGAGCAGTGGAGGGATACAGGACAGCCAGAAGGGACCTGAAAAAAGGAGTTAGGAGAGCTAAGAGAGGGCATGAAAAATCTTTGGCGGATAGGATCAAGGATAACCCCAAGGAATTTTATGCGCATATGAGAAACATGAGTTTGACGAGAACGAGGGTAGGTCCGATCAAGGACAGTAGTGGGAGACTGTGTATTGAGTCGGAAGAGATAGGAGAGGTCTTGAATGAGTGCGTTTCTTCAGTATTTAAGAACGAGAGGGACCGTACTGTGAAAGAGGAGAGTGTGAAACGGACTGGTAAGCTAGAGGAGATACTTGTTAGGAAGGAAGATGTGTTGGACATTTTGAACAACTTGAGAATAGACAAGTCCCCCGGGCCTGACGGGATATATCCTAGGATTATGTGGGATGCAAGAGAGGAAATTGCAGTACCGTTGGCAATGATCTTTTCGTCTTCACTGTCAAAGGGGTGGTACCAGGGGAATGGAGAGTGGCGAATGTTGTGCCCCTGTTCAAAAGAGGGAATAGAGATAACATCGGGAATGACAGGCCAGTTAGTCTTACTTCTGTGGTAGGCAGAGTAATGGAAAGAGTACTGAGGGATTAGGATTTATGAGTATCAGGAAAGATACTGCTTGATTAGGGACAGCCAGCACGGATTTGTGAAGGGTAGGTCTTGCCTTACAAGTCTTATTGAATTCTTTGAGGAGGTGACCAAACATGTAGATGAGGGTAGAGCAGTGGATGGAGTTTACATGGATTTTAGTAAGGCATTTGATAAGGTTCCCCATGGTAGGCGTATGCGGAAAGTCAGAAGGCATGGAATAGAGGGAAATTTGGCCAATTGAATAGAATACTGGCTAACCGGTCGAAGTCAGAGAGTGGTGGTAGATGGTAAATATTCAGCCTGGAGCCCAGTTACAAGTGGAGTTCCGCAGGGATCAGTTCTGGGTCCTCTGCTGTTTGTAATTTTTATTAATGACTTGGATGAGGGAGTCGAAGGGTGGGTCAGTAAATTTGCAGATGACACGAAGATTGGTGGAGTTGTGGATAGGGAGGAGGGCTGTTGTCGGCTGCAAAGGGACTTAGATATGATGCAGAGCTGGGCTGAGGAGTGGCAGATGGAGTTCAACCCTGTAAAGTGTGAGGTTGTCCATTTTGAAAAGACAAATAAGAATGCGGAATACAGGGTTAACGGTAGGGTTCTTAGTAAGGTGGAGGAACAGAGGGATCTTGGGGTCTATATTCATAGCTCTTTGAAAGCTGCCACTCAGGTGGATAGAGCTTGTAAGAAGGCCTATGGTGTATTAGCGTTCATTAGCAGAGGGGTTGAATTCAAGAGTCGTGAAGTGATGTTGCAGCTGGACAGGACTTTGGTGAGGCCACATTTGGAGTACTGTGTGCAGTTCTGGTCGCCTCACTTTAGGAAAGATGTGGAAGCTTTGGAGGGGGTGCAGAGAAGATTTACCAGGATGTTGCCTGGAATGGAGAATAGGTTGTACAAGGATAGGTTGAGAGTGCTAGTCCTTTTCTCGTTGGAACAGCGAAGGATGAGGGGTGACTTGATAGAGTTTTATAAGATGATCAGAGGAATAGATAGAGGAGACAGTCAGAGACTTTTTCCCCGGGTACAACGGAGTATTACAAGGAGACATAAAGTTAAGGTGAAGGGTGGAAGGTATAGGGGAGATGTCAGGGGTCGGTTCTTTACCCAGAGAGTGGTGGGGGCATGGAATGCGCTGCCTGTGGGAGTGGTAGAGTCAGAATCATTGGTGATCTTTAAGCTGCAATTGGATAGGTACATGGATGGGTGCTTAAGATAGGACAAATGTTCGGCACAACATCGTGGGCCGAAGGGCCCGTTCTGTGCTGTATTGTTCTAAATTCTATGTTCAATGTTCTAAGAGAGGGGAGGGCTAGAGAGGTGAGGGCCCGAGAGAGGAGGGTGAGAGAGGGAGAGGAGTGCGAGTGAGGGGTGGTAAGAGAGGGCAGGGCGAGAGAGAGGAGCCCGAGAGACAGGGGTGGGCGTGAGAGGGGAGGGAGAGAGCGATAAGGGAGATGGGGTGGGCGAGAGAGGGTTAGGAGAGAGTGGGAGAGGAGGAAGAGAGAGGGATGTGCAAGAGAGGGGAGGACGAGAGAGAGGTGGGCGACCGTGAGGTGGGCGAGAGGTCGGTGGGCGAGTGGGGGAAGTCGAGAGAGGGGAGGGCGAGAGAGGGGAGGGAGAGAGAGGGAGGGCGAAAGAGGGGAGGACGAGAGAGGGGAGGACGAGAGGGGGAGGATGTGAGGGGGTGGGTGAGAGAGAAATGGGCGAGAGTGGGGAGGGCAGAGGTAGGTGGGCGAATGAGGGGATGTCGAGAGAGGGGATGTCGAGAGAGGGGAGGTCGAGAGAGGGGAGGGCGAGAGAGTGGAGATCGAGAGATGGGAGGGCGAGAGAGGGGATGGCGAGAGAGGGGAGGACGTGAGAGGGGTGGGTGAGAGAGAGGTGTGCGATAGTGGGGTGGGTGAGTGAAGGGAGGTCGGGAGAGGGGAGGGTGTGAGAGGGGAGGGCGAGAGGGGTGGGCGGGTGAGAGCTGGGCGAGGGAGGTGTGTGCGAGTGAGGGAGAGGTGGGCGAGTGGGAGAGAGTCTGTCGAGCGAGGTGTGGGCGAGCGATTGGAGTGTGAGAGAGGGGAGGGTGAGAGAGAGGTAGGGCGAGAATGAGCGGAGGACGAGGAAGAGGGGAGGGCGAGAGAGGGGAGGGCGAGAAAGACGGGATGGCGAGAAAGACGTGAGGACGAGAAAAAGGTGAGGGCAACATAGGGGAGGGCAAGTTAGGGGAGGGCGAGAGAGGGTGGGCTAGAGTGGGCGACAGAGATAGAAACAGAGAGAGAGCCAAAACGAGAGCAAGAGATGCAGATAGATGAACAAAGTGGGTGTGAAAGAGAGAGAGAGAGCGAATGCGCGAGAGAGACAGCGAGAGGAAGAGGTGGCGAGAGAGAGAGACAAAGTTGCAAGAAGGAGGGAGAAACGGTACAGATACGAGAGAGAGTGCAAGAGAGAGAGAGAGAGAGTGAGAGAAAGCGAGCGAGAGAGAGATGTTCGAGAAGGAGAGGAGATTGACAGGGAGAGAGAACGGGCCAGGATAGAGAATGGGCTACAGAGAAAAAGAAGGGGAGAATGAGAGAGAGAGAGGACGCATGACAGAGAGAGAGAGAGGGAGCGAGTGAGAGAGAAAGGGAGTGAGATAGAGGGGAGAGCGAGATGGAGAGGCGGGGCGAGAAAGAGGGGCAAAAGAGAGAGAGAGAGGAGGTGAGAGATGGACGGAAGGCCGAGACACAGAGAGAGAGAGAGAGAGAGAGAAAACAGACAGACAGACGGAGACAGACAGAGGGAGAGGGGTGAGAGAGGAAGAGAGTGTGTGAAACCGATGAATCAAGAGCGAATGGCGGAGATGGGTCGCGAGAGAGAGAGGGGCCAAAGAAAAATAGAGTAACAGAGAGAGAGAGAGAGAGAGCAAGAGTGAGAGAGAAGAGGTGAGAGAGGGAGGGAGGACTCAGAGAGAGAAAGAGACAGTGAAATGAGCGAGAGAGGGCAGTAAGAGAGAGGGACAGAGGGGGAGAGAGAGAGCGTGAGAGCGCAAGAGAGGGTGAGAGCGCGAGAAAGAAAGAGAGTGAGGAAGTGAGAGAGAGAGGGATGACAGAGAGAGGGATAGAGAGAGGGGCAAGAGAGGGGGCGAGAGGGGGGAGCGAGAGAGGGTGCGAGAGAGGGGGCGAGAGAGATGGTTATAGGGGCAAGAGAGGGGTTAAAGGCGACGAGTGAGGGGGCTAGAGAGGGGAATAGAGGGCATGAGAGAGGGGGCGAATGAGGGGGCGAGTGAGGAGGCGAGAGAGGGGATAGAGGGGTGAGAGAGAGGGGGCGAGAGAGGGGGATAGAGGGCCAAGAGATGGGTTAAAGGGGGCGAGAGAGGGAGTGAGAGGGGGAGACAGGGGGAGAGACCGGAGGCGAGAGGGGCAGAGAGAGTGGGGAGAAAGAGGGAACAAGAGAGGGGGTAAAGGGGGCGAGTGAGGGGGCGAGTGAGGGGGCGAGAGAGAAGGCGAGTCGGGGCGAGTGAGGGGGAGAGAGAGGGAGATAGAGGGGGTCATAAAGGGGGTGAGAGGGGGAGAGAGGGAAAAGAGAGAGGAGGCGAGAGGGAAAGAGTGAGGGTGGCAAGAGTGAGGGCGAGAGTCCCTGAAATCACACCTCAATCTTCTGACTCTAACAGTTTACCTGTTTAATCTTTCTTCTTATGTTAAGCCTTGGAATCCAAGTATCACTTCAGTAAATCTACACTGCACTTCCACTCAGAGTGATACTCTTCTTAAGCCATGGTGCCCAGCCCTGACAGCTTTGTCTAACTAGGTTCTGATTTGCTGAAACATGACTTCTCGTCCTTTGATTTCTAGTCTTCTGCAGAGATCAATGTCAACATTCCACTGGCCCCTTGATCACTTTTCTGAACCTGTCTGTGACATTTTCATCAACTATACAGTTGGATCAACACCAAATCATGTTAACCTTCATCATCATGACAAATCCCTGTCTTTGTCCCATAATTCTTCAACATTTTCATTCACAATCTACCTATCTCAGATTTAAAATTTGCAAATGATTTCCAATCAATCGCTGTTTGTGGAAATTTATCAGAATTTATCCATTTCTGTGCATAAAAGTGTTCCCTGATATCACAAACTCATCTGTCGTTGTTTTTTTCATTTACTGAATCTACCAAGATTGCTTTCTCATGCTATGCTTCCATCTACCTACACTTGACATCGCTGTAAACTGTAGAGAGACCCCAGATTTTGAACGTGGCGTTCCTTTCATTATGAATAGCGAATAGATAAGGCTCTGATATCGATCCATGCAGGATATCACAAAACATATCCTTCCAATTAGAATATCTCTTACTATCTGCACAAATGTCTCTTGTTCAAATCAAATGACGGCTGGGCTTCAGGAGGATATCCCTGGGAATACGTCCAGGCAAGTTATACAGGTGGAACTGAGAAATAAGAAGAGGATGATCTTATTGAGATTGTACTATGTACACCCTTCCCCTTTCCCCAATATTCAGCGGTGAATTGAGAAACAAATTTACTAACAGATCACTTCTCTGTAAGAATATTATGGTTGTATACAAGACTTGACGTTACTTTTTATAAATTCACAGGGTGAGGTTGTCAGTGGCTGGACCCAAAGAGCAGTAAAGAGTCCACCACATTGCTGTGTGTCTGGAGTCACACGTTGGCCAGAGCAGGTCAGGATGGCAGATTATTAGTGAATATTAGTGAATCTGATGGAGTTTTTCGCAACAATCGACACTTGATTCATGGCCTTCAATAGATTCTTAATTCCAATTTTTTTCTTGAATTCACATTTCACTATCTGCCGTGACGTGTTCCAAACCCAGGGCCCCAGAACATAAACAAGGCCATTGGGCAGAGTGAGTGACTGAGTTATCAGTGGGGCAGCACATCAACACCAAACATTCCATGTTCTCTACGGAACATAGAAAGTACTAGGAAGGGAAATATATCCCTGGTGGTGGGGTCTGAATGTAGGTAACGGACATAGCAGAGGTTAATGCGCTGCATCTGGAGATTAGTGGCATGACAGGTGAGGACCGGGGGATTATATTCTTCTTGTGTTTGGAGGGGTGGGTTAAAGGCAGAGGTGCAGGAAGTGGAGATTATGCATTGAAGGGCACTGTTGATCAAGTGGGAGAGAAATGTGGTCCTTGAAATAGGAAACATTTCTGATATGTCCTGGAGTGTAATTGCTTCTCCTGGGAGCAGATAAGGCAGAGGCAGAGGAATTGAGAGTGCAGGATCATGTGTTTACAGTGGAATCCTCTAGGGTAATCAGGAGAGCAAAAGGGGTCATGAAATATCTCCAGGAAATGGTTTAAGGAGAATTCAAAGAAATTCTACAAATACATCAAGGATAAAAGAATAACCAGGCAGAGAATAGGACACCTTAAATATTAAGAAGGCCATCTATGGAACAACAGGAGATGGGAGAAATACTATGCTATTCTATTCTAGAGAGTTTGGAGAAAGAATTGTGATAACTTGAAAAGTGGCTATATTACAGAGGACATGGTACTGGATGTCTTAAATCGTAGCAAGGTAGATAAATCCCTTGGACCTGTTCAGTGTATCCCAGAAATTTGTGGAAAGCTAGGAATGTGATGGCAGTGCCCCTCCCTGTGATATGTATATATCATCATTTGTGACAGGTGAGGTGCTGGAAGACGGATGTTGTTATTTTTAAAAGGTAATAACGAAAGGCCAGGGAACAAAAGAACAGGCAGCCTGAAGTCAGTGGTAGGCAAGTTGTTGATAGGGATTCTGAGAGATAGGATTTACATGCATTTGGAAAGACGAGGAATGATTGGGGTAGTCAATTTGTCTATGTGTGTGGGAAATCTCTCTCACTAACTTGATTGAGTTTTTTGGCAGACATGACAAAGATGATTGATGAAGGCAGCCTGTGAACGTTGTCTCCATGGTCATTGAACAAGGTTCCACAAAGCAGACTGGTTAGCAAGGTTAGATAACATGGAATACTGGGAGAATTAGCATTTAGTTACAAAACTACCTTCAAGTTAGGAGACAAAGGGTGGTGATGGAGGGTAGTTTTGTGGACTGGAGGCCTGTGAGCAGCAGTGTGCTGCAGCAATGGATATTGGGCCCTTAAATAAATGACTTGGATGTGAATATATGAGATATGGTCAGAAGGCACCAAAATTGGAGATGTAGTGGGCAGTGTAGAAAGTTAGTTCAGAATACAACAGATCTTGATCAGATGGGCCATTGGAGCAAGGAATGGCAGACGGAGTTCAATTTAGATAAATGTGAACTGTTGGATTTTGGAAAGGCAAATCAGGGCAGGGCTGATACACTTAATGGTAAAGTTCTTGGGAGTGTTGCTGAACAAAAAGACCATGGAGTTCTGGTTCATTGTTCCTTGAAAGGAGAATCGCAGGTAGACAGACTCGTGAAGGTGGTGTTTGGTACGCTTATATTTATTGGTCAATGCGTTGAATACAGAAGCTGCAACATTATATTGTGGCTGGACAGGACATTGATTAAGCCAATTCTGGAATTCTGCTTTAAATTTGAAATTCCCTGTTCTAGGAAGGATGTTGTGAAACTTGAAAGAGTTTAGACAAGATTTACAAGAACTTCGCCAGGGTTGGAGGATTTGGGTTACAGGGAGACGCTGAATAGGCTGGGGTTAATTTCCCCGGAGAGTCAAAGACTGAGAGCTGACTTTATGAAGATTTATAAAATCACGAGGGGCGTACATAAGGTTAACAGCCAGGGTATTTCCCCTCTAGGTTAGGTGGCTCCAAACAAGGTCACATTGAGTTAAGTTGAGAGAGCAAAGATTTAACAGGGATCGAAGGGGCAATGTTTTTAAGCTGACTGTGGTGTTTGTGTGGAATGAGTTGCCAGATGAAGTAATGGAGGCTGATACAATTACAACATTTAAAAGGCATCCGATTGGGTACGTGAATAGGAAGGGTTTCGAATGATACGGTCCAATAGCTGGTAAATGGATTTCTAGTCGGATTTTAGGATTTCTGCTTGGCATGGACATATTGGACCGAAAGTCTGTTTCTGTGCTGCACATCTCTCTGACACGAAGAAATGAAAATAAAATGTGTTCATCTTTTGTGGAGAGCTAGCAGAAGCACGGATAATTATCCTTGGAGCTGAGAAGGTTCAGCAGTGATTTTAACCAGGTGCAGATTTGTTTCTAGGATACTTAATTTGCAGAGAGAGAGGAATTCTTAAGAATGTCACAATTTTAGTAACAATTTTCAAGTAATTGGCAAATAATGCAGAGGGAATATGTGACTATTATTTTATTCAGTAAGTTCTGAGCATGTCGAACAGTCTGGATGACAGCTGGACACAGACTCAGCAGTTATTCACAAACAGATTTGGAATTTTACTTTTCAAGTAAAGGTTTGGGGGCTATGGGCAAATGGGAAGGGAATTGGGACAGATTTGCAGCATCTCCAGAGGGAGAGAGGACAGCCTCAATTGGCTGAATAGCCCCTCGACCCTGAGCTCTGTGATACTGCCCCATTCACTGTGAATGATGAAGCTCATCACAGCGCAGAGAGAGAGGATAGCACCACTCAACTCAATATGGCCCTCGGGAGATTGATGTCAGCGCAAGCCAATAGGGTGCAGAGGGCGGGACTGGAGGACCAAGCCGTACAATTTGTCCTCCAAACAATCAGAGTGAATGAGGGAATCCTCAAAGTTGGAATTAAATAAAGGCACATGTAGCAGAGATTTGAGAAGCTGAAGGACATGAGAGATAGTGATCGTTCGTGGCTGGAGAGGAATAACATAAATAAGGAAGAGTTGTGAGGCTGTATGAGGTGACAGTCATCGGGAGAGTTGTGAGGATGGAGGAATTTGGAGATAGTGAGAATTAGAGTCTTAAAGTTATACACCAAGGAAACAGACCCTGTGGTCCCACAAGCCCATGCCGACCATAATTCCATACTAAGCTAATCATACCCCTGCCTCTGCTTGGTCCACATCCATTCAAATATTTCCTATTTATGTCCTTATCTGAATGTCTTTTAAATATTGTACTTGTATTCACAGCTACCATTTCATCTGGAGGTTCATTCCACACGTGTATTTTTTTTTATTAAAACCCTAATGTCTTTTCTCAAACCTTTCTCATCTCTTCTCAAAATGAATGACACGAGTTTTGATTTCCCCTCTCTCCCGGCCATTCACCTTATCTACACTCTTCACAATTGTATAAACCACTAATAAGGTCACCCCTCAACCTCGTACACTCCAGTGAAATAGTTCCCAGCCTATTCAGCCTCTCCTGATAACACATTCCCTCCATTCCAATTAACATTCTAACACATCTCTTCTGTACCTGCTCTGATTTAATGGTATCCGTCCTATAACAGCAAAACCAGAACCGGACACAGTATTATAGAAGAGGCCTCCCCAACATCCTGTACAACCTCAACATAACGTCCCAACTCCTGTACTCAATAGTCTGAGTAATGAAGGTAAGTGTGCTGAACACCTTCTTAACACCCAGTCTACATGTAACACAAACTTCAAAGACGTGAAGCCCTCGGTCTCTTTGTTCCATGTCACTACTCAAGGCCCTACTTTTAATGAGTGTAACTCCTGCCCTCGTTTGTTTTATCAAGATGTAATATTTTGCATTTATTCCAATCCAAACAATCCTTTGAGTATAAAGGCAGTATGACTATAATTAAGAGGGAAATCAGGAGGCAAAAAAGGGGACGTGAGATAGCTTTGGTAAATAGGGTGAAGGAAAATCTGAAGAGTTTTTATAAATACATTAAGAACAAAAGACTAACTTAGGGAGAAAATAGAGACCCTCAAAGATCAGCAAAGCAGCTGCTGTGTGGAGCTGCAGACAATGGGCGGGATAGGGAAACAAGTATTTTGCAGAAGTACATGAGAGACATAGAATTTGGGAAAACAAATGGTGGCATCTTGAAAAAATGTCCATATTACAGAGGAGGTGGTGCTGGATGAGTGGCAAAAGAGCTGGTACAGGGGAAAAGGATTCACATTTTTGGATCATTGTGATCTCCTCTGGAGTAGAGTTGACCTGCAAAAGATGAATGGATTGTACCTGAATTGGAGCGTGTCTAATATCTAGGCAGGGAGACTTGCTAGTGCTGCTATGGAGGCATTAAACCAGTGAGGGAGTGTGGGAAAACCCAAATAGATAATGAGAAAAGAGGTATGTCTGAGGCTGGTACAGTTCAGAGGTCAAATAGTCAAGGCAGGCAAGGGCAAGGCACAGAACCAGATAGAACTGACAAGTTACACTGCATTTACTTCAATGCAAGAGGCCTGACAAGGAAGGCAGATCAGCTCAGGGTATGGTTTTTAAACATGGCACTGGGATATCATGGGTATGACAGAAACGTGGCTCAGGGATGGATAGGACTGGCAGCTTAACGTTCCAGGACGTCAATGCAAGCGTTAGGCTAGAAAAGGGGACAAGAGAGTAGGGTGAGTGGCATTTTTGATTAGGGATAGCATTATGGTTGTGCTTAGGGAGGATATTCCTGGGAGTACGTCCAGTGAAGTTATTTGGGTGGAACTGCGAAAGAAGAAAGTGATGAATTGGAGTTGTCTGCATGGGTTTCATCCGTGTGCTCTGGTTTCCTCCCACAGTCCAAAGATGTGCAGGGTAGGTTGGATTATACTGGCTGAATTGCCCACAGTGTTCAGGGGTGTGCAGGTTGGCTGGGTTATCGAGGCTGAATTACACACTGTGCTCAGGGATGTGCAGGTTGAGTGGATTATGCAGGCTGAATTGCCCACAGTGTTCAGGGATGTGCAGGTTGGGTGGATTATACAGGCTGAATTTCCAACAGTGTTCAGGGATGTGCAGGTTGGCTGGGTTATCGAGGCTGAATTACACACACTGCTCAGGGATGTGCAGGTTGAGTGGATTATGCAGGCTGAAATGCCCACAGTGTTCAGGGATGTGCAGGTTTGGGTGGACGACACAGGCTGAATTTCCAACAGTGTTCAGGGATGTGCAGGTTGGGTGGATTATACAGGCTGAATTTCCAACAGTGTTCAGGGATGTGCAGGTTGGGTGGATTATACAGGCTGAATTTCCAACAGTGTTCAGGGATGTGCAGATTGGGTGGATTATCCAGGCTGAATTGCCCACAGTGTTCAGGGATGTGCAGGTTTGGGTGGAGTATACAGGCTGAATTTCCAACAGTGTTCAGGGATGTGCAGGTTGGGTGGATTATCCAGGCTGAATTGCCCACAGTGTTCAGGGATGTGCAGGTTGGGTGGATTATCCAGGCTGAATTGCCCATAGTGTTCAGGGATGTGTAGGTTGGGTGGCCCTGGGAAATGCAATGTTACAGGGAGACGTTAGGAGGCTCTGAGGGCCACTGTCGATAGAATTGTTCCCTTCTAACTGTTGGGATTCTCTGAAAATTCTACTCGTTTTAAAATAGTTACAGAAAATAACAGACCAGGTCTAAAAGTTAAGTTTCTAAATTGGACCAAGGTCAATTTTGATGGTACAAGGCAAGAACTTTATCTGGCCCCTCATGCCTGCTCTACCATTCAATAAGATCAGGGCTGATCTTTTCATGGCCTCAGCTCCATATTCCTGCTATCTCACCATAACCCTTAATTCCTTTCCTGTTCACAAATCTACCTTTTGCCTTAAAGGCAAATAAAGTTGATAGCCTCAACTGCTTCAC
This sequence comes from Chiloscyllium plagiosum, assembly GCF_037043375.1. Classification (NCBI taxonomy): domain Eukaryota; kingdom Metazoa; phylum Chordata; class Chondrichthyes; order Orectolobiformes; family Hemiscylliidae; genus Chiloscyllium; species Chiloscyllium plagiosum. Next base: position 63,370,767 of record NW_028270183.1, on the reverse strand, counting down.
TCAGCAGGGAATTCCACAGATTCACAACCCTTTAGCTGCAGAAGTTCCTCCTAACCTCAGTTCTAAATCTGCTACCCCTTATTTTGACGCTATGCTCTCTAGTTTGACCCGCCCCTAGTGGAAATAACCTCCCTACTTCCATCTTATCTACTCCCTTCATAATTTTGTTTTTTCCTACCCAACCGCCCATTCTTGTAAATTCCAATTTTTATAGTCCCAGTCTATTCAATCTTTCCTCATAAGGCAACCCACTGAACTCCTGACTCAAATTAGTGAGCCTACTTTGCTTCCCCTCCAGTGCCAGTTAATACTTGCTGAAGTAAGGAGACCAAACCTGTACAAAATACTCCCGGTGTGGCCTCATCAGCACCCTGTATAGCTGCAGCATAACCATCCATCTAGCAATGAAGGACACTATTCCCTTCGCTGCCTTCATTACCTGCTGCACCTGTAAACCAACGTCCTGTGATTCATTCACAAGGACAACTGGCTCCCTCTACAGAGCAGCATGCTGCACGTTTTCACCCTTTCATCATCCAGTTTGCTGTCAGTCCAACCAAAATGCATGATTTCACATTTCCCAACATTGTCCTCCATCTGCCAGATCCTTACCCACTCTCTTAACCGATCTGTGTTCCTGTGCAGACTTACGTTGACCTCTGCACACAATGCTCTCCCACTCATTTTAGTTTCAAATGTGAACTCTGACACCGTACACTTCGTCCTCAACTCCAAAACATTTGTGTAAGTTGAAAACAGTTGTAGTGCCAACACTAATCCAAACACCAATTTATCCCCATTCTTTAAATTATGTTCGTTAACCAATCCTCTATCCATGCTAATACATTACCCATAATGCCGTGCATCTTTAACTTGTACAGCAGCCTTTCCTGTGGCAACTTGTCGAATACCTTCTGGAAATCCAGGCACACCACATCCACCGGGTCCCCTTTGTCCAATGTACTTGTGATGTCCTCACATAATTCCAGTAAATGGGTTAAACATGACCTGCCTTTCATGAATCCATGCTGTGTCTGCTCAGTGGGACAGTTTCGACCCACATAACTCACTACTACTTCCTTTAGAGGTTCAAGCATTTTCCCCACTACATAAGTTAAGCTAATGGGTGTTTTTTTTTAAAAATAGTGGCATCACATTTGCAGCTTTCCAATCTGTCAGATACGTCCCAGAGTCCAGCAATTTTTTTCGAATGATCGTGAGCACATTTGCTCTTTCCCCCACAATCTCTTTTAGCCCCTGGGATGCATTCCTTCACAGCCAGGTGACCCATCTGTCTTTAGGCTGATATCTTTTAAACATTACCTCTGTCCACATCTGGCAATGCCGCCATAGGCCTTTAAAAATGAAACAATGAGAGTAACCAGATAGTATGTTTCTCTTAAGGCCAAGGCTGGGAGGTGTAGAGAATGCTGCCTATCGAGAGAAATTGAGACTCTCGTCAAGAAAATGAAGGAGCGACATGGCAGCTACAGACAGCTGGGTTTGGGTGAATCCCTGAAGGAGTATAAGGGCAATAGGAGTATACTCAAAGTAAACCAGGAGAGCACAAAGGGGACAAGCGATAGCTTTTGGAAATAGGTTTCAGGAAAATCCAAAGAGATTCTACAAATACGCTAATGACAAAATAATAACCAGGCAGAGATTAGGGTGCCTCAAAGATCAACAAGACTGTCTATGGAACCGCAAAAGATTGGAGAGATTCTATATGACTACTACGCATCAGGTTTTACTGAAAAAGGATATGGACGCTAGAGGGTTTGGACAACGAAATAGCGATAACTTGGCAAGTGTCCATATTGCAGAGGAGGTGGTACTGGATGGCTTAAAATGTATAAAGGTAGATAAATCCCTGGGACCTGATCAGGTGATCCCAGAAATCTAGGGAACTGATTGTTGGGCCCCTCGCTGAGATATTTGTATCATCAATAGCCACAGGTGAGGTACTGGAAGATGGGTGCCATTATTTGAGAAAGGTGGTTGGAAAATCAGGAAAATATAGACCAGTAAGGTCAGAGGCAGGCAAGTTGGTGGACGGGATTCTAAGGGACAAGATTTGCATGTAATTGGAAAGGCAAATCATTGGGGAGTGTCAGCATGGCTTTGCACATGGGCATCATTAACTTGGACTTCAGGAAGATATAAGGTTCTACATAACAGACTGGTTAGCAAGTTCAACACCATAGAATACGAGGAGAACTAGACCCGAGCTCTGGGGATGCCAGGGTGCATGGAATTTCCATTGGATACCCAGGGCAGTACAGATCAAATGGTGTAGCCTAGAAACAAAATGTGTCCCGCAGTCTGAGTCGATAGATTCCATTATGCCATATCTCGGGACTATGTTCTTTAACAACACTCGGGCCACGGTTGGTGCATCGGCTTTGGCGGTTGGGAAAGCCTCTACCCAGTGAGTGAAATGGTCTACTATTACTAGCAGATACTTCCATCTCTGTACTGGGGGTAAGTCTGTAAAGTCAATTTGGATCCTCTGGAATGGCCTAATTGCGAGGGGCTGACCACCAGCTGGAATAGAACGCATGGCTTTCTTGTTAATTCGCTGGCAAGTGGGGCATCCGACTATTTCTTGTTGGGCTAACGTGTATATCCCCCTACATACATAGTCTCTCAGGATCGTGTCACACATGGCTTGCACTCCCCAGTGGGTCTGATGATGTAATCGGTGCAGAATACTCCGGGTGATCTGTTTGTTTAGTACTTGTCTCCCATCAGGAACCGTCCACTTCCCGTTAGTTTCTAGCCGGGCACCCAATTGATCCATTTTATCAATCTCCCCCTGGGTGAAGACGGGTTGTTTAGCGAGCCCTTCCCTCAACGGTATTAATGTTAATAATTGGACGGCTTTTTCGACCGCTGCCCGCTTGGCTTCCTCATCTGCCAGCCGGTTTCCCACCGCTTCCGGTGTCGACCCCTTCTGGTGACCGGGTACATGGACTACTGCGAGTTCTGTAGGCAACGCCAGGGCTTCCAACGTTAGGCTGATCATTTGTTCGTGAGCTAATTCTTTTCCCCGGGAAGTTATCAATCCTCGCTCTTTCCAGATTTTCCCGAAAGTATGAACGATTCCGTATGCACACTTTGAGTCAGTATATATGGTCCCCACTTTCCCTTCCAATAACTTCAGGGCCCTCTGGAGGGCGTACAACTCACAGGATTGGGCTGACCACTTCCCGGGCAGTCGTCCGGACTCGATCGTCCGTTTCGTTGCGCCATCTACGACAGCATAGCCACTGTACCGTACCCCACTGATGCACCAGGAGGACCCGTCGATGTACAGTTCCTGTCCTTCACCCAGCGGGGCCTCTTGCAGGTCCTCTCGGCTTTTGGTCTGTAAGTCTACAAATTCCACACAATTATGCTCCTGTTCCCCATCTGCAGGACGTCCGTATAGAAACTGGGCAGAGTTGCAACTGAGATCTTTTGCAAGATTGAGATCGTCTCCGGTCATCAAAATCGTCTCATACTTCAGGATGCGAGAGTCTGTTAACCAGCGGTGAGCCTTTTGAGCCAGTATGGTACTAACCGAATGTGGGGAGTATACTGTGATTCTTCCTCCAAAGGTAAGTTTCCGGGCCTCTTCTACTAACATTGCCGTAGCTGCCACTGCCTGTATACAGGTCGGCCATCCACGTGACACGGGGTCTAACATTTTTGACAAAAATGCAACCGGCTGACGTTTCCCTGCCCGCAGCTGGGTAAGCACACCTTGGGCAATTCCGCCGGCGCTATTAACATATAACTGGAACGGTTCCTTCAGGGTGGGTAAAGCCAATACCGGAGCTCGGATCAGTTTATTTTTAAGAATATTAAATCGCTGCTCCTCCTCATCTGACCAGTCCAGCTTTTGTTCTTCTTGTCCCAGTTTGTCGTACAAAAACTTTACTAGAGTGGTGTAACTTTCAATCCATATCCGGCAATACCCTACTAGCCCCAGGAATTGTCTGATTTCCTTCTTCGTCCTGGGTATTGGCATACCCGTAATCCCCGATATTCGTTGTGGTGTGATACGGCGATGCCCCTTACTGACCTGATGGCCCAGATACCTTACTTCTTGCTCCACAAACTGGAGTTTTGACCTGGAGACGCGTAGGCCCTGTTTCCCCAGGAAGTTCAGCAGGGCAACGGTGTCTGCTCGTACTTCCTCTTCTCTTGGTCCTAAGAGTAAGAGATCATCGACATATTGGAGCAATTGATTCTCCGCGTTACACCGAAATCCTCCTAAGATCTGCTCCAGTATTTGTCCAAACAAGTTGGGTGACTCCGTGAATCCCTGCGGCAAGACTGTCCATCTTAACTGTCGCTTTCGTTCTGTGAAGGGATTCTCCCATTCAAATGCAAAAAGTTTCCGACTTTCTTCATCAAGGGGGCAACTCCAGAAGGCATCCTTCAGATCTATTACGCTGAACCATTCATGTTCGGGGGGAATTTTACTCATTAACGTGTAGGGATTGGGCACCACCGGGTATCTAGCCTGGACTACTTCATTCAACCCCCGCAAGTCTTGCACCAGCCTATACGTCCCATCCGGCTTTCTCACAGGGAGTATTGGAGTATTGAAAGAGGACATACATTCCTCCAGTAGTCCATCTGTGATTAATCTTTCTATCACAGGTTGTAACCTTTCCCGTCCTTCCATAGCAATCGGATACTGTTTCCTTCTTACCGGGCCTCTTCCTGGTAACATGGTGATTTGGAGAGGTTTGATGTTTAGACCCCCTCTGTTCCCCTCTCGGTACCAAACTCCCGGGTCTATCTGTTGATCGTCTTCTTCGGTGAGGGCGAATAACCTTACCACCATTTCCCCGTTACTTGGTACCGTTCCGATCCCTAGTTTGACCTGCAAGTCTCTTCCTAACAAATTAAACCCCGCCGATGGCAGTAGAAGGAGGTCTCGTTTAGTAGTTCTGTGTTCATACCCAATTTCCACGTCCTCCACTTCTGGGACTTGCAATGTCTTTCCTCCAATACCAGATACTCCCATAACTGTTCTTCCTGCTCGGGCGCCGGGGGGTATTTGGATTATACTTGATCTTTCGGCTCCCGAGTCCACCATAAATGTGATCTCCGACCCTTGGGGCCCTACTTTCAAGTTTACCAGGGGTTCCTGTCGATAGTCCTTTTGCCCCAAGGGTAGGAACCCCCGACCTCCCTAATCTTCCTCCATCAGGGCGTACGACCGCACTTCCCGCTTGTAGCGGGGGCACTCTCGCTTAAAATGTCCCTGTTCATTACAGTAGTAACATCTGAGTATCCTCCTCGTTTCCCTGTCGCGGCCTCGAGCTCCTCCACCCTTCCTTTGTTCCGGCCCCGGTCCTCTTTTCCTCTGCTCTTGTCACGACTCTCCCCTTTCCTGTTCCTGCCACGGCTCCCTCTTTTCCCTCCTTCCAGCTGTCACTTGTTGCACCGTCTGCATCATTATCTTTGTCGCCTTCTTTTGCTTCTCATCGTCCCTTCTCACAAACACCTTTTGCGCCTCCCATAGTAGTTCACTCAGAGGTTTACTATCCCTATCATCCATTTTCTCTAACTTCTTTCGTATGTCTGGCCAGGGTTTTGATACAAACTCTACCCGTATGAGTTGCTGTCCCACTTCCGTCTCAGGGTCCACCCCAGCGAACTGCTGCAAGTTCTTCCTAATCCTGTCTAGGAAGTCTGTGGGGATTTCTTCCGGGTTTTGAAGATTCCCAAAGGCCTTGGTAAAATTGTGCCCCTTCGGGGCTGCCTGCCTTATTCCTTTTATCCAATATTCCCGCATGTCCCTCATGTTGCGTCTTCCTTCTTCAGTTTGTTTATCCCACTCGGGGTCGGTGAGGGGAAATTTCTGCTCCCCTCCTGCTCCTCCCTCTCTCTCCCAGACCAACAGCGCAGCTTGTCGTATCATCTGTCGCTCCTGGCTAGAGAACAATGTTCCCATGATGGAATACATCTCATCCCATGTGTAAGTATTTGGCCCCAGGAACTGATCTAATTGTTCAGCCAGACCCATGGGGTCCTCCAGTAGGCCCTTCATCTCCCTCTTGTAATTCCGTACTTCAGTACTCCTTAAGGGGAGGTTCACATATCCCGTCCCTCCTTCCGCGCCTCCCATGGGCACTTCCCGGAGTGGATTCATTCTTGCAATCGGGACAGAGTTTCGTCTGTGACTCTTTTCAGCTTGAGATCTAGTCTGTACTCCTGAGGCACCGGCTGGTTCCTCCCTGCTTTCTTCCCCTTCCCCTGAATCGTCGCCACCCGAAGGACTATTTTGCGGGGCAGACGGGGTCACGTAGGGCGGCTGTAAGTGATCTAAAGGTTCCCAATCTTTCTGCCCTTTCGAGTCTTCATTGGCTACCTTCATTTTGCAAGATATTGCGACTGGTAGCCAACAAAGGGCGTAATCACTTTCCTCCCGAGTAACATTAGGTTTCGAATTGACATATAAAATTAGAGCTTGCCGGACCCAGTCTTAATCAGTGCCGAATTTAGGCCACCACACTGAGTCTCCCTGAATAGGTTTTTGGGACCACGTTCGACAGTATTTCACCATCGTCTGTCTAGATTTTCCTTTTTCCCTACCCTGACCCCAATTATTTAACATTATACCTAACGGACTATCGGCAGGTACCCTGGGGTATTTTTCATTGTCTACGCTCAAGTCTACCTCTCCCTTATCCGCCTTGGATCCCTTATTTCCCATTGCCGAGGACTTTGTAAAATCGGAGATTCCTGTATTATCCCGTGCAAATTATCACTATTTAGCCAATTCCCGGACCTTCAGTCCCGTGATCGCCCAGGTCCCTTTGCAGGCACCCCCGGTCTTTGGATTCCTGTGTCCCACGTCTCTGTAGAAAAATCTACAGGCACCCCGTAGGTCCACGTTCCTCCGCAAACACAGTCTCTGCAAAATCTCGCACAGACGAGCCCCGGTCTCTAGATTCCTGAGTCCCACGTCTCTGTAGAAAAATCTACAGGCACTCCGCAGGTCCCCAGTCCTCTGGAAAGACGGTTCCCGCAAGTCTTTTCTTACCTGGGTTCGGTGCACCGAAACTACTCGATCGTTAACCGTCCCCACTGCCTCGGCCACACCCCTCCTTTGTTCTCCTGATATCAGTCGCTCAAGCCGCGTGGGGCGACAAGCAAGGAATCAGGGACTGCCGAACTCGGCAGGGTGCACCTTCTCCGATGTCCTTCCTCAGCCCCCCTCGCGGCCGGAGTGTTGATCGGACGAGCCCCCAAGTTTATTAGAAACGAAAATCGCTTCTCAATAATCGCTCTCGACAAATTCAGGAAAACGAAGTTTTATTAGCTAGTCTGCAGAGTTGGGCACCCTTCTGAGAAAAGCGCGCCGAGGCTAACAATGTCTTCTGATTAAATACAGGACAAGTCCCTCCCCTCTGTGGCTCTAAAGAGTCACAAGGTTCACATTCTAAACCGTTCAGTAATTTTCCATTCTGCATCCTTATCTTAAAGTCTACAGCAGATGTCTCCCGAGTTTTTTTTTTTCTTACCCTGTAGTCTTATCAGTCAAGGACTTGTTCTTCTCTGTCAGAGTTAGTGGTCCTATCAATCAAGGACTTGTTTTTCTATTCTGTGTGAGTGGTCTTATCAATCAAGGACTTGTTTTTCTACTCTGTCAATGTGAGTGGTCTTATCAATCCGTAGCAGCAGATGTCTCGTCTTTTATTACAGAGAAGCATGTTTTACCCTACCCCTATGGCTCTATTCCCCTCAGACTCTGGGGTCATGCACATCTCAATTGTTTGTACCGAAATCGTCTCTCACACTATGTATATTTCATCTGTATGACTGCAACATTCTCAAATATTTTCCAACGAATAATGATTGAGTGGAATTAGATACATTCTGTTATTAGTGACCTGAACAAAATAAATAGCAAATACTGTGATTATTGGAATGAACAACAGATGGAAGCTAATCTAATTTTGAACTGAAGGCAATTCAATTGATTCTGAGATATTTTCTAATCAACATTCAGAGCCGCTCTGGCACAACTCTGTGCAAGATGGGAATTGAAACTGTACCTCCTGGTCTGGTAACAGAGACACTATCAGAGCTGCACAACATTCCTTCATAATGTTCCCAACCAGGCTGGGCAGGTGGAGAATCACATGCTCACTGTGGTTACTCAAGTGAAATTTAATCAGATGTTTATTGTGATAATTGGATTGGAATTAAATGGATGGATCCTGTGTGTAATGTACTGAACATTAAATAGTAATTTACAATAATGATGGGAGGTAACAGATGTCTTAATTAAATATGATTTTTATGATCATTTGCAGAATGACAACTTGACAGAATTGTGTGATTACTGTAAATTGATAAACAAAAATGAATACAATCATTCTATTTGTTCATAACAGTTTCTCATTTTATGAAATGCAAAGTAAAATCTTTTTGTTCTACACGTAAATTGGAACAAAATGATGAATTAGTCAGTCAATGTGACTATTCAGCTGAAGACAACTTTCATTTTTTCTGAAAATGTATGATTTCTAAGAAGCCACCATTTCCTGTGATTGTTTAATGAAACAAGAAAGATGTCAATCCTTTTTTGGTGTACTTCAAAAAAAATCATTGGAATTTAAATAATTTTGCACATGAAAAATATTCAACCATTATTGTGATGTTAACATAGAAGAGAATTACACTCAAATCATTTCAAAAGTGTTTCCAACTTTAAAATGAAAAGCAATATTCACAACGATTGAGAGATTTTACATTGACATGTCCTTGTAATATTTATTATATGGAACCATAATTCCACAGTTACATCCTTTGCCAAATTGAACAATTATTAGATATTAGCAACAAACTGATTTTGAAATTACTATTAATGAATTTAACAATAAGGGGCTATCTCATCTTACTATTCCACTGAGTAATGTGCAGAAATGAAGAGAAATATTGCAGTGTAAAGTAATTGGTGTTCTTTGAATATCAATGCCTGAGATGACTGTGATCTTTCAAATGAGCAAAAGTCAGATATTTACAAATTATGTCGCAAGGGCAGTTATTGGTCTTTTCTGGGTGTATTGGCCCGACCAAACAGGTTTGTATATTGTAGCAATCACAATAAGAAACATGGAAAATATTAAAAACACATTAACTTAGACTTCGTAACAAGCACAAAGTGCTGTGTAATTATTATAATTGTTCATTGTTTCTAGAATATTGATAGATAAATTAACTTAATATTTTGAAAGCACTTTGCTCTGACGTCGGTTGTGTAATAATTAAGATTTATAAACAGAAAATTAATATATAAAAAGTTGCTTTAATAATTCTAAAAAAAACTCAGCAACAATTGACACAGTTCAACATTGGGGATGTTTGGTGAGTCATATTTATTTACTAAATTTTTATCATGATAAATGTTTAGATATCTATGTCAGAATAAGGAAGATAATAATTAGACCTGGAAAGTGAGTACTATTGTGAACAAAAGGTCGAGTTAATGACCTTTTTGCTCAAAATGACTGATAATTACGTTTTATTGTTCATTGACAACTAATGCTGAAAGTAAAAGAAACAGATTCTAACATTTCCAAAGCAGGTTTTTTTTCTTATAATAAAAATTAAAATATAAATCATTTTAGAGGTCACATGATTTGAAAAAGTGTCATTTAATGTGATATTTGAGATGAAGAATCGTTCTTTTTCCCCCAGTGTAGTCTTTTCAATAATTTAAAATTTAATGTTATTTGAGCTAAAGAACAAATGGTTGTACCTACATTGTTTTCTTGCATCCAAAAGAAGTAAAGTCAACAACATTTTTAAGTTTCGTAGAGTTAATTAGCAAAATGCATTGAAGCTATCATGCATGAAGAGAGATAAGTGAGAGAGAGACAAATTAAATGTTCAAATGAACACGTCAATATTTTGAAAGCATTTCAATCTTATGAATTATGAATAGGTGAATGGAAAATAAAAACAAATTCCTGACAATTCAAGAATGAATAGTGAGAAGAAATTTAATTTGTTCAAAGCACATCACAATATTTAAATGAATTGCAATATTTAGTTACAATTGTAGGTGATTAACTGACCAATAAATAATATGAAGTTGCATTTGGTTATTTTGCTGAAGAGGAATTTCGACTGTTTATTTTTTCATCTTTATAATACTGGAGAATAAGGATTTATGTGCTTGAAATGTCTGAACTAGCTTCTTTCAAACAGAAAAACAAATCAGTGAGTATCATTTCTTAGACTCTTCCAACTTTAAGATTGCAACATTCTCAATTACTTTTTCAAGGAATGTCGAACCAGCAGAATTAGATGCATCGTTTTATTAGTGACCTGAAGAAAATAAGTAATAAATATGGTGATGACTGAAATGCACAGCAGATTAAAGTATATTTCATGTTGTTTTGAAAAGCAGTTCAGTCTATTCTCAGGTATTTTCTCGTGAATATTTGGAGCCGTTCTGACACATCTCTGCTGAAGGTGGGAATTGAAATCATTCCTCCTGATCTTGTCGTAGAGACACTGTCAGAGCTCCACAAGGACCCTTCATAATGTTCCCACCCCCGAAGGGTCAGACCATAGTCACATGCTTACTGTGGCAACACAAATGAAAATGAATCAGATGTTTATTGTAATAATTTGTATTGGAATTAATTACATATTTCCTGTGTGTAATGAACTGACAAAATGAATTAGTATTTACAGTAATGATGTAACAAAGCAGTAATGACTTTAATTAAATATGAATCTCAGGATGATCCATGAGAGGAAAAAATGCCTAATCATTTGATCATTGCACACTGATGAACAAAAATCAATAAAATAGTTCCATATGTTCAAAGCAAGTTTTCACAGAATAAAAGGAAAATTACAATGTTTTTGCAACATAAATTAATAGGAAAATAAATGAATTAGTCACACAATGTGACTATTCATCTGAAGACAACTTCCCTTCTTTCCAGAAATGTTCAAATTCCCAAAGTTCAAAATGTACTGTGACTATTTCATGAAACAATAGAGATGTTAGTTCCATTTGTTGTACTTCAAAACGTCACAAGAATTTTAAATGATTTCGTTCCATGAAAAATGATTCATTTGTATTGTGTTTATAAATACAGTAAATGTTAACATGTAAGTGAAACATAATTAAATCAATTCAACTTTTGCTAGGGTTAAAATAAAAATTGATATTTACAACGCACACTGCAAATCTTTACATTATTTCATACATGAGCCATATTCCACAGGTATGCCCTGAACTATATTGAACAATGATTAGATAATAGCAGCAATTGGATTGTCAAAATTCTATCAGTTAATTTAAGAATACTGAGAAATCTTAGTTGATTATTTCACTGAACAATGTGGAGAAACGACCAGGAATTATTCTAATGAAAAGTAATTTCAGTTCTCTGAACGCTTCAGGCTGAGATTACCGTGATCATTCAAATGAGCATCATCAAATATTTACAATGAGGCATTGAATGGGAAGTCATTGGTTCCAGTATGGGATCGTTCACCTGAACAGTAAATTGATTTTTATATTGTAGTGTTCGTAGTCAGAAACAATTGATGTAATTAAAATGCGATTCTCACCAAATTTGTTTTAAAGATTAACTCCAATAATTGTGCAATTATTGTAATGGCAGTGACTGGAAAAATAACATTATAATCTGAAAAAATAAATTGATTTAATATTCTAAAAGCACTTCGCTGTGATGATTATTGAATATTCATTAAGATCGGTAAACTGAGGAATACAATATAATGGCTAGCTTTATGGATTCACAAAAATGATCCATTCAGTTATTATTCAGCAGAATTGTTTTTGGGTCAAACATACAAGATTACAAGAATGACATGTTTCCATCCATTGGTTTGCTTCTTGAGACGTACTTTTAATTTATATACTTTTGTTCATGACCAATGTTTAGACATTCCTGTCAGAAGTAGGAAGTTAATCAGTAGATAGTGAAAGTGCGTATGACAGTGAACGTAAGATACAGGGAACTTCCATAATTTTGTGATGATTGTACATTGATAAATAACTTTGAAGTAAAAAAAGTAAATCAGCATGTTCAAAGCAGTTTTTTTGCTCATAACAAATTGAAAATTAAAAAAATCCTTCTGCAGTGCACATGATTTGAAAACACATCAGTCACTAGTCAAAAAAAAAACCAGTTACAGAAAACATCGGCTCGAGACAATAAGACCCTTATGAAGAGTATTCTACTCAACAGTAATTCGAGGACCTGGAACATCTTCATGTCGTTCTTACAAAGAACACTCTTATTATTCCTAAAGTTTTATTATCGTAAATATTTCGACATTTGGATCAGAACTAGGAAGGAAATGAGAAGCGATTCACATGAGTATTTTCGTGAGTGAAAGTCAAAGTAAATTTACAGTGCCATCTTTCACTATTTTCTCTGAATAAGCAGATAAAGATTTTTAATGTGCAAGCTCAACATGTTGACACCTACAGGTTGTACTAAGCCAAAATACATTATTTTATTTTGCGATACTTCAACTGGATTCGAAATCTATGTATGCTGATGTTTGCGTCCTCGCTCATTTTTATTGGTTTTAGCGAAATATTTCGTGTGCAATTACCGAAGTGAAATGTTAGAAATCAAGTGCATTTATTGGATGGAACTGCTCACCAAATGTTTACTGTGGTTCTTGTTCTCAGAAACAATAAGATACTCAGATTTTTCTCTTGAGCAGTAATTAGATGACCAGGAAGACATTTGTGTGGCTGTGTGTGTCGTGTTCAGTGAGCATTTCTTTTCAATTACAATTATATTTTACGAACATAGGAAGGGATTAATAATCGTGTGTTAAAGATCATAATTAAGATAATATTTTCTTTTAAAAATTACGAGAATTCCTTTGTACAACAATAATTTGGAGATGTCGGTGTTGGACTAGGATGGACAAAGTTAAAAATCATATGACACCAGGTTATAGTCCAATAGGTTTATTTGGAAGCACTAGCCTTCAAGGCTATGGCTCTGCATCAGGTGATCTGGTCTCTTAGGAGACACACTACTAGAGCTACACAAGTGACTTTCCAAACAAGGAAGGGTGGGATTATAATCAATTGGGATTACTCAAATGAAAACTAACCAGTGTTCATTCCGATAATTGGGCTGGGAATTAATTAGACTGTTTCTGTGTCATGGACTGAGAATGAACTAGTAATTCACGTTAATAATGGTACTAAGCACATATGCTCTTACTTACATATTAATATCAGGATAATTGGAAGAAAGATAAATCGACATATCATGAGCTTATTGTAAATTCAAAACAAGTACAACTGCTGAATACGTTTAAAGCAGTTTTTCTTATAGAGAAAAAGATAATGAGAATGTTTAGCAGTCGGACAGAATCGGAAGAAAAGGTCATTCACTGTGACTATTCAGCTGCAGCATCTTCTCTCCTTTCACAAAAGTATAACTTGCAACAATTCCAAATGTATTCTGATTGATAAAGGAAAGAGCAAACACCTGTAAATTCTATTTTTTTGTTTACAAAAAATGTCACGAATTTAATTTTTTTTAGCTTTAAAATATTTAAATCTTACTGTGATCAGAATTACAATAAATCTTTGTGTTGAAGAAAAATATAATCAAATCTAATCAAAATATACATCGATATTCACAATAATTGGGAGAGTGAACACTGCAATATCTTTCCATCAGTTGATGTACTGAGCCATAATTCCACTTTTCTATCCCTTACTGGATTGATCAGTGGTTAGATATTAGTAATAACTAAATTATTAATATGCTGTCAGTAAACTGCATGTTAATGAGAAACTTCCCATTGCTGTTTGTTCGAATTATTGGTGAAATGTCATTAGATATCTCTTAATCGATGAGGTTGTGATTACTTTGATTGTTGAAATGAGTAGTATTCCAATATTTCTAATGGGTATTGGATGGAAAATCGATGCTTTTTGGTGTAGACCTGATTTTTTTATATTGTAGTATTGGCAGTAATAATCAATGGATTAAATTATGATGTGCATCACACCTTACTGAATATTTTCAATATTTCTAACAGGTTTCTAGTCCAATCTTCAGTTTAAAAAGGGTAATTTTGGCTCAGCACACCAGTAACTGCAAACGTTTTCAACACATCTCCAAAGTTATTAATGCTTTAATTTAAAAAAAAATCAAAAAAATACCTCTGTAAATGTCATTGACTCTAACTTTAGATTATAGTCAAGTTCGTTCTCTACTTATTTTCTTCCTATTTCTGACACCAGTGGCTAAATATTGATTAGATTAAATGTCTTATGAATGAGACATTAGTTTTCTCTCAAAGATCTTTACAGCACAGGAATTGGTCCTTTGGCCCATAACGTTATGCTGAACATAATGCAAAAGAAACTCATCCCTTCTGCTGACCCTTGATCCATATCCTTCCAAATTATCTAAATGAACATTAAATAGCCTTAATGTATCGTCCTCCACCACCAACCCTTGAAGTTCATCCCAGACATCAACCACTCCCTGTGTAAAAAATAATTGCCCCTCACATGCCCCTTGAACTCCCCCCCCCCCCCCCCCCCCCTTAAATGCATGTTTTGACATTTCAACTCTGGGGAGAAACTTCCTGACTGACAACTCTACCTATGTATCGCATGATTGTAGAGACTTCAATCAATTCTTCCCCCAGCCACCGCCACTCCACAAAAAAACAGCCTGAGTTTTTTCTCGCCTCTCCAAATCCAGGCAGCATCCTGGTAAATGCACTCTGTACCCTCTCCAAATCCTCCATATCCTTCCTGTAATGTGGCGAACAGAAGTGAATACAATACTTTAAGTATGCTTTAACCAAAGTCTTATGAAGTTGCAACATGATATCCTGACTCTTGTAACCAGTTCCCTGACCAATAAAGGCAAGCATGCCATTTGCCTTCCTAACCACCTAATTACTTGCATGGTCACTTTCAGGGAGCCATGGTCTTGAATGCCAAGATCTCTTTGAACGACAAAGCTGTTCAGGGTCCAGCCATTAACTATCTACTTTTCCTCAACATTTGAGCTCCCAAAGTGAGACACCTCACACTTGTATGGATTAAGCTATACCTTTAATTTCTCTGTCCATAGCTGCAGTTTATCTTTTTCCTGCTGTATTCTTTGACAACCTTCTACATTATTCACAACTGCACTGAACTTTGTATCATCTGCAAGCTTATTAACTCACCCAATTAGATTTTAATTCATGTCACTTCTATATATTTGTACTGTAACCAGAAGGGTTCCAGTACAGATCCCTGTGGAAAAAAGACAGAAAATGAGGGAAATGCAGAATTCTTGAATAAATGAGTTTTTTTCAATGACAAAACAATTCTGATGAATAATCTCTGAAGTTGTGATTTTTGTTTTCAAATTAACCCAATATTTTAATTCTCAGTTTACTGATCTTAATGAATATCCAGTACAAACTGCTTTGAATATATTGAATCATTTTAAGTGTTGAGTTCTAATATTAATTATTATTTAATTGTCATTTCAATTCTCACACTATCATGAGATTCACATTTTAGTTGAATCCATTACTTCTTAGTGCCAGTGTCATAATGAAATATTAACATTCTTTTCAGGTCAACACACCTGCAATCAACCAAATTTTTTTCACCCAACGCTCATAGTAACTATCTCATTCTCTTTCATTTGAATTTTCATATTAATGGAAGGATTATTAATTAGCCTTATCAATTAAGAGATGGCTAATTATTTTTCACTTCAATATTTCCGTTTTCCCGATATACTGCACAATTACATTGCAATAAGGATTTTCTTATCAACCTTAAATTTGTTTTCAGCCATTTTAAAACTAATTATTGCTAATGTCTAACTGGTAATCATTGTTTAAATGCAATATATCCAGCTGTCAATGTGGAACAATGGCTCAATACATCAACTGACAAACAATATTGCACTCTACAATCTCTTAATCTTAGCAAAATAATTTTCAGTGTGGAAGCTTAGTTGAATTGAATTGGCTGTGAGCAAAAATACATTCTAAGGAAGGGTCACTGGACCCAAAGTATTAACACTGAATGCTCCCCACAGATGCTGCCAGACCTGCTGAGTTGGTTTCCAGCAATTACTGGTTTTGTTTCTGAGTTCCAGCATCCACAGTTTTTTGCATTCTTGTACTGATTGTACTTCACTTCAATGCTAACATTTCTATATTTCTGATTATTACAAAAGAGCTAACTATTTTTCACGTTAAACATTATTTAAATTTCACGTGTTTCTTGTGTACACAAACCTGAATTAACAAATGTTTGATCAATTCTTTTACAATAAATCACAATTTTGTGAAACTGAGGGAAGTTGTCTTTCACTGAGTAGTCACATTGACTGACCAATGCTCGATTTCCAAATCATGTGCTTTACAAAGCAGTTTAATTTTAATTTATGTATATGAATAAATGCTTCAAACATATTGAATTATTTGATTATCATGAGACATATTTATTTAAGATCATTGTCGCTTCGTTCCATCATTATTAGAAATTACTAATTCTTTTTATCCATTGCACACTGGAACTGTCCAATACAATCCTAGTCTATTTATCACAATAAATATTAGATTAGATTACTTACAGTGTGGAAACAGGCCCTTCGGCCCAACAAGTCCACACAGCCCCGCCGAAGCGCAACCCACCCATACCCCTACATTGACCCCTGACCTAACACTACGGGGAATTTAGCATGGCCAATTCACCGGACCTGCACATCTTTGGACTGTGGGAGGAAACCGGAGCACCCGGAGGAAACGCACGCAGACACAGGGAGAACGTGCCTGAGTCGCCTGAGGCGGAAATTGAACCGGGGTCTCTGGCGCTGCGAGGCAGCAGTGCTAACCACTGTGCCACCGTGCCGCCCACAAATGTATGAGCAGATATCCCTGAGAGTAACCACAGTAAGTATGTGATTCTAGTCCTGCCCTTCCTACATGGGAACATTATGGAGGGTTCTGGTAATGTCTGTACTAATAGACCAGGAGGCAGGCTTTCAAGTCCTACCTTAAACAGAGATGTGTCAAAGCACTTCAGAGTTGATTAGAAAATATCTAAGTGTCAATTGAATTACTTTTCAATCCAACATTTTCTCAATTTGTATCTGTTGTTCATTATAATGATCACAATATCGTGAATTTATTTGCTTCAGGTCACTGATTAAAGTGTGAATGTCATTAAGGTGAGGGGGAAAGTTTTAAAAAGGATCTGAGGGGCAACTCTTTTCACAACGCGTGTTTGGCATATTGAGATGAGCTGTGAGAGGAAAGGCAGCGGCTGGTACGATTACAACATCTAAAAGACATTTGGACAGTTACATGGATAGAAAACATCCAGAGGGATATGGGAAAAACACAGGAAAATGGGACTAGTTTAGTTTCAGAAACCTGGCCGGAATGCCAAGTTGGGCTGAATGGCCTGTTTCCGTGCTGTATCAGTCTAACTTTCTACAATTCAAAATTGACTGTGATGGGTAAAGGAAAGCAAAAACGGGTGTTAATTCTATTTTGTGTCCATGAAAAAGAGACATAAATTTTAAATAATTGTGTCACATGAAATAGTTCACTCTTATTGTGATTAGAAATACAATGAATGCGAACATTAAAGTGAAATATAATGAAATTAATTCAACTGTGTTTCCATGGTTAAAATAAAAATTGATATTCACAATGATGAAGAGTTTGTACACTGCAATATATTCACATCAGTTCATTTACTGAGCTATTATTGCACATTTATACCCCTTACTGAACTGAACAATAATTACATATTACCCACATAGGTTAGCAACACATAGATTTTTGAAAATATATCAGTGCACTTCAAAAAGGAGATATTTAATGTTGCTATGTGACTGTGCAATGTATAGACATGAACAGCAATCATTGCAGTGAAAAGTAATTACAGTTCTCTGAATTTATAAGGCTGAGATTGCTGTGATTATTCAAATGAACAAAAGTCAGTTTTCAAAGCGTGTTGGATGCAAAATCATTGGTTCCACTGTGGGATAGTTGACCTGAAAACAATAGCATTGCTGCAATGGATTAAATGAAACAATGGATTAAATTAAAATATGGATCTGACTATACACATTAGAAAGACAAACAAACTATTCTGTAATTATTATAAGGATAATGAATTCATAATAAATGTTGTAATCTGAACAAATAAGTTGACTCAATATTTTAAAAGCACTTTCCTCTGATGTTGATTAGACATCATTAAGATCGGTAAACTGAAGACTAAAATATAACAGCTAGATTGATGGATTGAGGACAATAAATGAGCCATTCAGGTAATTATTGAAAAGAAATGACTTTTGCTCAAAATGCAGACAATACAGAAGTAATGTATTTCATTCAATTAGCTTACGTGTAGAAACGAATGTTTTTATTTATTTAATTTTATCCTGATCGATGTTCAAACATTTGTGCCTGTATTAGGAAGAAAATAAGGAGATAATGAAAGTGAATATCAGAGTGACCACAAGATACAGTCCATGACATTTGATAGAAAAAGGAATTTGCATAATTTTGTTAATATTGAACATTGATAAACAATTAACTCCTCAGGTACTGAAGCAGTCCAACAGCAAGAACAACAAGATCTGGACAATATCCAGGTTTGGGCTGACAAGGGGCAAGTAACATACATGCCACACAAATGCAGGCTGCGACCATCACGTATAAGAAATGACCTAACCACCATCACTTGACATTCAATACTGTTACCATCACTGAACACCCACTATCAATATTACCCTGGGGATTATCATTGATCAGAAACTGAATTGGTCTCACCGCTCAAACACAGTGGCTACAAGAGTAATTCAACTCCTGGCTCCTGAAAGCCTGACCAACAGCTACCAGGCACAAGTCAGGAGTGTGATGGAATACTCCCCACTTGCCTGGATTAGCGCAGCCCTAACAACACTCAAGGAACTCATGGCCACTTCCATCTCGAAGGACAAAGGCAGCAGCTAGATGGAAATACAACTACCTTCAAGATCCCCTCCAAGGTACTAACCCATCCTGACTTGGGAATATATCGCAATTCCTTCACTGTCCTGGAAATCCCCATTCTAATGGCATTGTGGGTCAACCCACAGCAGGTAGACTGCAGCGGTTCAAGAAGACAGCTCAGCACCAATTTCTCAACAGTAACTAGGGACGGGCAATAAATGCTGGGCCCAGCCAGTGACAACCAAATCACATCAAATAAATATTAAAATAATGTCTAAAAGATCAAAACAGCTCCAACTCTGTCCTAGCTGCAATCTCTGCCTCTTCTTATTGACAAAGATAAAAGGTTACCTTGCTCGACTTTCTCATCAGTACAGTATTCAACCCAGCCTTCTCTTATACCAACCAGCAGCATTTTCATCACCAGCAGCAACTCCGCTTAAAATATTTTGTCAGTGACTTTTCATTAACTGGTTACTTCAATTACAATGCAATCTCTACAAATACCCCAAGTACCTTTTAGGCGACAACAAATTTTCTAACAACTTTTCTTGATCTCTCTCTGCCATTCTTTTTGGTTATATGAGTTAGGGAGGGATGGGATCACCACAGTGATGTAAGATATATGTAACAGTGAGAGAGGAAAGCTAGTATGGATCACGTTGACTCTTAGATCCCACACAGTGGAACAACACATTCACTGCATAATAAACACAACACACCATTTCAACACGGCGTGACAGTAATAAAATGTGGATCGGTTGGACAGGCTGGATTTGTTTCAGCTGGAGTTTTTGAGAGTGAGGGGTGACATGACTGAAGTGTCTAAGATCCTGAATGGTTTGTTTCTTCTTGTGGGTCATACATAAACTCGAGAGAACTGGTTTAAAATTGGATTCACCCTTTCAGGACAGACATGAGGAGATTTATCTCCTCTCAGAGGGCTGTGCAACTTTGGAACTCTCTGCCCCAGAAGGTGGGCTCAATGAATATTTTTAAGACACAGGTTGATAGGTTCTTGTTAAGGGACGTTGGGGGAAGATGGAACACAAATCACTAACAGATCAGGCCTGGCCTTATTGAATGATGGAGTGGACTTGAGGGGCTGAAAGGTCACATTCTGCTTCTTTCTCACATGACACAGGACTAAGAGCTTTGTTGAAAATTCATTCACTGGATGTAGGTCCCACTGGCTATGGGCAGCATTTATTACCCAGAGGGCAGGTAAGAGTCAACCACATTGCTGTGGCTCAGGGGTCACATGTAGACTAGATCAGGTAAGGATGGAAGCTTCCTTCCCTAAAGGACATCACTGACCGAGATGGGTTTTTCCTGACAATCCGAGAATAATTTCATCAATAGACTCATAATTCTAGATGATTATTGAATTCAAACTGCTGAAACTGACTGACCATGTGGTTGTCAGTGAATCCAACACAAGTGAATGGAAACATTGCTCAGAGTCTGGTTCTGGAACATTCAACACAACTAGGAAATGGAAAGTGAATAATTAGCTGAAAACAAGGCCACTGCTCTGTTAGAGACAAAATCATTCAATGTTCAGTTATTGACCATTATTGACTCACAGAATATTCTAACCTGCAGAATCACAGTAAAAGGGGAAAGTAAACAACATTCTTGGCAAAGACACAATGAACCAACTGCTTGTATAAAAACAGCTCAGAACAAAGGGGCTGAATCTTCCACAAACTGACAAATCAGATTTGTAGATAGAGATTGGAATTCTTTAGAAAAAAACCCTTCCCTGCTGATGGTGTGTGCTAGAAACCATTCTCAGTGTGAACTGCCACTTATTTCCTTTGAAGAGAATCTGTTTCCCCTCACAAAAGGAGGTGTGTTGCTCACTTACAGACTGACTTACAGACAAAGGAAACCTAATCAGGGACTCGCAGGTTAATTAAGCTATTAGTGACAGTCCACTGCACACAACAAGAGCTCAGACCACAACAGATTCTAGTGAAACCAACAATGCAATGAAAACGGCGAATTGGTCTTTATAATCATGCAGCCTGTCTCAATCAAATAATCCCAGTCAACTTCTCAACATTTTAAAACTATTAATATCAATGAATATATATTTATTTCCATTCCCAATTTCCTCCAAAAATGTATCTGATTATTCTCTTCAAATTATATTTTAAATGGTGTATTCCAAATCACAATTTATTTCCAATTATTCTTAGTGCAAAACAACTTGCAAACTAAAATAGTTTTCACGTCAATAATGACACTGGAAACTTTGTTATGTAGTTTACCCATATTTCCAAATATTGTTTTGTTTCATTATTGTAGTGAAGCTAAAATTAAAGTCTATTTATTTTCTCTGATATCCTTCCATTACTTTATTCCCTAATAACAATGCCCATGGTGTAATGGGTGACAAGCTTTAAATAAAATTGAATTTTCATTGCAAGAACTTGTACAAATAAGAATATATTATTCAGTTCATTCATTGTTGTTGATTATCAGTTATTTTCATTGTATGATCACGTTAAATTCACTTAAATAATCACAGTAGAATTTTCACCTCTATAGATATGTAAAGTGAATGTCAAAGTATTAATATTTCAAGTAAAACCAAATTCACATTTTGTTCTGTTTGAATCCAGGAATGACAGGATGTGTTACATTATTATGGGAAACAGGAATAAGTGAAGGTTGTGGCTCTCAGATGTGAGGCCTTAAAGCTAAAGGGCCAGGTGGTAGTTACAGTGGGGGAGGTACCTAGTGCCCCGCTCTCCTCAGAAGGCAGTCAGGATGGTGACACTGACTGGAACAAGTTAGATGACAAAGCGCCCACATATGGACAGAGCGACGACAATGGGTGGGATGACCCACCACCCTGTAATGCCCAGAAGGCCGTGTCTATGGCACCACTGGGCATCAAAGCTCAACTTAGACAGACAGGAGGGGGGGAAGAAAGGGAACTGACAGAAACTAAACCTGAACCGTTCACCCACTGAATGACAGATCTTGGTGAATGAACACCCAGCCTGATTGAGAAATGGTAATAATGGGCCTTATTGGGACAATATGGATGAATTAGTAGAGGTACACAGTCTCACCGAAGATGATGTACCGACCCTCCGTCGGCCCAAGATGCCCTGAAGTGCAGAAACTGTACCTGCAATGAGAGGGTGGGGTGCAAGTCGGTTCCCCCCAGAGTACAGCTGATCAGTGGCTCCAGGCATTTACAGATATTGCAGGGACATACTGGGGAGGAGACAGGCTGAATGGGCTAAAATAACCTTGGTGGCTCAGGGACCCAAGGGTAATATCGCAGATCATAGAGAGGAAGCCTGAGGTGTGTAACGACCACAGGGGATTACCAAACCCGAACATGTGATGATGAAATAGGTTTGATGTATTTAAAAGATGACATAGGACCCATTTAACTGTAATTATAAACATGGGACTCCCAGCGGGAGATAATTCTAACCACATTCTGAATTGGGCCATGAGAGCTGAGGTAAACACAGACACACAGGGGAATAGCTGCAGTACAGGGAGGGTAATCAGACCCACAATGTTACAAGGGAAGCAGGAAAGGGCACATAGACAAGGAATGTAGGCACAGAGTGGGAGATAGGTGTTCACATTATGAGTGGCCTGTGTTCATGTAGGTATATGCATAGCCCCTGAATATTCATTGACGTGCTGTTAAGGAGCCAACACTTGCATGATTCTAACACCGGAGCGTCTTTGTCAGTTACCGATAAGCATTTACCCCTCACCCCCTCAATTACTAAAATGAGAGCAGTCGGAGAGGGAATCTAGGAAGCTGGATGAAGCAAACCTGTCCGGATGTAGACCGGGAGTATGACAAAATGTATTCAGATATGGAGGTGTGAAACTCAAGAAGGGACCATTCTTGGAGTTGCTCCTATTTATTCTAAAATGGCAACTATGGACATCAACACCCGAATTTAAACATGGGGATGCTCCGGCCAGGACTGGGACAGAAAGAAAAGGAGAGGCAACCTCTCCAGAGTAGCTACATTGCAGGGAGACTGGGACAGTCAGAGAATCAGGTAGGTTATAGCTCGGACGAACTCAGCGGTGTGCGTAACTCAAACAGGAAAGTGGGTTGTTATCTATCGACCCTGCAGAGATCGAGGGCCCTCTCACTCCCCACACAAACAGGATCTCATCAAAGCTGCGCCTGTGGAGGCAGTAATTGTGACAGTGATAGATTGACAGAAGCTGGAAATAGTCTGGCTCCATACCTGTGGACATTGAATGGCAGATGGAAGTGGTGTTTACTGACTGAGGAGAACAGGCCACCAGGATACTATTACCTCAGGGATCCTGCAATATTCCAGTATATCCCACCGATGTGTGTTTGATGGATTTAGTCACACTGATCTTACCAACACCTCATCACCTCAAACAGTGAGAAAGAACATATCCAGATATTATACAGAGTATTGAATCAGGTTAACCAGGCCAGGCTTAAAATTAACGCACAGCGAGTGCAAGTGGAAAGGTAGGGAGAGACGGAACTGGGACATCATATTGGGGACATCAAATCAGGAAGGGAGAGGGAACAGTCCCAGCGGGAACAAAAACTATGATTATAAAACTATCCACCCACACACCGTAAAGGAATCAGGCAAACTTTAGGATTGTTTATTTATTGTGGGAATTTTGTGAGGAATTATCCAGAAATAGAGAACCATCACGAGCCCTGGTAGAAACGCGGACATTAACCAAGGGTGAGGGAGGCAAAATGCACACAGTCAGCATGCCTTTGGTATAGTTCATGACTGGGCTCGGTGAAGGTATATCACCCTGTCTGGGGGCCACATTGAGCATGAAGAACAGGTCAGAGAGTTAGTGGAAGCAGCTAACTTTCCCAGGGAAGCAGCAATAATGAAGATTAGAGCTCACAGGAAAGTAGAAAGCCCACAGCAACGGGGTAGTTGGTGACATGGGTGAGCATACTTACTGAAACAGTGCAGACATTTGAGGAGGATGCAGTAGCAGTAGCTACAGAAGCGAGAAAGTAAAGTTTAAAGACATTTCCAGAAACAGTCCTACAGCAGGAGAAACAGGAATGGGAAAAGGGTGGGGCAGTAATAGGACAAGACAGAGTCTGGATGATCCAGCAGTGCCACTGTATAAGACAAACATTATGAAAAACATATCATGGGCTGGCCCATATTGAGCAGGATAAAATGCAATATCGGATGATCAACTACAGGGGTGTTCTGGAACAAGAAGGTTTTGTCGAAGGGGTGTAGTCTGTACACAGTGTGAGCCAGGGAAAACAATCAGGATAAAATGGAGGATGTGTGTGTGGGACTGTACCCCAGAGAGGGTCAGTGTGTGTGAGACCTGTACCCCAGGAAGAGTCAGGGGCCCACGGCAACAATTACAGATGGATTTTACGTACACCCCCATCCCAATCCCAGGGAAGGAAATCCTACTGGGTCTTAATAAACAGGTTTACTCAGTGGGCGGAAGCATTCCCCTGCAGATTCTGACCAAGGGGCACATGTTCCAGGAAACTAAGTTAAGCAGCTCTGTGGCCTGTTTGGTACTGAGCAGAAATCCCATCTCACATCCCACCCCCAGAGCTCAGGGACAGTAGAAGGAATGAAGCAGACACTGAAAGCTAGTCTGACTAAGGCCCTGACAGAGACAGGCAGAGATGGGTTAGTGTACTCCCCACAATCCTAATGAAACTGACTTCAACCCCAGCAAAGGGAACCGAGCAATCCCCCTTTGAATTAGTGACCGGATGGACTATGCAGCTGCCAGAGGGTATGGTAGTGGGAGGGCAGGAGATGTACAATGGCAAGGATAGGGTGAAACAATTTGTGAAAGAACTGACAAAGCAACTGCATGAGCTGAGAGGGGAAGTTGCAGACGGACAGAGAATCAGAGACTGGGAAAGGGAGCTCATAAACATCCGAGCTGAAATTCCGAACCCAAGAGATCGGGTCGGGGGAGAAATATTAGTGGAACGTATGAAAGAAACACATCAAAATGCTGGACTTGGCTGGGGGAGCCACAGAATTCCAGAGAGGGAACTCTTCCATCATGTATTAGTAAGGAGCTCTGAATAAACATTGGTCGTGCTGATCAGTACAGAACTCAGGCTCCTCTTTGATACTTCTCCCAGCAACAGTTATGCAGGGGTATGTTGCTGGCTGGAGGTCTGTGACCAGTGCCTCTGTTCCACAAATGTCAGAGCTGGGACATCAGTTGTTTGTAATACATATAAATGATTAGCCTGAAAATGTAAACGATTTAATTAGCAAGTTTGTAGATGGCACAAAGTGAAGAAGCTGTGAATCATGAAGAATGTTGTCAAAGGAAACATCAAGGACGTGATCAGTTGGAAGGTTATGCGGAGAAATTGCAGATAGATTTTAATTCAGACAAGTGTGATGTGATGCGTTTTGGACGGCTCATTGTAAAAGGAATGTATACACTAAAAGGAAGTGCCCTGAGCAGCATTGATATACAGAGGTGCAAGTTCACAGCTCCCTGAATGTGGTGAAGGAGGTGGATGGCAGATTTGCCTTCTTCTGTCAGGGGACTGAATATAAAACTGTCATCAGGCCACCTTTGCAGTATTGTGTGCTGTTTTGAGCACCGCATTATAAGGAGGATGTGGAGGCTTTGGAGAGGGTGGAAATGGGTTTACCAGGATGTTGCCTGGATTGGGAGAGGTTGGAAAATCTTGGATTGTTGTCTTTGGAAAGTCAGTGGCTGTGAAGTGATCCGAGAGGCACAGACAGAGTGAATAATCTGAATCATTTTCCAAGTGGAAATGACCTATTCCACAGGCCATAGATTTAAGGGGAGAGGGGGCAAGTTTAACGGAAATGAAAACCGAAAGAACAGCAGATGCTGTAAACCAGAAAGAAGAACAGAAGTTTCTGAAAAAGCTGAGCAGTTCCAGCAGCATCTGTGAAAAGAAATTAGTTAACATTTCTGAGGAAGGGGGACTGGACCCGAAACATTAACTGATTTTTATTCACAGATGCTGCATGACCTGCTGAGCATTTTCAACAACATCTGTGCAAGTTAAAAGGGAGTTGTGTCAGACAAGTTTATTATGCAGAAGGTGGTCAGTGACTAGAATGTACTTGCCTGAGAGATGGTAAAAACAGAAACAATCACAATGTTTAAGAGGCATTTGGACAGAGAGATAAGCAGGCATGGGTTGGCAGGGATATGGATCATATACAGGCAGATGGAATCAGTTTGGAATAGCATCATGATCCACACAGACATGGTGGGCCGATTATTCAGGTGCTGTACTGTTCTGTTTTCCAGGGGGTAGAATGATAATATTTTGAGTATAATATGTCTCTTCTTTAGAACACACAGTAAGTTGATGCATTTTGAGAGAAGCAATGTAGAAAGGGAATATATATTTGAATGGCACAGACACAGGGAGCAGGACAGCAGGAATGGGGGACAATGTGTACAAATCCTTAAAGGAGAGAGAACATAAAGTGTTTTGAGTAAACGTATAGGATGCTGGGCTTCATTAATAGAGGGAATGATAACATACTCATGCAAAAGATGCTGACCGTTGACAAAGTTCTAGTTAGGTCACAGTCAATCATTGCATCCAATTGTGGTCAACAGATTCCTGGTCAGGATGAGGAAGTTAAAATACCACAGAGGGGCCTGTTCCATACTTTGCTTCTCTTTCAGGATGCATTGGTGACTCAGGGGTAAAACATCCTGCCAAAGGTCTTACTGCCGTATTGTAAGAGTACAAGGCCTGTACTCTTCCAATACAGACTGAACACCTCAGTAGGGGTGAGGCAGACCGTATCTTCGAAATAGAACCTCTTGGAGCCACACATGTGGATTCCACCATAACCCCAGACAGAGCAATTTACCCTTTCCAGACAAGACTGAGAGCCCTGGGCACAACCCTGTTAAACTGCCTCCTGCTCTCATTGTCTCACTTCCCCTCCATATGAGCATAGGTAAGTGAATCCCCCATTTACTGAAAGAAGAACCCTTCTGCCTTAATCTCTTCCCATCAACATATAATCATGGACAATACGATAATCAGTTTCTGTAATCCATCACACATTATCACAGGACATTGGCATTCATCAAGCTTTGTAAATTCATAATTACCAGCTTTAAACTATGTAGTAGCAATCTCCCATGTGACTGATATGTCTTTGTCTAATTCTTATTAAATATACTGTCTCTGTGGGTAAGGCAGAGGTTCGTGAAGATGAGTCTGTACAGGTAGACACTCGGCTACTTTAGAGATGCTTTGAAATTCTTGCCAGCTGTCTGATAATAAAGCTACTGCTGTTGTACAGAAAACTTGTGTCGTCTGGATTTGTGGAACAAAACACACATTAACAAGGAAGGATATGAGTGATCTTCAGGGTGTGGAGTACAGACTTACTGGAGTGGTTCACTGATGAAGAAAATGCAGTCACTGGATTGATTTGAAGAGATTGCTATTTTCTTTGAAATAAACAATTTAAATACATTTTTGATAAAGCGGTATAAGATTATAACAGACCTAGATATAGCAGACAAAAATATCTGTATTTGATAGGTGATGGCACAAGAATTAAGACCAGATGTAAGGTTTTGAGACAGCGGAAGATGAGCAAGTGTTTCTGTTGACTGTATTGGCTGGAAGTATGCAGAACATGTTGCCTATTATGATGGTGCAAGTAGAGAATATCAATGATTGATAAAAACAATTAGATCAGTCCAAAGATGTGCAGGTCAGGTGAATTGGCCATGCTAAATTGCCCGTAGTGTTAGGTGAAGAGGTAAATGTAGGAGAATGGGTCTGGGTGGGTTGCGCTTCGGCGGGTCGGTGTGGATTTGTTGGGCCGAAGGGCCTGTTTCCGCACTGTAATCTAATCTAATCTAATCTAAAAAAAAAAGTTCTGAGTGAAATAACCTTGCAGAGTTTGGGGTACGTATGGGGAATGAGAATATGGGATTCTGCAACAGAGAGCCAGCTTGGATTCGATGGCCTCTTTCTGTGCTATAATGATTTTATTTGGACTTGCTTAACTTGCTCTGGTCACCGATTAAGTTGTCATTTGGGTAAATCTGCTCAGTGTTCCCACTCAAACCAATGCAGGGTGTCCCTCCACAGCAGGAGATAATGTTTACTGCTTTATACTGGGTTCTTTTGGTGGGGGGGGGGGGGGGGGGTGGGGCGAACGGTGTGTGTAACAGTCTGCTAGCATTTATCTGAAATGGCAAAACAACAGTGCAGCCAGACTTGGGATCGACTCTGGAAATGTGGGGAATGCCAGAAGGGAATTCTTTGCGCATCCAACCTGGAAACTGGCCAAATCAGTCAGACTGGGGAGCTGTTCACTTGCTCTGTGTGTGTGTGTGTGTGTGTGTGTGGGGGGGGGGGGGGGGGGGGGGGGAGGGGGGGTGGGGGAAGGGATTCACTCAGGCATGCATCCTGCTGAGACACCAGTCAATTTACTGATAGCCACAGTTGAAGGATTTTTTTCTCTTTTTCACGCCAAGTAATGAACAATGGTTTTGGCAGCTCACAAAATTGTGCACATAGAGATCTAAGCTTTAGAAATGTTCACAACATTGTTGAACATGCACAGGTTCACACTGGGTACAGATTTTTATTTTCCTTTATTAATTCACAGGATGAGGGTGTCGCTGGCCGGTAGCATTTACTGCCCATCCCTAATTGCCTAGGGGGCAGGTAGAAGTAAACCACATTGCTGTGGGTCTGAAGTCACAATGTTGGTCAGACCAGGTAAGGATGGCAGCTTCCTACCTGAAAGGGCATTAGTGAACCAGATGGGTTTTTCTGACAATCGATTAATGGTCATCATTAGACTCTAAATTCACAAGTTTTTTTTATTGAATTCAAATCCCCCCTTCTGCTGCAGCAGGCTTTGAACCCAGGTCTTCAGAACACTATCTGGGGTTTTAGATAAACTGTCTCACGACAATACCACTCGGCCAATACTTCCCCACATCGCTGTCCATCTGCACAGAGTGAACTGCGATTTTCTGGTACATCAGATCTGGGTAATCACACATACGTTTGCTCAATGATTGTAGGAGTTGGATGTTGACGGGCTATTGACATCCATCTCCAAACCATGTATTCTGGGGTTTATTTCTGATGATGATTGGAAGCACAATCAGTCTTGTTATCTTTTGGGGATAAAACCAGTTTCAATTAGCTTTCTGTTAAATGCATGGCAATCAATTCTATCTCACAACTCTCAGGCAGATTAGTTTTTGTAGAAGGACTCTCCATCTCCCCAACCTCCTCCATCCACATCTCCAACAGTACAATAATCTCAAAGAGTCTCTTTATGATTATGAATGAGAAAATCTGATCAGCTGCTTCTTTCCCTACTCCTATGTCAAGTTGGATCTTAAACTCCCCTTTCTGCAGCTGTGATCCTGCATCATTGTACAGTGTTGCTCGTATTTCATGTCTTGGCCTATCAGTGTTCATGATATTGCATGTAGTATATGGGGCCAACAGTGTAAGAGTTTAGCTCTTTATTTCCAACAACAGCAGTAGAATTATACTCCAACAAAACTTATAGAATCACGGCCAAGAATATCCCCCAACTTACCTCTTACCATCAAACCAGAGAATCAATCCTCATTCAACAGAGAGAATTCAGGAGGGCGTGTCAGTAACAGAAGCATGAATACCTAAAAATGAGGTGTTAACCTGATGAAGTTCCCAAAGAGGACTACTTGTGTGCCTAACAGCATAAGCAGCAAGTGATAGACAGAGTGAAGCAATCCAGGAAACAACAGAACAGACCTAAGATCTGCAGTCCAACCAAATCCAGTTGTGAATGAAGTCAGAGCACAGCTGGAGTTCTGAGAACAGTTCTCTTCAAGATATTAACCAACAAGAATGTCAGACTGGATTAATTATCATAAAACGCAAGTCCGTTTGATATTCATATATTTACAATCAGTGTTCAATTCACCAAATGTAGCTGAATGTAAAAATAATCTTCAAGTGATTGTAACCGTGGAGACATCTGAATACTTGATCAGCAAATTAAAGCCTGTTGTGTTAAGATAGTAATAATTTTAAAGAGATTTTAAAAAGTAAGGTGACTTGGGTACAATGGAAGAAGTTGATTGGTGGGTAGCTGATAATGTTGTTTTAATCTGAAATTAATTTAGGATTAGTTAACAAATAAACACATGGTAGGGAATTCCAGCCCCATGGAGTGCACATCCAGTTCCATGTGGGAAAACCAGGACACTTCTTGTGTGAGTGACAACCACAACAACACGGAGGTGACGTGGGAAATGTCAGGAACACTCGTTTGACCACAGTTAAAGTACTGCACACATTTCTGATCCCCACATTCCAGGGTTGATGTGATCACACCAGAGAGGGTACACAGGAGACTGATCAGAATGTTTCTACAATTGGAGAATGTCTGCTCTGAGGAAAGGTTGGATAGGCTGGGGATGATTTCCGAGGAGGTTGAGCTGAGATTTAATTGAAGTGATAAAATGCTGAGGAATCCAGATCGAGTGGATAGGAAGGAGCTATTCATTAACTGGGAGGTCAGAAACTGGAGGTTTTAGATTGAAACTAATTCTCAGAAAGAAGGGGAGGGAAGAATTCATTTCACTCGGAGATGGTGGGCAGCAGGAACTCATTATTGGGTGGCAGAGGCAGTAACCAGCATCACATTAGAATAAAAGGACATGGATGTAACTGAGATGCTGGAGCACACAGGGCTGCGGACTAAAGTCTGCAGAATGGGATCATTGTGATTTATTTGACATTTATCCAGGATACTAAAGTCAAGTCCAATTTGAGAATTTATGAACATCATCCGACCTGAATTCCAAATGTCAGAATAAATTTATCAGAAAGTTACAGCACAGATTGAGGCCACGTGGCCCATCCTGCATGTGTTGGCTGTAATAGAACTACCCAGGCTTTACAGCGTTCTGTACTCACCAACAATTTCAGACTGTGAACTCTGCCCTCTATGTTGTTATAATCTGTTTTTATACTGAATATCTTTCACAGCTGCACACCTTGTTTCCTGGTTTCTTTCCCAGCCCTCACTCCATTCCCTGTGGCCTTGAGGGACTACCATTTCTGCTGTTTAATCTCTCCTGCCTTCCCCCGTGTGACAGACTGTCTTTTTGTCCTTGTCTCACCCCCATCTTGCTCACAACTTGTTACATTTCTGATTCCCAGACCTCTGTGACTTCACTGCGCCCCCTGGGTCAGTGGCACGAGTTTTGAATTCTCTTCCTCATGAGATAATCTTTCTGGCTGCAGTTTCCCCTCGATTTTATTTTTAAAAGAAAAGAGGATTTGCGTCAGAGTAAAGTATTTTGAGTCCTCATCCACAATTCTGAGCAGTTGGACATAATTTGAGACCCTCCCACGGATGTGCAGGTTTGATGGTTTGTCCGTGCTAACATGGCCTGTAGTGTGTAGGTTAGGTGGGTTGGGTTAGCCATGATAAATGTGGGATTATGGGGGTAGGGTGGGACAGCAGGTCATTGCAGACTCGATGGACCGAATAGCCTGTTTGTGCGCCTAAGAGATGCTGTGATTCTAACTAATTGTGATTGTTGTCACATTTTCCTCATGCCAGTTTCATTCAGCTCAGGTACACATGGTGCGTTTTGTGTTTCTCTGGGTTCTCACTCAATCCTTTCCTTCAGTTTTTCATCAATTTCACATTGTTTGTGAGGGTGGAAATGAATTTGTAAATATAAATACTCCAACCGAAACCCCTCACAAGTCCCGAACTGTTTCTGCTACTAGCATCACTCACAACAGGAAAATAAAGTTTCAGTCACAAATCTGACAGAAACGCAGATATTATAATCACAAGGAAAGGCTTAACAGCTTAAAACTATTTTCTTAAGAAAAGAGGAGGCTGAGAGACAACCTGGTACAAGTAGAAAGGTTTGTGTCTGTATTTTCAGAGATTTGAGGTTGAAATCATTGGGTTGGAAGCATGTTTCATTGCCCCAGGTTATCAAAGGTGCTATCGAAATGTGCATCTCTCTTTCTGCCTATCTGTCTGAGTTAACAATCAGATGGATAGGTCATTGTCTGAGTATTTTCCCAAATCCCTGATTGAATCTGCCTCCCCCCACAATCTCAGGTGCCTCACCACTCACTGGATCACGGAGAAACTTTGCTGTTATCATGAGAGCTTTCTTTGCTGTCACCTCTCTTAGTGTTTCTGCCTAATCCCCACTTCTCTTCATTAAATCCCAGCTGCCTACAGTCCACCCACATGGACATGTTGAAGAGCATGACAGGAGAATGGATTGAAACTGACAGTTCAATAGCCAGAATGAAAGAGGAAGGAGGAAATAAACAAGTTTTGTGGATCCCAGGGATACAGACTCCAGGATTAGTCCTTGTGGGCATTCCTGCAGTAACACGAGACAGCATTCCATAATGAGAGTTAAACCCGGGTGGCAGGAGAGGGTGCCACTGAACATGAGCAGGTTTAGCTCAAACACAGGTGGTTTGTTCAGTCAGTAACAGTGTGTTAGACATGGATGTGAAGTGAACAGTGAGGGGAAATGTTACCACAAGCTGCAGATGGACAATTTTCATTGGAACAGGGGGAGGCCATTCAGCCCCTCAACCCTGCTCTGCCATTCAGGATGATCATGGCTGATTTGTGGCCTAACTTGCAATTTTGAAAACCCTCCAAACTCATCAATAAACTCCTCTGCAACAGACAAGATGAATATTAAAAAACTGATCAGCTGCAAATGCTGGGATATCAGGAACAAAAGCAGACATTGCTGGAAAAATTCAGCAGATCTGGCAGCATCTGTGGAGAGTGAACCTTTGGGTCCAGTGACCGGTCAGGTGACCAGCTGCAGCTGACCATTCTGCCTTTTCTGTAACATTCTCTGGAAGAGGTTCTGGTGCGAGGGGGATGAGACTGTCAATAACAACTGAGAAAACAGGAGGACGTGCTCAATCAGAATAAAACACATTCACTTTTAATTCAACTGCAAACATTATTAATTAATATTTCTGAAATAGGATAATAGACCAGAAATCTTCATGTCACTGGGTCTGGGAAATTGTGCTAATTCTGACCTGGTCCAACCGATATGTGAATCCAGACCCTGAAAAATGTTGTTGACTCTCAACCATCTCCTGGGCAGTTAGAATGGATGACAAATGCTGCCCCAGCAAGTGATGCCGTGATCCCATGAACAAACTGAACAAATACAATTGCTGTGGTTGCTTGTGAGCTTGCCGATGTTTCATCAAGCTGGATATCTGAGTGCGTGGCTTCCCACATTCAGAGCAGGTGAATGGCCTCCCCCAGTGTGTATTCACTGGAGTACAGTGAGGCTGGATGGTGTACTGAACCCAGCACAACCCACCCATTCCCCTACATTTACTCCTTTACCTAACACTACGGGCAATTAAGCATGGCCAATTCACCTGGCCTGCACATCTTTGGACTGTGGGAGGAAACCGGAGCACCCGGAGGAAACCCACGCAGACACGGGGAGAACGTGCAAACTCCACACAGTCAGTCGCCTGAATCGGGAATTGAACCCGGGTCTCTGGCACTGTGAGGCAGCAGTGCTAACCACGGTGCCACCGTGCTGCCCACATATTCACCATCCCAGGGGATACTGGGTAAATATACCTCAAAGAGGGATCTAGTGAGAGTAGATTGGGAGAAACTCTTCACATGCATGGAAGAATCAATAATGAGGAGGCACCGATGTAAAGGGATTGACAAAGGAAGCACATGTGACATGAGACTTTCATGCAGAGAAAGTTTATGGAATGCACTGCCAAAGAGCGAGGTGGAGCCTGGTACAATGAAGAGAATAGAATTGAACAGCTATTGGAAGGGGATGAATGGGAATGTTTATGGGGTAAAGGTAAAGAATGGCATTTGTTGAGGTGATCCTTTGGAGAACTGATGAGTCAATCAGCCTCCTTTTGTCCTTCTGTGAACATTTCATTCTGAGCCCTCTAAGGAATTATCAGAACAGGGATTGTGAAGAGGTCAGATTGAATGAGAGTCTCGGTGAACAAAAGTGAGACACCTATACAGAGAGGTTTTGGGATGGAATAAATCAAATGTTATAAATTTGAACGGCCACCAACATTACAGCAGTTACAAGTGGGAGTGATCAACAGAGTGGACTTAGAGCAGCACATAAATGTTAAACATTTATGCAGCTAAAGGGGATGCTGGGTAAAGATACCAGAGTTAGTGCTGATTTCATTCCAGACACACCAGCCAGGGCACACATCCTTGCAGTGTCTACCATATTGATCTCTTTAAGATGTGTGTTCATTTGAAGTGTTTCATGTTTAGATAGTCCAGAGAAGACAGCTTAATTCTCCTCAATCTCTTCTGCCAGGGCAATGCTGCTGTTAGAATTCAATTCACTAGCATGTTACTGGCTGGAACTGGCAATTGAGTCTGAAAGGTTACTGTATAAAATATTTTCGATTGTATTGCCAGATTGCCAGACACATGAGGGGCTTTGAGAAATAACTTAAATGATGGGCATTGAGTGTCATAGCGCCTACTGTTGTGGGGGCATCCCGTTCAGATACAAATCTGAATTGTTAGGATTGACTTGCACTGGCTCCAGAGAAGTGGTCAGAGCATTATAAAGGTCATCGGAGATGGTAACAAATTTCCCATGGGTTACAAATCGGAAATGACAGAGTAAGTACGAGTTCTGCTGGTAAAGTGTATAAAGTTATTCAAAATGGCGCCAACTTACTTTCAGATACAAGTGAGAGAAAGGCACATTAAGTAGGTCATTGCATTAGTCCAAATTTAGAAATGCAGGGGAACTGGACGGAGAGCTGGTGTTGGGAGTTGTAGTAATGATACCTTGTTTTACACACAGAGAGAGTTCCCAGATGGGAAACTCAGCTTTAACATCACATCAACTGCAGTGTCGTCCAATTCCGCAGGTCCTGATCCTTATCGGTAATATGGAAGGGGAAAGCAGCATTCCCAGGCCATAAAAATCATTCCTATGTTATGCACGTGGTCGAATATTTAACTGGTCATGTGATCTGGGAAGACACCAATGTGTTTGGACAGGGTGAGTCTGTGTAAGTATAAGGTCTGTGGGAAAGGATTCACTTACACCTCCCAGCGCGACACTGACTGGCGCAGTCACACTGGGGAGAGGCCCTTCACCTGCCCCATGTATGGGAAGGGAAATACTCGATCTTACAACCTGCTGAGGCACCAGAGATGGCACAGCGGATTTAGACCCTAAACCTGCTCCATGTGTGAGAAAGGATTCATTCAAATCTCCCACCCGCAGAGACATCAGTGCATTCCCATCGGGGAGAGGCCATTCACCTGCACAGTTGGTGGGAAAGGATTCACTCAGTGACCTGCTGAAACACCAGGGAGATCACTCTGGGGAAAGACCATTCACTTGCTCCCAGTGTGGGGGGAGAATCACACAAATGCACCACCTGCAAAGTCCCAGTGAGCCCACACAGGGGGAGAGGCCATTCAGGTACTCAGTGTAGGAGAAGGGATTCAGTTATTCATCCCACCCCGAGACCCCAGCGTGTTCACACTGGGTAGGAGCTGTTCACCGCTCTGTGTGACAAGGGATTTGCTGCGTCTTCAACACGATTGAGAGACCAGTGAGTGCACACAGGGAATTGGTCATCCCCCTGCTCCATGTGGACTGCAGGACTCTGATTCTAATGTTACTGTTCATCAGAGTCAGGACCTTGTACATGATGACACTGTTAGAGTATTGATGTTGTTGTTAACCACATTAACTGGGCTGAATGGGACTGAACTTACATTGCCCCTTTCTGAACCTCAGGATGTCTCTCGGGGCAGTAAGTCTCCACAAACAGCAATGTGACAATGAACAGGGATCATCTGCTTTGATTTAAATTGTGATTGTAGCACTGCTGCTTCACAGCATCAGGTACAAGGTTGGAGTCCAGCCTTGGCCAACGGCCGGTGTGGAGTTCCCACATTCTCCCCATGATAGTGTGGGTCCCCTCCAGGTGCTCTGGTTTCCTCCCACAGCCCAAAGATGGGAAGGCTAACTTGTCCACAGTGTCCAGGAATGTTCAGACTAGGTGGATCAGCCATGGGAAATGCAATGTAACAGGGATGGAGTGCTCTGGGCGTGATGTTCTTCGGATGGTCGGTGGGGTTTGATGGGCCAATGCTCTCCTCCCACACTGTAGGGAATCTATTCTATGGTTGAGGATAAAGGCTACATAGTCGGGTGTCCTTGGAGAAGGAACATGTGGTGTGTATCAATGCTTTCGATGCCTTCAGATAGAGGTGGGCACCGCAGGAGATATAGTGCTTTATCTCCACCGCTGTCCCCTCCCCACAACCCTACTTTTATTTAGTCCCTTCTCACTCTTGCAATGGTTTGCTTGGCCCGTAATGGGCTTTGTTTGGAAATATTCAATTGGTTACACAAATGGTTTACTGCTGGTGATTATATGTCTCGATTAGAGTGATGCTGGCAAAGCACAGCAGGTTAGGCAGGATCCGAGGAGCCGGAAAATCAACGTTTTGGCAAAAGCCCTTTTCCAACACCCCTCTAATCTAGGCTCTGGTTTCAAGCATCTGCAGTTCTCACTTTTACACTGCTGGTGATTATATGTTAACCAAAAGCAAAATAGCATAATGATGATTTTGATGGTGGGAAGGTTGCTATGATCACATTTCTGGGTCGGAGAAATGGGGAAAAAGAACGCTTCACAGCTCATAGAACGAGAACTGAAAAGCAGCTAAATCAAACCAAAGGTTCAGACAGGGAGGGAATATTTCCCTGGAGTTTGCGTAGCTGGAAAGTGATGGTGTCCGGGAAGACAGGATATTATTTTACAGAGGTTGAAAGCATTAAAACTGTTATATTCAGACAGTTTAATTTATTTTCTTTAATTTTATTTGCTGTGCAAAAAACTTTTACAACATTTTAAAGTCAAAATTTACAAACCTTGTGTTAAAGATAAATGTTAAATAAAATCCATCAAACCATCCCTCACTGAAAATTGTTGTGGAAATGCAATCTCCTGGAGAATCCTTGCCCACGTCTTCCTACCCGGGCTCCATATACATACCTGGGAGATAGCAGCAGCAGGAGACCATTCGGCCTTTCAATCCTGCTCCACCATTCAATGGGAAACAGCTGACCATCCAGCTCAGGCTCCTGTTCCTGCTGTGTTCCAATCCCCTTTCATGGCTTTACCTCGAAGAACTATAACTAAGCCCTCCTTTGGTTTCACTGCCTTTTGTTCCAGTGACGTTGCGGTGTTACTGTGTGGGTGTACGCAGGTGTAATGTGATGGTGTTCTCTCTTGGGAATGCACTCAGCGTCGCTCATCATCCTGCAGTAACATCAATTGGATTTCAGCAACTCGAGATAGAAACCATTTCCAGGATTTGGGCATCACTGGATCAGCCAGCATTTATTCCCCATCTCTAGTTACCCTTGAGAACATGGTAGTGAGCTGCTGTCTTGAAGCATTCACAGTCCATTTGGTGCAGATAGACCGACAATGCTGTGTGGGAGAGTGTTGCAGGATTTTGGCCGAGTGATTCAAAATTTTTGGTTCTTCAAATGCGAGTTAACTTAATCACCATCTGCACATGATTTTGAGATTTCAGTCTGTGAATCTTCACCATCTAGCACCCTGTATAAAGGAATATGTACAGATTAGAAATTCAGAACAGACAATTCTAGTTTCTCTGGAATATCTTTTTCCACTTTCTTCCCCAAAAGCTGTAACCCTCCAGCCCATTTACTCTCTCCCACCATTCTGACTCTGCTACCCCCTAATGTACACCCTCCCCATTCTCATGGAGTTGCTGATAAACAGATCCATACCACCACTTCCCATCCCTGGTTAGACTCTGCACCCTTTCTGGGTTCACTTCCTTTCCCTTCAGTTGCTGCAAGTCAATAATGTAACAGCAGAATGAAACAAAAGGAAACAGACAGGGAGGTGGCAGATCCTGGACAGAAGAGGAACCTTCAGTCTGGGAGAATGGGTCAGATCTTTCTTTGTTTCCCATTAGTTGATTCCCACCATTACAATGAATTGGGGATGGAGAGTGGTCCTACATGGGTGTGGTGATACTTTGACCCCCAACTGATCAATACTATGAGCAGATGCATTCCTCCTCCAGCCAATCACAGTGTGAAATACTTTCTGCAAAGTATACTTACCCAAAGCACATGCTCCAAAACCCGCCCACATTCTGTACATGTACAATGCTGGATTTCCCTGCACATGTGTGGTCCCTGCTTCAGGGATTGTGGGAGTTGAAGTTCCCATGAACCCACTGGAGCCCTGTCTCTGGAAAGTGAAAGAAAAGTGTGAACTGGAGGGTGTTATGTACAGGATCCCCATTCAGAACATATGGACTGTCACTGGGTTTTACTGAGACACCTGCTTCCACAACCTGATTTTCTGATGGAAGGAATATAGATTCAGCCAACTGGGACGTGGGGTGGTTCATAGGAGGAGCAGATTTTAAGCAGAGGTGGCTCAATGGTTAGCATTGCTGACTCACAGCGTCAGGGACCTAGATTTGATTCCAGCCTTAGGCGACTGTGTGGAGTTTACATGTTTTCCCTGTGTCTGTGCGGGTTTCCTCTGGGTGTTCCAGTTTCATCCCACAGTCCAAAGACGTCCGAAGGTTAGGTGGATTGGCTATGCTAAATTCCCACAGTGTCCATGCATGTGCAGGTTAAGCCATTAACCATGGGAAATACAAGGAATGGGTGAGTCTGAATGGGATGCTCATTATAGGGTTGGTGTGGATTCTGCACTGTGTGGACTCTGAACGATATGGAATCTATTCTATTCTCATGAAGAAGAATGGACCTATCTCAATGTGCTGTGAATCTGTGGAATTCCCTACTCAAAATGCGGTGGATGCCAGGACAATGAGCAAACTTACCGAAGAGATACAGATGTTGAATTTGCAATGAGTTGAAGGGTGAGAGAGACCAGGCAGGAAAATCCAGCTGAGACAGAGGTGAGCTCAATCATCATGGTATTAAATGATGGAGCTGGTTCGAAGGGCTGCATTGCCTCGCCTGTGCCCAGTGCTTATCTTCTTACGGGAATAACTGGAAAGCTGAATCCAAAACTCACCACCTTCACCAAAGGAGATTTTCGGAAAATGCAGGATAGTCAGGTGGATTCGTGTTCCAAACGTAGTGCGGACGCATGTAGGAGATAATAATTTTGCAATTTTAAACTGAGGGGAGTTAAAAATCACACAACGACAGATTATAGTCCAACAGGTTTAATTGGATCATGATGAAGGAGCAACTCTCCGAAATCTAATGTGCTTCCAATTAAACCTGACGGACTATAACCTGGTGTTGAGATTTTTAACTTTGTACACCCCAATCCAACATCGGTATCTCGAAATCATGTAAACTGAGGGGAGACAGTGATTTATGGTTTTAGACTGTGTAGGACATTCACACCGTCCAGAATACGGTGTTGTGAATATCTATCCTGTACTTTATTACAAAGCCAAGGTCTCTGACAATGAATACCAAAACACCCAGGTAACATCGCCTCACCTCGTAATCTGATAAAAAGACTT
Source organism: Chiloscyllium plagiosum (assembly GCF_037043375.1). Classification (NCBI taxonomy): domain Eukaryota; kingdom Metazoa; phylum Chordata; class Chondrichthyes; order Orectolobiformes; family Hemiscylliidae; genus Chiloscyllium; species Chiloscyllium plagiosum. The sequence goes on along the minus strand of NW_028270183.1, from coordinate 63,331,120 downwards.
GTGATAAGTATGGTTGAATTTAGAATACAGTTTGAAAGCGGGAAGATTAAATCCAATCCTAAGATCCTGTGCTTAAACAAAGGAGACTACAATAGGATGAGGCAGGTGTTGGCTAATGTAGACTGGAAGCAAAGACTTTAGGGTGGGAGAGTTGACAGACAGTGGAGGAATATCAAAGAATTTTTTCAAACTGCTCAGCAAAAGTATATATCAGTGAAAAGGAACGACTGTCGGAAAAGGAGTAATCTGCCATGGGTGGCTAAGGAAATAAGGGAGTCTATCAAATTGAAATAGAAAGCATGCAAATTGGCAAAGACCAAGGAGAAACTAGGAGATTAGAAAAACTTCAAAGATCAACAGAAAGCTTGATGGGATTGGGGGAGAAAAGCGATTAGTAGCTATCCCCAGGGCCGGAATAGCAGTTTACCCTGCTAGAGGGGAACCTATTATGTGGGGAACATATGGCCTCTGTAATTGTTGAAGCACTTAACCGTTACCATAGAGATAATCCTGATCAAGTTAAAACTCACAGCACACTCCAAAAGCTTGTACTTCCAAATAAACCTGTTGGACTATAACCTGGTGATGTGTGGTTTTTAACTTTACCCACCCCGCTCCAACACCGGCTCCTCCACATCAGAATCCTGACAGACAGCCCCACTGAAACTGAAGTGCCTGTCAGATACCTGACTGAGCCACAGGGGCATGGGGGAGGGGTATGTGGTTTAACCACACAGTGCTGGGCTGAACTCAACTTTTTAACTGCCAGTGCCATGGAGATAATATTGAGACACAGCATCCATTCAAAACCACAAACCACAAAGGTATGAGAATGGGAGCGGCACATCGGACAGGCGGGGAGTTACCTGATGCTGCCTGGAGGTGTTCTGCATGTACACTATCCAGGTAACTGCCATGTCTCATCAATAAAGACTCAAAGAAGACCTCTCAGAGTTCTGTGCCCAGTTATTGCTATCCAGCAGGGTTTAGGAAGTCTACACAGCAGTCAGTCTTCACAGTGAAGAACACGAAGAAGATGCCAGTAATTGATAAGGAAACTGAGGAAGGTGAGGAACAAGAAACAACCATCATCATGAAAGTGTTAGAGCTGGGCAAGTTAATGGAGCTAAAGGTGGACAAGTCTCGTCGCTCGGATGGAATACATCCCAGGGTGCTACCAGAGATAGCGTGAGAAATAGTAAATATACTTGGAGTCAGAGTCCTACAGCAAAGACATGCCCTTTGGCCCAAACTGGCCCATGCCGACCAGAATGTCCATCCATGCTAACCCCATTTCCCTGCACTTGACCCATCTGCTTCTGACCCTTTCCTATCCATGTATTTGTCCAAATGTCTTTTACATGTTGTTAATGTACCCACCTCAAGCACTTCCACTGATAGCTCAGTCCAGTTCTCTGTGTAGAACTGTTGACCCTCAGGTTCCCTTTCATAATTTCTCCTCTAACCGTAAACTGATGCCCTCCACTCCTTGATTCCCTGGGCAAAAAACTGAATGCATTCACCTTACCCAGGCCTCTCATGGTCTTAAACACTTCCAGAAAACATCCCCCCTCTGTTTCCTCTGCTCTAAACAAAAAAAATCATCGCTTGTCCAACCTCTCCTTACAACTCAGACCCCTGAGCCCGAGCAAAAATTCTTGTAAATTTCTTCTGCACTTTTTCCAGGTTAATAATTGAAACCTACACTGCACTCATCACATTTCCAGTGTTTCCCCACGGCACTGGAACCGACGTGACAACGCCAATGGATTACAAGCCATGATCGATAATTAACTCCTTTACAACAATCCCGTTTTCATCATTTGTTCCATGGTGCAGGTATCCTTGTGTCTTTCTGGTTGCATGGTTAATTAAAATTTGTCCTCATACAAAACAAATCTGTAGCTTAATTCTTTTTGGGAAATGTGCCATGTTTTTTTCAGACTTTTAACAACAAATGAACTCTTTCTCACAGTCACCACACTAACATGGACTTGGCTGTGCCTCAGTAATGTTTCCAGTCACACTGACATTTGAAATATTCGCCCATGGACAGAATACACACCTTTCCTTCCACATGAAAAGGCCAAATGCTATTCAGATCGGCACGGATCAAGTAACTATCAAAACGGAAAGTGAAGTTCAATTTGAATTTCTCATCCACAAATCCGCCCTTTCAGAACCCTACAACAGAGAAAACAGGTCACCACCGTTAACACAGGATGGAAATTCATAAGACAGTGATAGTATTAAATTGTAGGTTCTTTGTTCCCCCAAAGCTTTAAATCTCAGTCTCACAATTGCTCTCTTCTGTGAACTGAAATCCAAACCAATCTCCTCACCCTTTTCCTCCACACCCAGTTCTCACACACACTCCCTTCTCTTTGAAATCAGCTTCCTCGCTCCTGCCTGCAGACTAAGAACCAAAAAAAGGTCTCCTCCCACAATCCAAATATGCGCAGGTCAGGTGAATTGGTCATGCTAAATTGTCCATAGCGTTAGGTACATTAGTCAGAGGGAAATGGGTCTGGGTGGGTTACTGTTCTGAAGGTTGGTGTGGACTGGTTGGGCCGAAGGGCCTGTTTCCACACCGTAGGAAATCTAATCTAATCAAATCAATGAGTCTGACTCGGAGCCTCCTGGATGTTGGTGAATCCTTCCCCCACCTCCCAGGTTTCCTTCCTGGTCAGAACAAAACTGATTTTTTTTGCCCCAATCTGGAACATTTTATTTATTTCCCCCACACGGACCCTCTGATGAGAACCATCCTGCATACACTGGCCAAGACATATCTGATTGAACTAAGATGAACCAAATTAGAACTTTAATTGCAGGCCCATCTGTGTTCCTTTCAATAGCATTCCTGAATCTTCACACGAGTTCTGATAACTTTCTGCAAAATGCTCCCCCCACTGATAACCGACCACTTGTCACGATATCAGGGACAGGGGCCATTTCCCTGGGTCCTATTCCCAGAGGGAGGAAACTGCGAATGACAGATTAATCCCATACACGCACAGCCTCTCTCCTGGCCCTGACCAGCCCTGCACATACACCAACAATTGGCCAGCACTGTGCCCGTGCACTGTATCCCCTCCTACAGCACATGCTCCAGATCACACACGAAGCTGGGTGATTGACAGCAGCTGCTGCCCAATAGGGTGGAGGGGGCGGGGCTGGAGATTGTGAGCAATGAATGAATGTGGATGACACTGGGGGATGGACAGGTCAGTGAGGGACAGGAGCAGTGCAGCAGTGGGAGGGGACCCTGGACAAAGTTAGCAATGGGAGAATCTGACAGGAGAGAAACTACAGGAAGGTTCTGTTGAGGCTCAGGCAGGGACAGCTGGGAGACAGGATGGCCTGGCGGCTTGGGCACGTTTTCCAATCAGCCTTTTCAAAGATGCTGTTACTCAACTCTGAGCCCGATCCTCCTGGTTCAGAGGTAAGGACACTATCACCATTTCCTGGTGAGCTAGTGGAAAGAAGGGAAGATTTTCTCATTCTCTCTCACGTGGAAACTCTATGAGCTCCTCCCACTTACTGTCTACGGTGGGGATGGAGACAGAGAAGATGGGAGCAGGGTTCAGGATATAGGGACTGCCTTTCAAATGGAACTTTCCTGAGTGGATGATATTAACAAGACTCAATACACAGTCACTAACACAAAGCTGGTGTACTTGAACTTTATCCAGAATATTAACACTCATAACTGGGTGACACAGATCCCAATGTACAGAGTTAAGTCCTGGATATTAATAAAGGCTTTGTGTATGAGAAATCACGGCTCATGAACTTGAGTCAAATTTTTTGAAGTAACAAAGAGGATTCATGAGGGCAAAGCAGTGGAAATGATCTACATGGACTTCAGTAAGACGTTCAACATGGGAGACTGGTTATCAAGGTTGATCCCATGGAATTCAGAGAGAACTAGCCATTTGGATATAAAACTGGCTCAAAGGTAGAAGACAGATGGTGGTGGTGGAAGTTTGCTTTTCAGATTGGAGACCTGTGACAGTGGGGTGTCACAAAGGATCGGTGCTGGATCCACTAATTTTCATAATTTATATCAATGATTTGGATGTGAATACAGGAAGTATTGTTAGTAAGATGACACCAAAATTGGAGGTGTAGTGGACAGTGAAGAGGATTACCTCAGATTACAACGGGATCTTGATCAGAGGGTCGAATGTGCTGAGGACTGGCCGATGGAGTTTAATTTAGATAAATGTGAGGTACTGCATTTTGGGAAAGCAAATATTAGCAGGATGTATACACTTAATGGTAAGGTCCTCGGGAGTGCTGCTGAACAAAGTGACCTTGAAATGCAGGTTCATAGCTCTTTGAAAGCAGAATCGAAGGTAGATAGGATAGTGAAGAAGGTGCTTAGTATGCTTTGCTTTATTGGTCAGAGCACTGAGTATAGGAGTTGGGAGGTCATATTGCGGCTGTACAGGGACATTGCTAAGGTCACGCTTGGAATATTGCGTGCAATTCTGGTCTCCTTTCCATCAAAACAATATTGTGAAACTTGAAAGTGGGCAGAATAGTATTACAAGCATGTTGCCAGGGTTGGAGGATTTGAGCTACAGGGAGAGGATAAATACATTGTTTTCCCTGGAGTGTCAGATGCTGATGGGTGACCTTATAGAGGTTTATAAAATCAGTAGGGGCATGGATCGGGTAAATATACAAGGTCTTTTCCCTGCGGTGGGGAGGCGGCATGATGGGAGGTGGGAGACAGAGGGGCGGAGACCGAGAGGGGAGGGTGACCGTTATTTTGTAGATCTACAACACAACCCTGTTCCTGTTTTCTCCGCATCCACTTCAATCCCTCTGAAGGGCTCAGAACAAGTGTACAGTCCCTGGAAAGTAGAGTTTCAGGGTGATCAAGTGCTGAAGGTTGCATTTGGGACGCTGACCTTCATTGGTATGTGCACTTATCAATAAATGGACCAGGGTTCAATTTCACTGTCCTGGATTCATGTCTGTGGCCACAGACGCGCCTGTCACTGACCCTGACTACTGCATCCCCTGTCACTACAGCTCTGCCATTCTCCTTCCTCCCGTTCTGTGCAGCGGAGCTATCTGTGGTGTCATGTCATCATCTGTTGCTGATTTCCCCTGAGAGTCCACACCCCTTATAGAATCCCAAGCGGTGCACAATATCTGTTTGAGAAGCGGAGCGATCAGTGGAGAGTCCTGCACTTCCTCCCTGAGCCTCTTACTTGATCTGATGGTCACCCATACCCTTTCTGCCTGTGTAACCCTCACCTGCAGTATGACAAACTCACAAAACGTACTGTCCATAACATTCTCAGTATTGCTCCACAGTGAGTCCACTCTCAGCTCCAGGTCTGAAAAGCAGTTTCCCAGTAGCTGCAGATGGGCACTCTTCCTGCACACATTGCCGTCACGGACACAGGAAGTGTCCCTTATTTCCCACATTGTGCAAGAGGAGCACACCACTGGTCTGAGGTCTCCAATCACAATGTCTCTCTTGTTTCAGTTAGTTACTCCCATTAGGAGAATTTAAATGAGCTAGTAACCTTCCTTCTCTTCAAACATTTCCATTATAATCAAAAGTCCCGATCTTTACTTAAGCTGATATTTTATACTTTAAAAACTGTTTTAAAAAAAACTCAGCAGGTATCGCTTACAACTTGGCTGTTCCCAGTGGGACCATGTGAATTTCTGAATGGCCTGCACTAAAACTGAAGCTGTAGTTCACATTCTCCCTGTCTCCCCTCACTCTGTTTACAACCAACTCCAAAACACTCATTGAGCCAATCAGCACCCACAGTGCAGCCCTATCATTTTCATTGTCTACTCCCACTACACTGCCCCAACCTCCAATGCATCTCAATGGGAGCTCAGGAACAGCATCTCATCTCTCAATTCAGCCCTTTGTAATCCCAGAGTCAACAAGGACTTCAGCAGTTTCTGAATGAACAGACAGTTGTCAGAACCTGGAACATTCCACCTGAAATGGTAATGGAATTTGAGTCCATATGGAATTTTAATGAGAAGTTTGCAGGAATTGAAAATAAGGAGTTTACAGATTAACATCATGAAGTGGGTGGTTGGGTCTAAATCTGACAGTTCCTATAAAGAGACGAGGTGTAATTTGGATAAATCTTTGCTCCCTCTCAGGCCAATATCTCCTTCCACAGCTGCAGGGCCCAGAATTGAACACAAACCCCAAGGGTGATCCAACCACAAATTTGAACATCTTTCTGCTTTTTGCTTGAAATAAAAACCAGATACTTGCCCACAGACAGAACAGATACACCTTTCTCCTTCCACAGTTAAATGTCAATGGTATTCAGATCCTGATGACCCTGCTGACGATAGAAAATTGCTTTTGAGATCCCTGTCTCAATTATTCTCAATTAATATCCTATAAAATGAATTGACAAAACAAAACTCACAGTCAGTGCAGGCTGAACAGTAAAGACAAATATTTCTCTTGGTATGTGTTTGATGTGTAAATGCTCCTCTTTCAATCTACATTTCTCCTGACTAATGCACCTAATCTATACATCCCTGAACACTACGGGAAATTTAGCTGGGCCAATGCACCTAACCAGCATATCTTTGGAGATAGGGATATAAAGAGTAAATAATAGGTGGGGATGGAGCCCAAAAGTGTCAGTAACATTTGGAAAGACAAAGCAGTGGATAACAATCTGGCTGGGAGGGTGCATAGCTGTTAATGGAGGGGACAGGTACCTGTGTCTGGCAGCATCTCAGTGGAGGTGCTGGAAATGGCAGCTGATGATCTATGTTCTGCTGCAAAACAGACCCCGTGCTTCCAGTTGCCTGCTACTTTAGCACACGAGTCTGTTGCCTGGCCAACATCTGTCTCATGCTTACTGCAGTGTTCCAGTGAAGCTTGATGCAAGCTGGCAGAACACTCCAGAACATACCAAAACACCCCGTATTTCAAGGACTGCAATTTCCCCTCCCATGTGGTCAAAAATACTCTCCAGTGTATCTCCATCAGTTCCCACACATCTGACATTGAACCACACCTCTCCAACTGCAACAAGGATAAAGCCTCCCTGTCCTCACCTTCCACCCAGGTACAATGCATCATCCTCCGCCATTTCCACCACCTAAAATCAGATCCCACCAGAGGTATATTTCCCTCTCCATTCCTTTCAGCATTCCACAGAGACCATTCCCTGTGAATTCCAAGTCAGATCCATGCTCCCCAACAACCCCACTCCCAGCCCCTTCACTTGTCAATGCAAGAGGTGTAAAACCTGTGCCCAAGCCTCCCCCCTCACCCCCAAAGGACCCTTCCACATCCAGCAGAGATTTTCCTGCACATCCAAACACCTCACCTATTACGCCCTTTGCTTTCGATGTGGTCTCCTCTCCACTGGGGAGTCAGGACACCAACTTGAGGAATGTTTCAGGGAACATTTCTGCGATGCATGCGCCAACCAATCCCACCATCCTGTGGCTGACCACTTCAACGTCCCCACCCACTCCACCAAGGACATGCAAGTCCTGGGCCACCTTCACCACCAAATCCCAACCACCCGACGCCTGGAGAAAGAAAACCTCATTATCCACATTGGGACCCTTTAACCACAGAATCAAGGTTTCCTCATCTCCCCGCCCCTGCCTTATCCCAGATCCAACCCTCCAACTCGACACCGCCCTCTTGAACTGTCCCACCTGTCCAGCTTCCTTTCCAATTATCCACTCCACCCTCTCTCCATTACCGTTCACCTACATCTACCAATTGCCTTCCTAGCTCCCTTCCCACCAACCACACGCATCCCTCTTATTTTTCTCTCAGCCCTCTTACTACTCCCCCTCCCCCACCAATCCCGGCATTCCTGATGAAAAGAATATGCCCAAAATGTCAATTCTTTTGCTCCTGAGATGCTGCCTGACCTGCTGTGCTTTTCCAACGCCACACGTTAACGCAAGCTGGAAGAACAACTCATCTTCTACTTGGGGACCCTGCACCCCTCTAGCCCCAGTATCAAATTCAATAATTTTAGGTTCTGAACTCTCCAATGTCCTTGCGCCCTAGCCTTTTACCCCACATACCAGGCCTTGTTATCACATAGCCTACCATTACACATTACCGATGGTTAGCCACTAACAGTCCCCATAAACAACTATTCACCCTCCACCAGCCAGATCGTTATGCACTCCTTTGTCCAACTGCTCCCATCTCTTTGGACTCGATCACCACCTATCATTTACTCCTTAACCCCTACCTTCTGCGTATAAACTGACATTTCTTTTCAGTAACATCAGTTCTGAGGAAGGGTCAGCGGATCCAAAATGTTAACTCTGATTTCTCTTCACAGATGCTGCCAGACCTGCTGAGCTTTTCCAGTACCTTTTGGTTGTTGTGTGAGATTTAAAGCATCCGCAGTTCTTTTGGTTCTAATTTACAAGGAATTTCTAATTCAGGTCTAGCAGCCTAAAACCGTGCATTTATAAACCCTCCCAGTCCACAATAGCTCCATTTCTTCCCCAGACTTTGCAGTCTCTCCAATTCCCTTCACACTCACTAGGTCCCCTCTCACCGTGACACTGCGCCTGCACAGCTCATGGCCACATGTTGGCCTGCTGGACCCACCCCAATTCACTCTCATTGGCTGGAGGATCACGCAAATTCTCCTACTGGTCTGACGCTGCTGTCAATCACCCGGGCCCCATTGTGACATGAGTGGGCTCCTCCCAAGAGCATCGGATGCTGAGGGGTGACCTCATAGAGCTTTATAAAATCCTGAGGAGTATGGATGGGAAAAATAGACAAGGTCTTTTCCCTGGGGTGGGGGGAGTCTAGAACGAGAGGGTGTATGTTTAAGGTGAGAGGGAAAAAATTTAAAAGGGACCCCAAAGGCACCTTTTTTCACACCGAGATTGGTGCAAGTATGGAATCTTCTGTTCAGGGAAATGGTGGAGGCTGGTACAATTACACCATTTGGCATCTGGATGGGTATGTGAATAGGAAGGGTGTAGAGGGATACGTGCCAAGTGTTGGCAAATGGGACTAGATTAGTTTGGGATATCTGGTCGGTATGGACAAGTTCGACCAAAGGGTCTAATTCCATGCTATAGGTCTCTATGACTCTGTCCTGGGATGAGCTTCATCATTCACAGTGAATGGGGCAATAACACAGAGCACAGGGGTTTGGGGCTATTCAGCCCATTGGGGCTGTACTCTCCCCCGCTGGAGATGGTGCCAGTCTATCCCAACTCACCTCCCATTTGTCTGTAGCCCTCCAAATCCTTCCTTAAAAAAGTTAAAATTCCAAATTTGTTTTGACAATAACTACTGAATCTGCATCCAGCTGTCGGTCAAACTGTTCCAGATGATCAGAACTTATTGAGTAAAATAATCTTCACATTTTTAACCTGCATTATTTGCCAGTTATCTGAAGGTAGTTACTAAAAATTGTGACGTTAATAATTTCTCCCTGTCTCTCTGTGAATTAAATATCCTGGAAACAAATCTGCTCCTGGTCAAAATCACTGCCGAACCTTCTCAGCTCCAAGGAAAATTATCTGATCTTCTGCTAACTCTCCATAAAAGAGAAACCCATCTTAATTTTATTAGTGCCATAAAGATATACAGCAGAGAAACAGACCCTTCGATCCAACTTGTCCATGCTGACTAGATATCCTAAATTAATCTCATCCCATATGCCAGCACTTGGCCTATATCCTTCTAAACTTTTGCTAATCACATACAACATCTCAAAGGCATAATTGGGTAAATGTACCAGCCTCCACACTTCCTCTGGCAGCTCATTCCATAAACGTACCATGTTCAGCTAGAAACATTACTCCTTAGATCCCTTTTAAATCTTTTCCCTCACACGTGAAGCCTTTGCCCCCAAGCTTTGGACTCACATATCCTGGGAGTAAGACCCTGGGATTTCACCCTATCCATGCCCCTCACAATTGTATCTGATGCTCCAGGGAAAACAGCCCCAGCCTATTCACCCTCTACCTACATAGCTCAAACCCTCAACCCTGGCAACATCTTTGCGGATCTTTTCTGAACCCTTTCAAGTTTCAGAATATCATTCCGATAGCAGAGAGACCAGGACTGAAAGCAGAGTTCCAGAAGTGGCTGAATCAATGTGCTGTGCAGCCACAAAATGGCGTCCCAACTCCACTACTCAATGCACTGACCAGTAAAGGCAAGTACACCAAACACCTTCTTCACTACCCTGCCTATGATTCCACTTTCAAGGAACTATGAACCTGCACTCCAAGGTCTCTTTATTCAGCAACATTCCCCAGGACCTTCCCAGTAAGTGTATAATTCCTGCCCTCATTTGCTTTTCCAAAATGGAGTATCTCACATTTATCTGAAATAAACTCGATTTGACAATCCTCAGCCCATTTGATTGAAGTCCCATTATACTCTGAGGTCACCTTCTTCGCTGTGCAGTGCGCCTCCAATTTTGATGTCTACTGTAAACCCACTAACTATACTTCATATATTCACATAGAAATCACTGATATAAATGAAGAAAAGCAGTGGATCCAGCACCGATCCTTACACCATATTGCTCATCACAGGCCTCCAGTCCGAAAAGCACTACCCTCCGTCTCCAACCTTCCAGCCAATTTGTATCCAAATAGCTGGTTCTCTCTGCATCCCATGGTGTCTAACTTGCTAACCAGTCTGTTATGTGGAACCTTTTTGAATGTCTTTCTGAAGTCCAAGTTAGTGTTTTATGTACAAAGTCATGCTGACTATCCCTATTCACTTCTTGTCTTTCCAATTACATATAAACCTGTCCTTCAGAATTCCTTCCAACACCTTGTCTGCCACTAACTTCAGACTCACCAGTGTATTGTTCCCTGGCCTTTCCTCATCCCCTTTCTCAAATAATGGCGCATCTCACCTGTGGCTATCAGTGATAGAAATATCTCAGTGAGGGCCCGGCAATCACTTCCCTAACTTCCCACAAAGATTTGGGATACACCTGATCAGGTCCCACAGATTTACTCAGCTTTATGTGTAAGAAATCCAGTACAACCTCCTCTGTAATATGGATAGTTGTCAAGTTATCACTAGTTATTTCTCCAAAGTCTCTAGCTTCCATATCCTCTTCCAGTAAAAGCTGACATGAAATCCTCAGATAATATCTCACCCACCTTCTGTGGTTCCACAGACAGACTTGTTGATCTTTGAGGGTCCCTATTCTCTGCCTGGTGACTCTTTTGTCCTTCGTGTTTTGTAGAATCTCTTTGGATTGTCCTTAAACCTCTTTCCCCCCAAAGCTATCTCACGTATGCTTTTTGCCCTCCTGTTTTCCCTCAAGTGTAGTCCTACTGCCCATATACTCCGAGGGATTCACTCAAACCCAGCTGTCTGTACCTGCCATATCCCTCCTTCATCTTTTTGACCAGACCCTCAATTTCTCTAGACACACAGCATTCTCTACACCTACCAGACTTGGCAATAACAGGAACATACTGTCTATGTTCTCTTGTTGTCTCATTTTCACAGGCCTATGGAGACAATGGCAGATGATGACATGGAAACAGTCATTCTCAGTAAAGAGGTAGTGTTGGGAAAGATAACAGCCCAAAAGTACATGGGTCTCCTGGCCATGATGGAATGCATCCCAGGGGACTAAAAGAGATGGTGAAGGGTCTATTGACCTTCCTTGCTAGAGGGATGGCTATGCTGCAGCTGTACAGGGTGCTGGTGAGGCCACACCTGGAGTACTGTGTACAGGTTTGATCTCCTTACTTCAGCAAAGATGTACTGACACGGGAGGGGGTGCAGAGGAGGGTCACTAGTTTGAGACAGGAGTTGAGAAGGTTGGTGTATGTGGAGAGACCGAATAGACTGGGACTATACTTGTTGGGATTTAGAAGAATGGGAGGTTGTATTGGAAAAAATAAAATTAAGATGTGAATAGATAAGATAGAAGCAGGGAGGTAATTTCCATTGGGGGGTGGGCGCGCGGGTCAACCTAGCGAGCATAGCGTCAAAATAAGGGGGTATCTGATTTAGGACAAAATTGAGGAGGAACTTCTTCAGCTAAAGGGTTACGAATCTGTGGAATTCCCTGCTGAGTGCAGCAGTTGACATTATCAACTTGAATGTCTTTAAGGCAAAATGTAGATTTGCCAACAGGAACGGAATTAAGGATTATGGTGAGGGAGCAGGAAAGTGGAGCTGAGGCCACGAAAAGATCAGCCCTGATCTGATTGAATGGCAGTGCAAGCTTGAAGGGCCAGATGGCCTACTCCGGCTCCTATTCCTTCTGTTCTTATGTTCCCACTTTCCAGCCGTCCCTTTACCTGGAGGTTGCAAAGAAATATTGAAGGTTCTCGCCTTGTACCGTCAAAATTCACCTTTGTCCAAATTTGAACACCAACTTTTAGATCTGGCCTATTATTTTCTGCAACTATTTTAAAACTAGTAGAATTATCATCAGAGAATCCCAAGTGTGGAAGCAGGCCATTCGGCCCATCACATCCACACTGACCCTCAGAGCCTCCTATCTTATCCCTGTAATGCTGCATTTAACACGGCCAATCCCCCCAACCTGCACATCCCTGAACAATATGGGCAATTCAGCCTGGATTATCCACCCAACCTGCGCATCTTTGGAATGTGGGCGGAAACCAGAGCTCCCGGACGAAACCCACACAGACAACCTCAATAAGGTGATCATCCTGTTCCTATTTCCCAGTTCCATCCAAGTAAGTTCACCGGGCGAACTCCCATGAATATCCCCCCTAAGCACAACAATAATGTTATCCCTAATCAAAAACACCATTTCATCTTCTCCCTTTCTTTCCTTCCTCTTACATCTATTCCCTGGAACATTAAGTTACCTGTCCTTTCCAACCTAAGCCACGTTTCTTGAATACCCACTATATCCCAGTCCCATGTTCAAAACCATATCTTAAGCTCATCTGCTTTCCCTGTCAAACCTCTTGCATTGAAATAAATGCAGTGCAGTGCTATCAAAAGGACAGACTGATGGGCAGAGGGGGTAAGATGACCCTGTTGGTGAGGGATGACGTTGAGCCCCTTGCGAAGGGAGAGACACAGAATCAGGAGACGTCGAGTCAGATTGGAGGGTGGCTAATGTTGTCCCACTTTTCAAGAAAGGTGGGAGAGAGAAAACAAGGAATTATACAACGGTTAGCCTGATGTCAGTGGTGAGAAAGATGCTGGAGTCAATTATAAAAGATGAAATTATGGGTCATTTGGATAGCGGTAATAGGATTCGTCAGAGTCAGCAGGGACTTACAAAGGGGAATATACTGACTTGGATTGAAAATTGGCTGGCTGACAGGAAGAGTAGTGATAAACGCTTCCTTTTGGAATGGCAGGCAGTGACTAGTGGGGTATCACAAGGTTCGGTGCTGGGACCGCAGCTGTTTACAATATACATTAATAATATAGATGAACGTATTAAAAGTAATATTAGCAAATTTGCTGATGACACAAAGCTGGGTGGCAGGGTGAAATGTGAGGAGGATGTTATGAGAATACAGGTTAACTTGGACAGGCTCGGTGAGTGGACGGATGCAAAGCAGATGCAGTTTAATGTGGATAAATGTGTGGTTATCCACTTTGGAGGCAAGAACAGGAAGGCAGATTACTATCTGAAAAGAGTCAAGTTTGGTAAAGGGGAAGTACAACGAGATCTAGGTATTCTTGTACATCAGTCAATGAAAGCAAGCATGCAGGTACAGCAGGTAGTGAAGAAAGCTCACTGCACGCTGACCCTCATAACAAGAGGAATTGAGTATAGGAGCAAAGAGGTCCTTCTGCTAAGACCGCACCTGGAGTATTGTGTGCAGTTTTGGTCCCCACATTTGAGGAAGAGCATTGTGGCTATTGAGGGAGTGTTGGGTAGGTTCATGAGGTCAATTCCCGGAATGGCGGAATGATCATATGTTGAAAGATTGGAGCGACTGAGCATGTATACACTTGAGTTTCTAAGAATGAGAGAGGATCTGATTGAGACCTACAAGATTATTAAAGTGTTGGACACTGTGGAGGCAGGAAGCATGTTTCCATGGATGGGTGAGTCCAGAACCAGAGGACAGAGTTTAAACATAAGGGAGAGGCCATTTAGAACAGAGTTGAGGAGAAACGTCTTCACCCAGAGAATGGTGGGTTTATGGAATGTTCTGCTCCAGAAGGCAGTGGAGGCCAAATCTCTGGATACTTTCAAGAAAGAGATGGATAGAGTTGTTAAAGATAATGGAATCAAGTGTTACAAAGATAAGGCAGGAACAGGATACTGATTGTGGACGATCAGCCATGATCATAATGAATGGTGGTGCTGACGCAAAGGGCAGAATGGCCTATTCCTGCACCTATTGTCTATTGTACCTTGTCAGTCCTACCTCATTCTGTGCCTTGCCCTTGCCTGTCTAACTTCTAAACTGTATCAGTCTCAGACTTACCTCCTTTCTCACTATCTCTTTAGGTTTACCCCACGCCCTCACTGGTTTAATGCCTCCTGAGTAGCACTAGCAAATCTCCCTGCTTGGATATTAGACACTTTCCAATTCAGGTGTAATCCATCCTTCTTATGCACGTCAATTCTACCCCAGCAGAGATTCCAATGATCCAAAAATGGGAATCCTTCTCCACTGTATCAGATCCTTGGCCAGGCATTAATCTTCTCTACCCTGCTGTTCCTACTCTCACTAGCATGTGGCACCGGGAGTAATCCAGATATTACTACCCACAAGGACCTGCTTATTATCCTCCAGGCTAATTTGCAATATTGTCTCATCAGGACTTCATCCTTCTCTCTTATGTCATTGGTACCAATGTACAATGACCTCCCACTGATCATTCTCCCCTTTCAGAATATTCTGCACCCTCGGAGCCATCCTTCACCCAGACAGTAGGAATGCACCAGCCCATTCTGATGTCTCACTGTTAGCTACAGAAACTGCAGTCTGTGCTGCAGACTAGAGTGCCCCCTATCCCATCGATCGCGTGTAACCTGATATACCTCACATTACACGAGATACTTGGCTGTCAGTGCGATATTCCCCGGACAGTGTGATCCCCGACGCTTTCCAAAACAGTATACTTGTTTGAGACGGAAATAACCACAGGATACTCCTGCACTACTTGCCCTCCGCTCCTCCCTTTCCGAGAGGAAACCCATCTACCTGACTGGATCGGCGGTTTTCCTAACTTTCTGAAACTGTCACCTATCACCGCCCCCCCCCCCCACCCCGGCTCCTGTAAATTCTTCATTACCTTTAATCATCGCTCCATCTGATCCATGAAATCCTACAGGATTTGCATCCTCACTTCCTGCAGACAATCAGGATCACTGAAACTTTCCTTAATCTCCTACATCCAACAGGAAGAGCACATCACTGTACGAATGGCCATCTCTGCACCTTAACAGTCCACAGACCCAGAAAAAGGCACACAGTCTTCCAGCTTTACAAAACACGACTCTAGAATAAATTAGTACCAATATTTTATATTAAAAAACTTAATCAAAGTATCATAAGATGTGTATTTAAAGAAATAAACGGTCGCCCTACTGAATGTTGCAGCTTTACTAAAATAAAACAGACTAAGATTTATCTTTGAAGAGACTGAAACCCACCGAGCTGAGAGTCACAGATGAACAGCACGAAACAGAACCTTCGCTCAAATTTGTCCATGCCGACCAGATATCCGAACCTAATCTTATCCCTCTTGCCAGCACCTGGGCCATATCCCTCTAAACCTTTCCTATTCATGTCAAGTATCCAAATGCCTTTAAAATGCGGAAACTGTCAGCCTCCACCACTTCTTCTGGCAGCTTATTCCATACACGCACCACTCTCTGCATGAAAAAGTTGCTCCTTAGTTCCCTTTTATATCTTTCCCCTCTCATCCTCAACCTATGCTCTCTACTTCTGGACTCTCCTACTCAGGGAAAAGACCTTGTCTGTTTACCCTATCCATGCTACTTCTGACTTTATAAACCTCTACGGAGGTCGCTCCTCAGTCTCTGATGCTCCAGGGAAAGAAAGCCCCAGCCTTTTTGCTCTCTTCCTGCAGCTCAATATTCTACTAAATCTTTGTTGAACCCTTTCAAGTTTCACAACATCCTTCCGATTGCTGGAGAACAGAATCGCACACAATATTCCAAAGGTGGCCTGACCAATGTCATGTACATGACCTTCCAACGTCTATACTCAATGCTCTGATCAATAAAGGAATGTATTCCAAACACTTTCTTCAATATCCTATCCACCTGAAACTCTACGTTCAAGGAAAATGAACCTTCACTGCAAGATATCTTTGTTCATCAACACTATCTAGGAATTTGCCACTAAGTGTATCAGTCCTGTTATGATTTGCTTTTCCAAAATGCAGCACATCACATTTATCTGAATTAAATTACATCTGCCACTTCTCACCCATCTGAACAACCTCCTTTTTGTAATCTGAGGTAATCCTCTTCTCTGTCCACTATACCTCCAATTTTGGTGTCATCTGCAAACTTACTAACTATACCTCCTATGCTCATATCTAAATCATATATATAAACGATGAAAAGTAGTTGACCCAGCACTGTTCCTTGCGGCATTCCACTGGTCACATGCCTCCAATCTGAAAAACAACCCTCCACCACCACCCTGCCTTCTACATTTGAGCCAGTTCTGTATCCAAACGGCTAGTTCTCCCTGTATTCCATGAGATCTAACCTTGCTAACCAGTCTTCCATGGGGAACCTTGTCGAGCGCCTTACTGAATTCCATAGATCATGTCCACCTCTCAGCCCTCATCAATCCTCTTTGATACATCTTCAAATAACTTAATCAAGTTTGTGAGGCATGATTTCCCATGCACATAGTCATGCTGACTATCACTAATCAGTCCTTGCTTTTCAGAATACATGCGCATCTTGTTCCTCAGGATTCCCTCCAACAACTTGCCCTGCATCAATGTCAGGCTGACCGGTCGATAGTTCCCTGGCTTGTCCTTACCACCTTTCTTAAATAACGGCACCACGTTAACCAACCTCTAGTCTTTTGGCATCTCACCTGTGATAATCGATGATACAAATATCTCCGTAAGAGGCCCAGCAATCACATTCCCAGCTTCCCAGAGTTCTAGGGTACACCTGATCAGGTGCTGGGGATTAACCAAGCTTTACGGGTTACAAGACACCCAGCACGTCCTCCTCTGTAAGATGTCGACATCTATTTCCCCACATTCCATATTGCCCATGTCCTTCTCCACAGTGAACACTGATGCAAAACATTCAGTTAGTATCTCTCCCATCTCCTGCGGCTCCATGCATAGACTACCTTTCAGATCTTTGAGGAGCCCTATTCTCTCTCGAGTTACCCTTTTGTTCTTAATGTATTTATAAACACCCTTGGGATTATTCATAACCCTATTTGCCAAAGCTATCTCATGTCCCCTTTTTGCCCTCCTAATTTCCCTCTTAAGTATACTCCTACTGCCTTTAATGCTCAGGGTTTTTGGGGATTTTTGGATTGGAATAAATGCAAAATATTACATCTTGATAAAACAAACAAGGGCAGACTGACACTAATTAAAAACAGGGCCTCGAGTAGTGATATGGAACAAAGAGGCCGAGGGGTTCGGGTCTTCCAAGTCTGTGTCACATGTAGACAGGGTGGTTAAGAAGGTGCTTGGCACACTTGCCTTCATTGCTCAGACCTTAGAGTACAAGAGTTGGGACATTATTTTGGATGTTGGGGAGGCCTTTTCTGGAATTCTGTGTCCAGTTCTGGTCATGCTGATATCGGGAGGACATTATGTAGTTGGAGCGGATTCAGAAGAGATTTACCAGGATTTGATGGGAATGGATAGTTTGAATTATAAGCAGAGGCTGGATAGGCTGTGACTTCTTTCACTGGCGCGCAGGAGGCTGAGGAGTGACCTTATTAGACGTTTCTCAAATCATGGAGGGGTGGTATCAGTAATGTGAACAGCAGGTGTCCTTTACAGGAAGGGACGTGACTCAAGACTGGGTCGATACCTTTTAAGGTGACAGCAGAACGGCTTTAAAAAGGCGTTCGGGAATTTTTTTTATTTTTGTTCAGATAATGGTTTGAGTGTGGAATGAACTATCAGAAGAAGTGGTAGTTGTGAATCAAATTACAATTTTAGGATGACACCGTGGCTCAGTGATTAGTACTGCTGCCAGGACCCCAGGTTCAATTCCAGCTTTGGACAACTGTCTCTGTGGGACTTGCACATTCTCCCAGTGTCTGCATGGGTTTCTTCCAGAGGCTCCAGTTTCCTCCCTAATCAGAGAGCAGCCTTATGGTCTGGTAGGACAATGCTGCCTTTACCTTTTACACAGCGATGCCACTGTGTCTCTGGGGTGGGGAGTGGGAATGCTGAAGGTGGTGGATGGGACACCACTCAGGCACAATGCTTTGTCCTGGAGAATGTTCACTTTCTTTAATAGTGTTGGGGGGTGCACTGATGCAGGCAAGTGGAGAATATTCCAACACAATCCTGATGTGTGCCTTATAGAGAGCAAACAGGCATTGGGGAATCACGGGTTCGGGGAAACTGAGGTATTCTCCTTGTAGCAAAGGCTATTGAGAGGAGCTGTGACAGAAGGGTTTAGAAAAGTTACACGTTATAATAATAAACCTTATACCCAACAGCTCATTATACAAGGATTACAGGACACACATTAAAGGTTTGGGGAGATTTAAAGGAGAACTTTTATGCAGCAAATGGGATTCGGATGGAATACAATACTCACACACAATGCAAATATCCAGGTCCTGATGAATTGACTTATTCAATCAGAGTTAGGTGTTACAATGACTGAGATTATCGTCTGAATGTCCACCTGTAGTATCCTGTAATACAAGTTTATAAAATCCATCACTATCAGTTCAGGTTAGAAACTCGCACCATCCCCTCCTCCTGGCACATTACCCCTTGTGGAGGTCAGCAGTCAGTTCAGGTGGAAATCTATGTGGGTTTCTAGGAGTTTCCACCTTGGAATTTCATGTGACTGAACAGGGCAGATCTTTGACACATGGGACAGAATGATCCAAGAGTCAGTGAGATGTGGAGAGCAGGATTTGCTTCTTTTTTTCCTTCCGTGCTGCCGCTGTGCCTCATCAATAAGACATGTGGGGGGGGGGGGGGGGGGGGGGGGGGAGGGGGGGTGGTGTGTGAAAGGCTCATGCAGCGCGATGGGCAAGTTGCCTCCATTCTGACCAATGGGCAGCAAGCTCCTCCCATAGAGTATCCCTAAAAACAGAGCGACTCTGCCTGCTTCACACTGCCCAGTGCTCCCAGTAAATGTTTAGAAGGGGGGGGGGGGACTCCTGGAAAAGGCATAACTGTAAAGTTCTAAGAGGATTGTGAAGAGAGAGAGATGCACAGGAGAAGGGGCAACAAGTTGCCAGATGGAGTATAATTTGGGAAAAAGTGAAGTCGGTCATTTTGGAGGGGATAATAAGAGAACAGTGTGCTATTTAAATGGTGGAAACTGTAGAAAGTTGCACCACAAAGGGACCGGGGGCAATTGTGCAGGAAACACTGAAAGCAGCAGATTCTGGGTCAGTCACAAAATCAAGGGTTCATTTCAGATTCATCAAGTTTAAGGTAACACCGACACGGGTAAGGGGTTTCAGTAGCAATGGAGCTAGGGTGAGGTGGAGACAAGCAACATTTGAGAGATTGGAATTCCTGGTGTTTGTGATTGCGTAGATGTCTGATCAGAATGTCACCTTGGGGTCAGATATGACAGCAATGTTGTGAAGAGTCTAGTTCTATCTCAGACTGCACCCAGTGAGAGGGAGGGGCTCAGCAGTAAGGGAAAAGAATTTGTAATAGCAACTGAAGACAATGGGTTTAACCGTAACAATGTTTCTTTGGAGGAAATTGCAGTTAATCGAGTAGTGGGAATGTGATAAGCAGTTTGGTAACTGAGTAACAGTGGAGCAATGGAGAGGGATGGTGGGGAGGGAGAGCTAGGCATTGACAGTGTACATGTGAAAGCTAACACAGCGCTTTTGTTAATGTCATCTCCTCGCAGTGCGTAGATGAGAAACAGGACGGACCAAGGATAGATCCTTGAGGGACACCAAATACAAGGAATTCAGAAAGGAAAGGGAAAGTGGAGATGGAGCAGGTTTTACATGAAGGTGAGGTCAAATTTTAGGTTTTTTCTGCAGAATGGATGAGAAGGTCATAACCAGAAAAGACAGACAGACAGAACAAGGAACAATACCTGTGAATTGGCGCGGGGGAGTGATGAGGAGGAAACAGAGTTGGAATGTCTGTAGTTTAGCGAGACTAGTAAAAGATCAAGATGAGCTCTGATAAGGCTTGACAAGAGACTGGAGAAAGATGTAAGTTTGGGACAAATATCAGGAACACCATGTGAGGCAGTTTGTCTCGGTGGGCTAGTGGGAGGGGGAGAAGCAGCAGAGACAGCTGATCGGATTGTCTCAGTCTTAGTGACAGAGAAACTCAATGTGCTCCTTGCTCTTGTTGTTGGAGGGAAGGATGAAGGAGACAGAATGATAGACAGTGTTTTACAAAGAAACAAATCCAGGGTTAGTGATATTTAAAATGAGTGAACAAACCTAATGTATTTAACTTTTATCCAGAATATTAAAATGTACAACTGAAGTCCTTGTTCGAATCCCACCTCGGCAGATGGTGGAATCTAAAATCAAGAAAAAATAACTGGAATTAGGAATCTCCTGATCTCCATGGAACCATTGTCAATGGTCAAAAAAATCCTGCCAACCTGACAGTCGCCCAACAAGCTACTCACTGTATTAATCACTGCAAAGTCTCAACAAAGGAATGAAACTGGATGGACCACTTGGCATCTAACAAGGCATTAGGAAATACAACCACAGAATCAGCCCTCTCGACTCTGCAACATCCTGCTCACTAACATCTGTTTTGTTTTGGGCCAAAACGTGGCGAGCTTTCTCACAGACTAGTCAAGGAACAGCCTGACATAGTCATACTCAGAGTAATCCCTGACAGATAATGGCCAGATACCACCGTCACCATCCCTAGATATCGAGAGTGTGATGATGGAAAAGCACAACAGGTCAGGCAGCATCCGAGGAGCAGGAGAATCGTGCCTAAGCCCTACATCAGCCTGATCTGCTGTGCTTTTCCAACACAACACTCTCGATTCTGATCTCCAGCATCTGCAGTCTTCACTTTCTCCTGAAATCTCTGGATATGTCCTGTCCGACCAGCAGGACACACCAGGTAGAGGTGATGGCACAGTAGTGTACACACAGGAACCATTTTCCCTGGGAGTACTCAACATTGACTTTGGACACCAGGAGGTCTCATAGCTTCTGCTGATTACCACGTATATTGCTCCCACGGCTGATGAATCAGTGCTCCTCCATGTTGAATAACACTTGGAGGAAGCACTGAGGCAATAAAATGGTGACAAGCCTCCTCTGGGTACAGGATTTCAACGTCCTCTACCAAGAGTAGCTCAGCAGCAGGATTACTGACTGAGCTGGTCGGGTCCTCAAGGACATAACTGCTCAACGGGGTTTGCAGCAGGCGGTAACGGAACCAGCAAGAGGGAAAAACATACTAGATCTTATCAGTATGAATCTGCTAGCTGCATATGCATCTGTCCTTGACAGTATCGGTAAGAGCGACCATCCCAGAGTCATTTTGGAGACAAAGCCTTAACTTAAAGTTGAGGAAAAACCTCCATTGTGCTGAGTGGTACTATCACCGTGCTAAATGAGACAGATGTAGGAACTCAAACTGGATCTCTCTGAGGTACTGTGGGATAACAACAGCAGCAGAACTGTACACCAGCACAATCTGTAATCTCATGGGTTTGTACATCCTGCACTCATCCATCACAATGGACAAAAAAGAAGGGCATGCCATGAGCAGCACCAGGCATACCTAAAAATGAAATGCCAACCTGGTGAAGCTACCAAGCAGGACTATCTGCATATCAAACAGCATCAGCAGCAAGCAATCAATGGATCAGATCAGAGATCTGCAGTTCTGCCACACCCAGTTGTGAATGATAATGGACAATGAAACAACTCGTTGCAGGAAGCACCACAGATATCCTCACCCTTACTGATGGAGGGGTTTCACACGTCCATGCAAAAGATAAGATGACAGCATTTGCAGTAATTTTCAGCCAGATGCAAAGTGGGATGATCCATCTTAGCCTTCTCCAGTGGTTCCTAACGTCACAGATGTGAGCTTTAAGCCAGTTCAATTTAGTTCGAACAATGTCGAGAAATGGTTAAGTCGTGTAAAGGCTATGGGTCCTGCTAACATTCTGGCAATAATACTGATAGTTGTCCTCCAGAACGTGCCACCCACCAAGCCACGTACCGCTCCAGCACTGGCATCTACCGACAATGTGGAACATTGCCCAGGCATGTTCAACACAAAAACACAGGGCAAATCCAACTCAGGCAATTTCCCTCTGTCAGTCCACACTCGATTAGCAGTAAAGTGATGGATAATGTCATCAACAGGGCTATCAAGCAGCAGCTGCTCAGCAACAGCCAGCTGACCGACACTCATTTTAAGCTCCACCAACAGAGGCAGCAACATTCCGACTTCATGAAGCAACTGCAAACCTTGGCTGAACTTTGCAGGTAAGATTTTACACTGCCGCAATCTGATTAATACTATTAAACTCCACGGCTTAATAACTTGAGGTTGGTTGCTTGTTCCACAGTTATTGATGGTTTTGCAGTCATCTATGATCAGGAAAGGCAGGGTGAATGCACTCAGTCTTTTAAGAAAAAAGGGGGGTGGCTCAACGGTTAGCACTGCTGCCTCACTGCACTAGGGGCCCAGGTTCAAATCCAGCCTCGGGCGATTTTCTCCAGTGTCACTGTGCGTTTCCTCCAGGCGCTAGTTCCTTCCCACAATCCAAAGAAGTGCATGTTAGGTAAATTGGTCATGCTAAATTGCACTGGTTCGGTGCTTTAATCAGGGGAAAATGTTGAGGAATAGGTTTGGTTGGGATAGTCTTTGGAGGTTTGGTATGGATTTGTTGGGATG
This sequence comes from Chiloscyllium plagiosum, assembly GCF_037043375.1. Taxonomy (NCBI): domain Eukaryota; kingdom Metazoa; phylum Chordata; class Chondrichthyes; order Orectolobiformes; family Hemiscylliidae; genus Chiloscyllium; species Chiloscyllium plagiosum. The sequence continues at coordinate 63,308,079 of NW_028270183.1, read as the reverse complement.
AAAGGCCTGTTTCCATAACGTAGGGATTCCATGCTCTGAGTAATTTTGAGGATCTAACAGAATCCTGGTATTCAGAGGGTTCTCTGTTTGTTAAAATAGTATTGTGCACTCAGCTTATGTTACTTTCTGAAGCAGTTTGAGGTAGACTGCTCTGTACAATTTCTCAGAACAGATGCTCTGGAACCAAGCAGGGAAGAGCTATTTTAGCCCCGATGATATGATTGATTAATGAGCTCAAAACAAAAGACCCTTTTGGTAGGACTCAATGCAGCATGATAGAATTTAGCTTTAAGGTGAGGAATTTGGTTCTTCAACTAGTAACTAAACAAGGGTATAAAGGAGTAGCTAGCTAAACTAGAATGGGACTATAGTTAGAATGTTAATGCAGAAGAATATATTCAGTTATTGTATAATTCTCAACAATATCCATTGAATTGTAAAAGAAATGCACGATGAACAACGATGCATAGGTGAGGGAATTATGAATGACATCAAATTGAAAGAAAAGATGGACAAAACTGCAAAGATGATGGTAGACCAGAAGGTTTAAAAATTTCAAACTACCGAAGGATGAAGAAAAAAAAACAAATGGAAGATATTTTGTCCCTTGTCAGAGAGCCTGTTATAACATCTTTGCTCCCATTAATACCTTGTTTATTTCCCTGCATTGGGATGTAGCAGTATCTTCCGGATTAGTAAGATAATTGGACAAAATAACCCACTAGTTACTCAGCCTAAAACAAAGTGCTCTTGTGATGCTGTGGTAGTGTCTCCAACTTTGAGCCAGAAGGCCTGGAACTGTCCCACCTGCTCCAGAGGTGTCATAATGCCTCGAAATATGTTGATTAGGAAAGCAATATGAGACAAACTTCAGTAATTGATTGGACAGTCTTGATGGTCTCTGGAAATCCCAAACTTGACTGTTTTGTATCCTCACCTGAGGCCTGATCTCAATTAATCTTCCTCATTTAAACGTATTTGCCTTTTCTTGTGTTGAATATAATTGAAGTTTGTCCTGTCTGCATGCCCCCTTGTGCAAAACCTGTTGCAATCTGTCAAAGAACAAGATTGAAAACTCAGATTAGCTGATAGCCTGTTCAAGGGCTTAAACCAGTGGCCTTTTCCACTGGGACAGAAGGCGCTGTAGAATTGATCCCATTTCCCATTGAACTGAGACAGGAGGTGGTGAGTTTGCTTAAATGTCTTTTTCTAAAACATTTTTGAATTAAAATAAATTACTTTGGTTGCAGTGCAATTGAATTCAGAGACTAAGTGGGGACTATCGAGTGTCATTTCTTCGTTTGCTTCATCGCAGAAGGAATGAGAGCAGCCCAACGCCAGCCGAACCTGCAGAGGAACTGCCAGATATTAAAATGCGTAACTCCACTTCATTAGCCAGTCTGACTGAGTCATCCAGACTCAAACATCATGACTGGAGGTGGACTTTTTGTGTTCACTGTGGATGCTTTTACAGAGTTCAAAATTAATGCATAACATATTTCTTCAGAACTGAAAACAACAAATACTGAAGATCATAGGGTGGAGCCGATGGCCAAATGGTATTATTGCTAGACTGTTTATGCAAAGATCCAGGTTGCATTCTGGAGAACCAGGTTCGAATCGTGCCACAGGAAATGGTGGAATTTGAATTCAGTGAATATCTGGAATTAAGAATCTCATGACCATGAATCCTTTGTCGGGTAACGGAAAACCAATCTGGTTCACTAACATGCTTGAAGTAAGAAGCAACCATCCTTACCTAGTTTGTCCCACATGTGACTCCAGACACACAGCAATGAGCTGGACTCTTAACTGCCCATTGGGCAATTAGGGATGAACAATGAATGCTGCTGAGCCAATGACACCCTCATCCCGTGAACTTTTTTTTTTAAATCGATGGCGAGAGCAAGCTAACAATTTGAGTCCAGATGACACTTCATCAGAGATCTGATCGAGTCATTGAGACACATCGTTAGCTTGCTTGGTCTCCGTGGATGCTTTCTGACCTGCTGTCAACTCCAGCATTTGCTGTTACAGTAGAGATTCCACCATCTATAGTAATTTCCTCCCATACTTCTTCATTACATTGTTTATTAAATGTCCACTAAATTGCAGCTACTACTCAACACCTTACCTACAGAGTACTGTGACCCTGGTGTCAAAAGCCTCCATTAACTTGTTCAATTACACCAGAGTTTAGGACAATTGCAAAATGCCACTGTGGCTGAAAAGAATCGAATCATAGTCATACAACATGGAAACGAACCCTTCGGTCCAACTCGTCCATGTCAACCAAATTTCCCAAACTATGCCAGTGCAGTTTGCCTGCATTTGGCTCATATTCCTCAACCTTTCCTATTCATGTACCTCTCCAAATGTCTTTTAAATGTTGTAACTGTACTTGTATCTACCACTTCCTCTGGCCGTTCATCCCGTGTAGCAACCAATCTCTTTGTGAAAACCTTGGCAACTGATAGTTTCACTGTTGACTATGGTGTGTGAATCACTGGGGATTATTGTTTGTTCAGTACCACCCCTGTCTGAGCACGGCTTGAATGTAGCTTGGGCCTCCTTGTGGGTTACCACATGCTGCTCAATGCGTGGTGTTTGCGCAGCGCAGCTGTCTATGGGTGGGGATGTTGTGGAAGGAAGGAGGAGGCATTAAGGAATTAATGAATTTATGGAATGTAGGTGTCAATGGCTGTGTGAACATTTATTGCCTCATTCTAATGCCCTTGAGAAGGTGATTGTGAGCTCCCTTTTTGAATCACTGCAGTCCGTGTGGGTTGTAGGCGTATTGGTAGTGCTTTTGGGAGGGAGTTCCAGAATTTAGGCTCAATGACACTTTAACACTGCTGAAATATTTTCAACTCCAGATGGTAGTGGCTTGGAGGTGAACCTGCAGGAGGTGGTGTTCTCATGAATCTGCTTCCCTTTTCCTTTTAGTTGGTATTGGTCATAAGTATGGAAGATGCAATTGAAGTATTATGAATTGATGTAAAGTATCTTGTAGATAGTACATAGTGCTGCTCTGGGCATCAATGGAGGATGGAGTGAATGTGGTGCCAATCAAGCAGTCTGCTTTTTCCTGATGCTGTCAAGCTTCTTGAGTGTTCTTGCAGCTGCCCCCAAACCTAGCCAAGTAGCGAATATTCTATTGCACTCCTGAGTTGTCTTGTGGATGGTGGACAGGCTTCAAAGATTCGCGGGGTGGTTTACTTACGGTAGTTATATAGCTGGTCCACTTCAATTTCTAGTCAATAGTAAACCCCCAGAATGTTGATGGTGAGGGATTCGGTGATGGTGGGTTTGGAGAAAAAGGCTGCAAGGTTTTTGGTGAAGGAGCTTCAGGCTGAAAGCGAGGGAGGGGGGAATAAGGTAGAGGCTAAAAATTGATAGGTGTGGAAAGATGCTGCTGAGGAGACATCAGGGTCTTTTCTCTATGCTCGGCCCAGCTAGTCTGCTGACACTCCTGTAGAGATATTGTGCATCACCTCATCAAATTAAACAGCTTCTCACCATAGTCTTTCCAATACCATGCCCATTAAACACCTTGTATTAGTCCATTCTTCTTACTTCCTCCTTTTGAAATAAGAACATAAGAGCATCAGAATTAGCAACAGGATCATTAATCCAGCCCCTTGTACCTGCTCTGCCATTTGATACAGTCACAGCTAATCTCATCTTGGCATGAATACCACTTTCCTGCCAGCTCTCCTTAACTTTTCAACCCATTACTAATTAAACCTGTGTGTCTCCTGTTTAAATTTACTTAGTGTCCCAGAATCTACGTTGTTCAGAGGTAGCGAATTCCACTGATTCACCATCCTCTGAGAGAAGTAATTCCTCCAACTTCCCCTTTATTGTAAACTTCTGACTCCTCATTTTAGGTGGAATCATCTTCTCTGCATCTACTTGGTCAATCCCTTGACCATTTTATAAACCTCAATGACCCACTTCTCATTCTTTTGCTCCAATGAATATGAATACAAATAGTGGTTGTAGTTCAGCTTGTGACATTTGAATAACTGTGGCAGAGGATGTTTGTTCAAAACTGAGCTGGACAGTTAGTGCTTTTCAAATAAGAAATAGTTGATGAGATTAAGTACATTCATATATTGGAGTTTTGTTTTTAGAAAGACTTACTTTTGGGAAGATTTGGTAAAGGGAATATTGCAGTCAAAGCTTTGGAAGATTAACCTCCACCCATGTGTGAGGTAGTACACTGTGGTCAATAGAATAAAGAGATCACTTACTTTTTGGAAATATGTCCTTAAATAGGGCAGAGGGATCTGGAGATAGGAATGTGTCACTAGCAGTAAATGGCACGGATTTGTGAGGTTAGTTAGAAAAGTAGATTATGGGTTTATTTCTGGGGCGACAGAATGGAAATGTATTAAATATGTGTAGAACCACAGACAGATCACCATTGAAGCACTGCAAACTTCATATTGTAATATGGATGTCGAGACAGTAGAGAAGATAGAGAATAGTCATTGGACTTATATCAAAACTGAAGTTGAATTCATCAAGTAAGATTGGACAGTCTTGTCTTGTTGTAAAAGAATGACATGGTCCTGTTAGGTAGGCGTTTGATAGGGAAGACATAGAAAAGATGTTTCTGCTTGTGAATGACACTATCCACTGGAGCTGGGGATATAATTGTAGTCACTATTAAATCCAATGGGGACTTTGCAGAGGGCGACAAAGTTTTTACCCAGAAAGGGGTCTGACTGTAGAACCTAGCTCATCAGGAATAATTGAAGCAAATAACAAATGAATTCAAGGAGGAGTTTGAAATACAAGAAATCAAAGAAAATTATTTTGATGGGTTTCGGTTGAGAAGGAGGCCTGTGTAAATCACAAATACTGAGAACCTGTTTTTCTGTCCTGAAACTATGCATCTGTGTTGATCTGTGATATTTCTATATTAGCAGCAGCGGCAGCAGTAAACAAGACAGCTCACTCTTACCATTCTTGGAGAAAAGCAGAACCTCTAGACACACCACGGAAAATAACTCTTTTGAGGAGGTGGTTCAAACAGTGGCCAATGACTCGATCCGCAGAGACAGTGTGCCTTCATTATCTGGTAGGAAAGGCGAATTCTTTAACCAGAAAAGGTGTTTTGTCCTTCCACTGATCTCATGACTTAAACGGGGAAATGTGTCTCTTCAATCAATCAATCAATCAATCAAATCTATTGCTACGTTAGCACTCCTCCGCTACCCAAAGGATATGTTGGTCAAATAGGCACATGTCCTGCGCTGATTTAATTCAAGGCACATGTCCTGCACTGATTTAAGTTGGATTGAACTTAGGTTATTCAATCCACGTTCCTTGTGTTTCCCTTGGATCTGTGGTTGTGCATAAGGAAACTTAAATAATGTGTGATTCAATATCAAAGTTGTATTGAATCAATAATTGTAACCCAACTCTGCTCCTTGAGCAGATAATTAATCCAACGATTCTAGCTCAGCCCCTAACTTCAACTTCAAATTCTAAACCTTTCAGTGAGCAATGGAAAATAACAAAGAATAATGTCAATCATTTATTGACTCTCCAGACTCTGCTTCTGTTGCCACTGAATACTCTCATGAGTTTGACGAGTCCATGACTAAAGATGAGATTGAAGAGAAATCCTTCCGTTCCCTTCTGCTGTCAAAGAGTCATCACCGCTTTAATATGGGGAAGAAACGCAGCCAGCAGGATGATTCAGATGAGGACATCGTGCGGGACCAATTGGCTTCTCCTATGGATTAGGGTGACTGGTGGTGCCAAATAGTGGAATCTCAGTGCTTGGAATTGTTGTTCCTCTCCATGTTCGAGGTATCTTGCCACGAGATTCAGATGGAGAGGACGAGGAAAATATGGTGGAACGAGTGCGAGTCAACAGTTGGGCGGGGCGTGTATTTTTGAAACAAAAAGTGAGTACCACTCGGTAACAATGTGCCCAGAGTCGATAAATCATGACGGAGAATAAATATTTCACATTGTTAATCTTTGTGATCGAGTTCCCATGTAGTGAAGGCAAAGATTAATATTTACTGGGAATCCTTGCTCCCCAGTCAGGTAAACACATGCTAAATTTGACTGCTAAGAATGTCCCTGAATTTACACCTTTCTACTGTCCATTCAAGGTGATAAGATGCAAAAGACAGGGGGCGTTTGCAGAGGAATTTGATTTGAACAAGAGACATTTGTGCAGATAATAAGAGATATTCTAATTAGAAGGATATAGTTAGTGATATCCTGCACGGATCGATGTAGGAGCCCTAATTATTCGCTATTCACAATGAATGGAAAGCCACATTCAAAATTTGGGGCCACTCTACAGATACACCGATTTCAAGTGTAGGTAGATGGAAGCACAGCATTAGAAAGCAATCTTGATAGATTCAGTAAATGAAAAAACAACGACAGATAAGTTTATGTCTGCAAGTGAGAGTTCGGATCAAAATAGGATATTTCTTGATTGTGAAAATTGAGAGAGTGTGGACTCCAAAGAAACTTGTTGGGATTGATCCAGCTGTATAGTTGACGAAAATGTCTCAAACAGGTTCAGAAAAGTGACCAAGGGGCCATTGTAATGTAGACATTGATCTCGACAGAAGACTAGAAATCAAAGGATTAGAAATCATGCTTCAGCAAATCAGAGCCTAGTTAGACAAAGCTGTCAGGGCTGGGCACCATGGCTTAAGAAGGGTATCACTTTGAGTGGAAGTGCAGTGTAGATTTACTGACGTGATACTTGGATTCCAAGACTTAACTTAAGAAGAAAGATTAAACAGATAAAATGTTCGAGTCAGAACATTGCGGTCTGATATCCGGGAACACTTAAAGACCCAGAAATGGATAAAGTTTGATAAAGTTCCACGAACAGCGATTGATTGAAAATCTTTTGCAAATTTTAAATCAGAGGTTGATCGATTTTGAATGAAAATGCTGATTATGGGACAAAGACAGGGATTTGTCATGATGATGAAGATTACCATGATTTGGGTGAATGGTGGAATAGGCTCACGAAGCTAAATAGCCTCCTCGTGTTCAGATCTTGATGTAACCATGGCACCCTTATTCTCTGCAAGTGCACCTCCTGTTGTGTTTTTGGTTATTTATCAGAACGTGGCAGCAAATTAGTGACTGAAGTCCTGACCAGAAAAATATCAGCATGAGGGACTTCGCTGGTCTTAATTTGTTTCACAAATAATGAAATGACATGGAATATTTACTAATCCTGATAAATATTGGGATAGTTTGTTGGGATTACTTGTGATGCAGCATGATTAGCATGTCTGATGATACTCCAACTACTTTTAAGCGTTGCTGTTGTCTGCACTCAGTCCGGTGTTTTCGTGGATTACAGGGCAATTTTTACTTGAGTCAAGATAAGCAGATCACTTCACTCTTTACTGTTTGTCTTCCTGTCTTTTACTGTCCCATATTGTTTGAGCATCCTCTTCTCGGGGGACAAGACAGTTTCTCTACATTCACTATGGAGATGATGCAACAGTACATGGAGGAGGAGGAGCTGCGTGCACAGCACCAGGTGTCACTCCTCAAACTGTGAAGACAAGCCTTGAAGGAAAAGACCAAAACAGAGCTGGCCTGGTTGGAGCCCCAAAACAAGGGAGGAGCTGACCTATGCAGTGATGTTAAGCTTAATTGCCATGCAAAAATATGATGTTAGAATGTGCAACTCCTTCCAGTAATCCTTCCCAGAAAAGGGAGGAAAACCGTTGTCAATTCTCATTGCAGTCTGGCTGTTGTCCAGAATCTAGGGATTCACATCATCTTTCCCCTTATCATTGTTGTGGACTGCGTAGAATGAAGTCCATTTTGATTTTTTTTTGTTTCAGATTTTTAAGTTCCTTCTTTGAATTTGGATGTTTCCGGGAATGCTGGTGTTTGTTCCCTTTCCCTCGTTCTCGAAATGGTCACGGTGGTGAGCTGCCTTGAGCCACTGCAGTCTGCTGGGTAAACATAAACATGTCAACCCCCACGTGCTGTTAGGTTTGAAGCTCAGGGCTCAGTAGCAGATTGATTGAAAACTGCTGTCCTAACCCACGTGTCAGACTTTTAAATAATATTTTTCAATGGATGTCAGCACTGCTGGCAAGGCCAGTGTTGTTGTCTCTTCTTCATTGCACTTGGGGCGTTGATAGTGAACCATTTCCTCAAACATCTGCAATTCACCTGCTCCAGGTACTATCACAATGCTGATCAGAAAGAAATACTTGGAATTGTGATCCGATAGCAGTGAAGAAACGATATATTCTTAAGTCAGGACGGCGTGTGGCTTGGAGAAGAACTTTACCGGTAAGGTGTTACCATGTTATCTACTTGCCTGTGTCATTTTAGGTGGCAGAGGTCGCAGGCTTTGAAGATGCTGTTGAAGGAGTTCAGTGATTGCTGCAGTGCACATAGCTTTCCCTGTTTATTGGTGAAGGGAGTGAATGTATAGTTTGATGAAGGTGTGCTGATCAAGCAGGTTGCTACATCCTATCTGGTGTTATGTTTTTTGGGCATGTAATGGGAAGACAAAAAGTGAGTTACTTAGTGAAGAATTTTCAACCTCTGACCTGTTTTTGTTGGCATAATGTTGTATAAAGTTTGTGAGAAGATTTGTAGCTCGGGTGCTCGTTGTTGTGGTTCTGTTCGCCGAGCTGGAAGTTTTTGTTGCAAACTTTTCGTCCCCTGTCTAGGTGACATCCTCAGTGCTTGGGAGCCTCCTGTGAAGCGCTTCTGTGGTTTTTCCTCCAGCCTTTATAGTGGCCTGTCCCTGCCGCTTGCGGTTGTCAGTTTCAGCTGTCCGCTGTAGTGGCCGGTATATTGGGTCCAGGTCTATGTCTTTGTTGATGGAGTTTGTGGATGAGTGTCATGCTTCTAGGAATTCCCTGGCTGTTCTTTGTTTCGCTTGCCCTATAATGGTAGTGTTGCCCCAGTCAAATTCATGTTGGTTGTCGTCTGCGTGTGTGGCTACGAGGGATAGCTGGTCGTGTCGTTTCGTGGCTAGTTGATGTTCGTGGATGCGGATCGTTAGCTGTCTTCCTATTTGTCCTATATAGTGTTTTGTGCAGTCCGTGCATGGGATTTTGTAAACTACATTAGTTTTGCTCATGCTGGGTATCGGGTCCTTCGTTTTGGTGAGTTGTTGTCTGAGAGTGGCTGTTGGTTTGTGTGCTGTTATAAGTCCTAGTGGTCGCAGTAGTCTGGCTGTCATTTCAGAGATGTTCTTGATGTATGGTAGTGTGGCTTGTCCTTTGGGTTGCGGCATGTCCTCGTTCTGTTGTCTTTCCCTGAGTCATCTGTTGATGAAATTGCGAGGATATCCGTTTTTTGCGAATACCTTGTATAGGTGTTCCTCTTTCTCTTTTTGCAGTTCTGCTGTGCTGCAGTGTGTTGTGGCCCTTTTGAATAGTGTCTTGATGCAAAAAGATGAAGAGGAACACCTATACAAGGTATTCGCAAAAAACGGATATCCTCGCAATTTCATCAACAGATGCCTAAGGGAAAGACAACAGAACGAGGACATGCCGCAACCCAAAGGACTAGCCACACTACCATACATCAAGAACATCTCTGAAATGACAGCCAGACTACTGCGACCACTAGGACTTATAACAGCACACAAACCAACAGCCACTCTCAGACAACAACTCACCAAAACGAAGGACCCGATACCCAGCATGAGCAAAACTAATGTAGTGTACAAAATCCCATGCAAGGACTGCACAAAACACTATATAGGACAAACAGGAAGACAGCTAACGATCCGCATCCACGAACATCAACTAGCCACGAAACGACACGACCGGCTATCCCGAGTAGCCACACACGCAGACGACAAGCAACATGAATTTGACTGGGACAACACTACCATTATAGGGCAAGCGAAACAAAGAACAGCCAGGGAATTCCTAGAAGCATGGCACTCATCCACAAACTCCATCATGAAACACATAGACCTGGACCCAATATACTGGCCACTACAGCGGACATCTGAAACTGACAACCGGAAGCGGCAGGGACATGCCTCTATAAATGCCAGAGGAAACACCACAGAAGCGCTTAACAGGAGGCTCCCAAGCACTGAGGATGTCACCCAGACAGGGGACGAAACGTTTGCAACAAAAACTTCCAGCTCGGCGAACAGAACCACAGCATAATGTTGTATAGCTGATCCGGTTCAGTTTCAGGTCGAGGTTAACTCTATTGTGTTAATCGTGAGGGAATCAGTGATGATAATACCACTTAATATCAAAAAGATTGCAAGAGATGGTCATTGCTTGGTATGGTCATTGCTTGGTGTGCATGCCAACCATGCTGCCATGATACTGTAGTCACACATGCGAGACTAGTTGTGGGCAGAAGATTTCCTTCTTCAAAGACTATCCATGAATTAGTTGAGTTTTTATGGCTAGTTAACGTCTTTGTGGACACTTTTAGTGACACCATCTCTTTATTTCTAGATTTTCTTTTAAAGTACACTTTTTTTTTAATTTCGTGAGCAGAAACAATGTCTAGTTTTAATAAATTTTCACCAAATTGAGTATGACAAACATGTATGGGCATTAAAGTTATAAAATATCTAGAAGAATTTGCTGTTGAACAAAATCTTAAACCCTGAACATTCTCTTTCTGGTTTAGTTGCTAATTCGTGAAAATGTGTGATCTCTTTGGGCAGATTTACCCAAGTTTGTCTTCCAATTAGAGCATCATTATACCATGTGTAGTGAGCTGCGGTTTAATAAAGAATTTGAATCTCTTGTCAAGAGGAAGAAAAGGCTTATGTTAGGAAGGGACGTGAAGCTTAGTTAGGACTCTTGAGAGTTACAAGTTAACCAAAAAAGACCTAAGGAGAGAGATAAGAAGAGCCAGGAGGAGACTTGAGAAGTCTTTGGCAGACAGGATCAAGGAAAACCATAAAGCTTTCTATAGATATATCAGGAAGAACAGAATGACTAGATAAAGATTAGGGCCAATCAAGGATAGTTTTGGGAAGTTGAGCGTGGAGTCCGAGGAGATGGGGAATTATTTTTTTTTTGTTTTGTCAGCATTCACACTGGAAAAAGGTAGTGTTGTTGAGGAGAATACTGCGAAGCAGGCTACTGGACGAGACAGGATTTAAGTCCAAAAGGATGTGTTAACAATTCTGGAAATTGTGAAAATATATAAACCCCCTGGCCCGGATGGGATTAATCGTGGGAATCTCTGGAAAGCCAGGGAGGAGAGTGCCAAGCCTTTGGCTTTGATCTTTCTCGTCATTGTCGACAGGAATAGTACCAGAAGAATTGAGGATAGCGAATGTTGACGATAGCTAATTAGAGACCAGTGAGACTTACTTCGGTTGTGGGAAAAGTGAATGAAAAGGTTATAAGAGATAGGAATTATAATCATCCAGAAAGGAATACGTTGATGAGTAATAGTCAACACTCCTTTGTGAAGGTTAGGTCATGCTTCTCAAACCTTATTGAGTTATTTTGAGAAAGTGACCAAACAGCTGTATGAGATTAAAGCAGTTGATGTGGTGTCTGTGGATTTCAATAAGGCATTTGATAAGCAGACCCACGGAAGGCTATTCCACAAAATACGGAGGCATGGGATTGTGGGTGATTGAGTGGTTTGGATCTGTAATTGGCTAGCTGAAAGAAGACAGAGGCTGGTGGCTGATGGGAAATGTTCATGCTGGAGTCCAGTAACGAGTGATGTACCGCAAGGATCTGGTTTGGGTCCAGTGCTGTGTGTCATTGTTATAAATGACCCAAATGAGGGCATCGAAGGGTGAGTACATTTGCAGATTACATTAAAATCGGTCGACTCGTGGAGACTGGTGTAAGATGTTGTAGGTTACAGTGGGAAAGAGATAAGCTGCAGAGCTGGGCTGAGAGGTGGCCAACAAAGTTCAATGCAGAAAAGTGTGAGGTAATTCACGAAGGAAGAAGCAACAGGAATAAAGAGTTCCGGGCTAATGGTAAAATCCTTGGTAATGTAGATGAGCAGAGAGATCTCTGTATCCTGTACATAGATAGAACATCGAACATAGAACAGAGAAGAATACAGCGCAGTACAGGCCCTTCGGCCCTCGATGTTGCGCCGATCCAAGCTCACCTAACCTTCACTAGCCCACTATCCTCCATATGCCTATCCAATGCCCGCTTAAATGCCCATAATGAGGGAGAGTCTACCACTGCTACTGGCAGGGCATTCCATGAACTCACGACTCGCTGAGTAAAGAAGCTACCCCTAACATCTGTCCTATACCTACCCCCCCTTAATTTAAACCTATGCCCCCTTGTAATAGCTGACTCCATACGTGGAAAAATATTCTCACTGTCGACCCTATCTAAACCCCTAATGATCTTGTACACCTCTATCAAGTCACCCCTAAACCTTCTTTTCTCCAATGAAAACAACCCCAAGTGGCTCAGCTTTTCCTCATACGATCTTTCTACCATACCAGGCAACATCCTGGTAAACCTCCTCTGCACCCGTTCCAGTGCCTCCACATCCTTCCTATAGTATGGCGACCAAAACTGCACACAATACTCCAGATGCGGCCGCACCAGAGTCTTACACAACTGCAACATGACCTCAGTACTCCGGAACTCAATTCCTCTACCAATAAAAGCCAGTACGCCATATGCCTTCTTCACCGCACTATTTACCTGGGTGGCGACTTTCAAAGATCTGGACACCAAGATCCTTCTGCTCATACACACTACCAAGTATCCGACCAGTAGCCCAGTACCCCATCTTTTTATTACTCTTACCAAAGTGAATCACCTCACACTTAGCTACATTGAACTCCATTTGCCACCTTTCTGCCCAGTTCTGCAGCTTATCTATATCCCGCTGTAACCTGCCATATCCTTCCTCACTGTCTCCAACTCCTCCGACTTTCAAATCATCCGCAAACTTGCTCACCCAACCTTCTTACCCCTCCTCCAGGTCATCTATAAAAATGACAAACAGCAATGGTCCCAAAACAGATCCTTGTGGAACACCGCTAGTGACGGCACTCCAAGATGAACCTTTTCCATCAACTACTACCCTCTGTCTTCTTCCAGCCAGCCAACTCCTAATCGAAACCTCCAACTCAGCCTCAATGCCATACCTCCGTATTTTTTGCAGGAGTCTACCATGGGGAACCTTATCAAACGCCTTACTAAAATCCATATACACCACATCTACCGCTTTCCCCTCGTCCACCTCCTTTGTCACCTTCTCGAAGAATTCAATAAGGTTTGTGAGGCACGACCTGCCCTTCACAAAACCATGCTGACTATCCTTGATCACATTATTCCTATCCAGATGTTCATAAATCCTATCCCTTTCAATTCTCTCTAAGATTTTGCCCACAACAGAAGTGAGACTCACCGGCCTATAGTTACTAGGGTTAACCCTACTCCCCTTCTTGAACAAGGGAACCACATTTGCTAGCCTCCAATCTTCTGGCACTACTCCTGTAGAAAACGAGGACATAAAAATCAAGGCCAATGGCTCTGCAATCTCCTCCCTTGCTTCCCAGAGAATCCTAGGATAAATGCCATCAGGCCCAGGGGACTTATCTATTTTCACCCTTTCCAGAATTTCCAACACCTCTTCTCTACATGCCTCAAAGCCATCCATTCTACTTAATTGTGACTCAGTACTCACATTGACAACAATGTCCTGTTCCTGATTGAATACTGACGAAAAGTATTCATTCAGTGTATCCCCAATCTCTTCAGCCTCCACATAAAAATCAAGGCCAATGGCTCTGCAATCTCCTCCCTTGCTTCCCAGAGAATCCTAGGATAAATGCCATCAGGCCCAGGGGACTTATCTATTTTCACCCTTTCCAGACTTTCCAACATCTCTTCTCTACATGCCTCAAAGCCATCCATTCTACTTAATTGTGACTCAGTACTCACATTGACAACAATGTCCTGTTCCTGATTGAATACTGACGAAAAGTATTCATTCAGTGTCTCCCCAATCTCTTCAGCCTCCACTACTATCCTTGACTAGACCTATTCCTACCCTAGTCATTCTCTTATTCCTGACATACCTATAGAAAGCCTTAGGATTTTCCCTAATCCTTCCAACTGAGGACCTTTCATGTCCCCTCTTTGCTGCTCTTAGCTCTCTCTTCAGGTCCTTCCTGGCTACCTTATAACTCTCAATCGCCCCAATTGAACCTTCACGCCTCATCTTTACATAGGCCGCCCTCTTCCCTTTAACCAGGGATTCCAATTCCTTATTAAACCACGGCTCCCTCACACGACCCTTTCCTCCCTGCCTGACGGGTACATACTTATCAAGGACACTCAATAGTTGCTCCTTGAACAAGCTCCACATATCAATTACGCCCTTGACTTGAAGCTGACTTTTCCAAGCCACACATCCTAAGTCATGCCTCACCACATAATAATTTCCCTGCCCCCAGCTATAACTCTTGCCCTGTAGTGCACACTTATCCCTCTCCATCACTAGAGTAAAAGTCACCGAATTGTGGTCACTGTCCCCAAAGTGCTCACCTACCTCTCATTCTAACACCTGGCCTGGTTCATTACCCAGAACCAAATCCAGTATGGCCTCACCTCTTGTTGGCCTATCTACATATTGTGTCAGGAAACCCTCCTGCACACAGTGGACAAACACTGACCCATCTAACGAACTTGAGCTGTGGCTTTCCCAATCAATATCAGGAAAGTTAAAGTCCCCCATAACAACCACCCTATTACTTTCACTCTTCTCTTGAATCATCCTCGCAATCCTTTCTTCTACGTTTCTCGGAGTATTAGGAGGCCTGTAAAAAACTCATAACAGGGTGAGCTCACCTTTCCTATTCCTAACCTCAGCCCAAACTACCTCAGATGGCGAGTCTTCATCCATCGTCCTTTCCACAGCTGTAATACTATCTTTGACAAGCAATGCCACACCTCCCCCTCTTTACCCCCACCTCTGACCCTACTAAAACATTTAAACCCTGGAACCTGCAACAGCCAATCCTGTCCCTGTTGTACCCATGTCTCCGTACTAGCCACAATATCGAAGTCCCAGGTACCAACCCACGCTGCAAGATCTCTTAAAGTTGCCACCTAGGTTGCTAGGGTTCTTAAGAAGGCATTCGGTGTGTATGAGGGATTGAATTTCGGAGACATGGGGAAATGTTGCAGCGGTAGAAAGCCCTCGTGCGGCTGCACTTGCAGTATTGGTTACAGTTCTCGTCACTGCATTTTAGAAAGGATGTGGAAGCTTTAGAAATGGTGCAGAGGAGATTTACTAGGATGTAAACTGGTATGGAGAGAAGGTCTTATGAGGAAAGGCTGAGGAACTTGAGATTGTTTTCATTGGAGAGAAGAAGTTTGTGAGGTGACTTAATTGAGACATATAAGAAAGTCGGAGGATTAGATTGGGTGGACAAAGACAGCCTTTTTCCTCAGATGGAGATGACTGGCACGAGGAGACATAGCTTTAAATTGAGTGGATCTCGGACAGATATAGGACAGATGTCAGAGGTAGTTTCTTTACTAGGAGTTGAAGGGGTATGGAATGCACTGCCTGTAACAGTAGTGGACTCACCAACTATAAGAGCATTTAAATGGCCATTGGAATAACATATGGTTGATAATGGAATAATGTAGTTTAGATGGGCTACAGATTATTTTCACAGGTCGCGCAACATCGAGGACTGTTCTGTAATGTTCTATGTAAGTAGGGTTAATTTTCAACAAAGACTGAGCTTACATTGTGCATATTAGTTTGATTTCCTTATACTTCATAAGCATTTTGTTAAAGTTCTGTTAATCCATGCTTGCTATCAGCAACGTTTGTAGTCTACTTTGTCATTAAAATATAATTTTTTTAGTATTTTACAGAAATGAAATAAGAATGGTTTGTCTGTTCGTGAGAAACATCAACTTGAGACTCAGTACAGTTATTAAGTTGATAAGATGTGCACATGTTTATTTACGTAGAGGTCAAAGCTCTGCAACCTATACCTGTATATGCAGGAATACCTTCTGCTGTTGAGAATACCATCCTTTGTATTCATAGATATCGCGATACATTCTGCATTCTGTAGAAATAACAGCACAATCAATTGAGCTTTCAGCCAAATGTATATGTGTTTCTGTTCTTTCACTCCTGTAATCTGGCTCCTACCTGTTATCAGCATATCCTACAAAGGGATCCAAACATCTTGGCACTTGATCATGTGCATAGGAATAGGACTAGATAGTTGAGCCACTCATCTGTTTGCATTGAACAATAATACTTTCTTTTCTAGTAATAATAGTTCTTTTATTATTGATCTACATCTAACTGCCTTAATCTGTTTCCCTGAAAAATCAATCCCAAAAAAACAAAAAAAATCACTCTCACTTTTGAACTTTTCAATTTATTCAAAGCCTAGCATACTTTTTTTGAATGGCCCAAAGCAGGGAGGGGTAAGAAAGGGTAAATATTGGGATTCACACAACCCTATGTATGAAAGACATTTCCTGAATGGTTTAGCATTGGTTTTAAAATTATGACCCCTTGTTCTGGTCACCACACCAGAAAAACCTCACTGCGACTGCTCTCCAAGTAGTGCAGTGATTTTCTTGCCGTCATCTTTTTTTATTTACCCCCATTGTCCTAGTATAACAGTCTCAGAATTGAATTACAATGTGAAAATGTTCACTTGTTGCAAAGCTTGCTTTGCCTTTTAGTGCTGAAAATGTGTTGCTGGAAAAGCGCAGCAGGTCAGGCAGCATGCAAGGAACAGGAGAATCGGGCTTGCCCGAAACGTCGATTCTCCTGTTCCTTGGATGCTGCCTGACCTGCTGCGCTTTTCCAGCAACACATTTTCAGCTCTGATCTCCAGCATCTGCAGACCTCACTTTCTCCTCAAAGATTTTGCCTTTTAGTGATTGTGGTGGGAAACTGGCGGTCCATGCAAATGTTGCAGTATTTGTACTTCCTGGTGGAAGTATCAGCTTTACATCATGGTGCAAGTATTTTTTTAATCCTATGAAGAAGATTGTAAAAAATAATGGAGGATGCAAACAGGCATTATTAATGCGGCACCATGCTTAATGGTCTCAAAGTGCCAAGAACTCGAAACCATGCCTGACAGTGCCAGGAACCCAGGTTCGATTCCACCTTCAGGCGCCTGTCTGTGTGGAGTTTGCACATTATCCTCGCGTTTGCGTAGGGTTCCTGCTTCAGTCCAGAAATGTGGACTGGCCATGCTAAATTGCCCACAGTGCCTAGGAATGTGCAGGCTACGTGAATTAGCCATGGGAATTGCAGGGTTACAGGGAAAGTGGAGGGGAGTGAGTCTAGGTGGACGGTGTTCGAAGGGTCATTGTAGACTCAACGGGCTAAATGGCCTGTTCCAAAACTAGGAATTTTATGACTTGTTCCAATCAGTTCACATCAGTGTTACTGCTCCACTCGAGTCTTCTGTCACCTTTGTTCATCTATTACCCTAACCCTCTATTCTGCTATCCCTCTTATCTTGTCTATCTTCCCCTTAAACCACTCCCTGTGCTTCTTTTTTGGTAATCCAAAGCTTCCATATCTCCCTTTTGGATTTCTTGGTGACGACTTTCTGACCTCAAGGTATGCTCTTCCATTTGAAAAGAAACATTCTGTCTGTATCCAGTCTGTTAAATCCTCTCATCATTTAAAGATCTCTTTTACGTCCTTTTTTGGCCCACGTTCCTTTTTAGCCTCCTTTCAGAGAAGAGAGATGCAGCCTGTCAACCCTTTGATGACATGTAAACCCACACATTTCTGGGATCCACCTTGTCAATCTTTTCTGTGTACCCATTTTTGTTTCTGTTTTTCTATTTATTGTATGGTGAACAGCGTGCACACAGTATCCAAGAGTTGTTTAAGCAAGGTTTGATTCAGGTTTAGCATATTTAATGCATAATTAGATCGGGATGATGTGCTAAACTACTGGTGGGTTTTTTTCTGATCTGATTAATTGAGATAAATGTGAGGTACTGCATTTTGGTAAGGTAGATCAGGCAGGACTCAATGGTAAGGTCCTGGTCAGTGTTGCCGAAGAAAGAGACCTTGGGTTTCAGGTTCGTAGTTCCATCAAAGAAGTGAATGGGTGGTGGTGAGGTTTGGGGAAAGATAGCTGGGAAAGCAATAGATCGATGAAAGTAAAGGGAGAAGGTGATCAGAGTGGGAAGTGAGGGACAGGTCCGGAGGGCGGGGCAGAGTTGCCACGGCAGGAATTGCATAACCTGTACCCACACCACTCCCCTCACCTCCGTCCAAGGCCCCAATGTATCTTTCCACAACCATCAGAAATTTACCTGCACCTCTTTCAATGTCATCTATTGCACCCGGTGTGGTCTCCTCTACATCGGATAAACGGGACACCTTCTTGCGAATCGTTTCAGAGAACATATCTGATACACCTGCACCCAGCAGCCCTACCGCCCCTTGGTTGAACACTTCAACATCCCCAAATAATCCATCAAGGACATGCAGGTCCTGCGCCTCACCCATCTCCAAACCATTGCCAACCGACGCCTGGAGGAGGAACGCTTTATTTTATGCCTTGGGACCCTGCCACCACACGGGATAAATGTGGATTTCAACAGCTTCCTCATTTCCCCTTATCCCTCATTATCCCAGTCCCAAGCCTCCAACTTGGCACTGCCTTCCGGACCTGTCCATCACTCCCCCTCTGTCCTATCACCTTCTCCCCAATTTGCATACACCTTTCGCTTTCCCAGCTACCTTACTCAAACCACGCCCTCTCCCATTTATCTCTCATTCCCCAGACCCACAAGCCTCATTCCTAATGAAGGGCTTATGCCCAAAATATCGATTCTCCTGCTCCTCGGATGCTGCCTGACCTACTGTGCTTTTTCAGCATTACACTCTCGAAACTTGCTTCACAACATAATGCTACGAGTTAAATGTCAGTTTCATAGATAATTGTGGAACTGATTATGTTAATTGAGAAATTTGGGCTACTCCACCTTCAATGATAATAGCCCTGAAGGTGAACAGTTCTTACAGTAAGCGTAGCACTTAACAGCCACGATGCTAAATGGGACAAACCTTTGAGCCAATTTCGGAAATTGAGACTGGGCATCCATGAGGCACTGTGGGCCATCATCATCAGCAGAATTGTACTCCTCAATCTGTAGTCTCATGGTTTGGCATATCACACACTCAACCAGGAGTTCAGCCCTGGTTCAATGGAGAGTGCAGGAGGGCATCCCTGAAGCAGCATCAGGCGGACCTAAACGTGAAGTGCCAACCTGGTGAAGCTATCAAACGGGACTACTTGTTCACCAATCAGCAAGTGATAGGCAGACCTAAGCGATGCCACAACCAGTGAATTAGATCTACATTCTGTAGTCCTGTCACATTCAGTCGTGAATGATGGTGGATTTTTTTTTTCTCTGAGAAAAAGCTTGCTGGAGGAGAAGAACGTAGAACATGGAACATAGAACAATACAGCACTGAACAGGCCCTTCGGTCCACGATGTTGTGCCGAACATTTGTCCTAGCTTAAGCACTGATCCATGTACTTATCCAATTGCCACTTAAAGGTCACCAATGATTCTGACTCTGCCACTCCCACAGGCAGCGCATTCCATATCCCCACCACTCTCTGGGTAAAAGACCTACCCCTGACATCCTCCCTTTACCTTCCACCCTTCACATTAAATTTATATCCCCTTGTAACACTCTGTTGTACCCGGGGAAAACGTTTCTGACTGTCTACTCTATCTATTCCTCTGATCATCTTACAAACTCTATCAAGTCACCCCTCTTCCTTCGCCGTTCCAATGAGAAAAGGCTTAGCACTCTCAACCTATCCTCGTACGACCTATTCTCCATTCTAGGCAACATCCTGGTAAATCTTCTCTGCACCCTCTGCAAAGCTTCCACATCTTTCCTAAAGTGAGGCGACCAGAACTGCACACAGTACTCCAAATGTGGCCTAACCAAGGTCCTGTACAGCTGCAACATCACTTCACGACTCTTGAATTCAATCCCTCTGCTAATGAGCGCTAATACACCATAGGCCTTCTTACAAGCTCTATCCACATGAGTAGCAACTTTCAAAGATCTATGAATATAGACCTCAAGATCTCTCTGCTCCTCCACCTTACTAAGAACCCGACCGTTAACCCTGTATTCCGCATTCTTAAGTATCCCTATCGTCAATAATGGAAGAGCCCAACACATTAGTGCACAGGTTCAGGCTTATACATTTTGAGAAATCTTCAGTCAGGCGTAGCTGATCCAACTTGGCATTCTCCAGCGGTCCCAAACATTGTTAATACCAGTCTTTAATGAATTTGATTCATTCCACACGTGACCAAGGAACAGTTAGAAGCACTGGATACTGCAAAGACTATGAGCCTGACAACATTCTGGCATAAACCCGACAATATAGAAAATTGCCCAGTTATGTGCTGTACACAAGCAGAACAAATCCAACCTGGCCATTTACTGCCCTATTACTGTCGCTCACCAGTAAAGTGATGGAAGGGGTCATCAACAATCCTAACAAGCAGCACCCGCTCAGCACTAACCTGCTCAGCGATGCCGAGTTTAGTGTCTGCCAGGGCCACTCAGCTCTTGACCTCTTTACAAACTTGGTTCAAACATGGACAAAAGAGCTGAATTCCAGAGGGGTGGTGAGGTGACAGGTCTTAACTTCAGAGCCGCAGTTGTGGAATCAAGGAGGCTGAGCAAAATTGGAATCATTAGGTATTGGGGGCGAATTCTCCTCTGGTGTCATACCTGGGAAGTAGGAAGATGGGTGTGGTTGTAGGAGGTTAGTCATTTCAGCTCCAGGACATCTCTGCAGGAGTTCCTCAGGGTACTGTCCTGGTTCCACTCATCTTCAGCCAATTCATCAATGACATTCCCTCCATTACAAGGTCAGAATGTGCACCCATTGCTGAACATTCCCAATGTTCAGCACTATCTGTAACTCTTCAGATACTGAAGCAAACTCTGTTTAAATGCAGCAAGGGCTGATCAATATACAGGCTTGTGGCAAGAAATATTTGTAAAGCCCTAGTTAAAGACCATCTGCAATAAGAGACAATCTAACAACCATCCCTTGACATAAATTTCCATCACTAAATTTCCCCCTATTAAAACCCTGAGGGTTACCATTGACCAGAAACTCAACAGGACATACAAGACAATCACAATGTGGCTACAAGAGCAGGTCAGATGTTAGGAATATTGTGGCGAGCAACTCACCTCCTGACTTCCCAAAGTCTGTTCACCATCTCCAAGACACAAGCCAAAATGGCGATAGTATGCTCCCCACTTGGCTGGAATGGTAGGGTTCCAAGACGCTTGACCCCATCCAGGACATGCGAGCTGTTTGATTGGCACCACATCCACATGCACTCACTCCCGCCTCCGCTATGCTCAGGAACAAAAGTATGTACGAGGTAAAGATGCATTGTAGAGATTCACCAAAGAACCTGAGGCAGCAACTTATCTGCTGACAACCACTTAGATCTCGAAGAAGGCGAACAGCAGATCCATAGCAGTTTTTTTCACATCTGGTAATCCCATAACAGGAATTAGTTGCATTTAAGACAGCATATAATTAACGAATAATTTGCAAAATTCAGTGTAACCACATCAAATAAAGTACGTTCTGATAACGAGTGGGCCATTGTAATATTTCTGCAGTGTTGTGCCCTTGCTAAAATAACATGCATATTACTGGAACCAGCCTTACTTAACCCTAAAACATATGGTTTCATATTTTATCTGGCACAATAAATGTTAACAGATGATTTATGTGCAATGGTACGATACGATCTAGACTAGAAATCCTAAATATCAATCTCCAAACTATTTAGTGATGGTTTTTGAATTGATTATTTCACACCCCACTGAGTAAGAATGCCATGCAGTGTTGAAACCAGATCTATAATTCCTCACCTGATAACTGGTAATTTATGATAGTCAAGTGATATTTGAAGATCTGTACTTCACTTGGAAAGATAAAAGACCAAAGACCTAAATCAGATTGCTTAATTTAAACTGAAAACACACTTGAGGTGAATTGCTGAAAAACTTCCTCTTAAATTTGAGATTAATTTATGACACGAAGGGGCGGGGAAATACATTGCGTCAAGTGGAGCAGAAGGTTTCAGTTATTATTTTCTGCAGGTCTTTACAAAATGCGGGGTAAGGCCCTGTTTGAGCTCACAACCTGAAATTTCGGTGTCATGAGCTCCAAGGTAGCAATGGTCAACCCCTTCCCCACCCAGACACTCTACGTTTTAACAATTTACAAGCCTTAAAATGGCGTCATGGTGGGAACAGATTTGAGAAACTCTGATCTACTGCATCTTTTAAATAATTGACATTGAGTTGTGCTGGGGCTTATATCAAATTCTTCATTGTTTTTAATCCATTTAGACTTGGACGTTTTGTGGTATACTTTAAGTCCATGAATTCCCACTTGATTCAGGCCCTGTTTTAGTTTTGTAAAATGAGAGTCATGTTTCTGCAAACCTTACTATGCGAACTGAATGCCACGTTTCCAACACTGAAAGAGTGGAAAATGGTAATCCACTTGTTGCTCAGTGAACTGCAGTCTTACATCTGCCTTGGCAAGTCTGTGCAGCCAGATCAGCAAAGATCAGAATCCCTGGGGCATTTAAGGAAAGTTAAGGAATCCAGATAAAAGACTAAACTTTTCCCTCTTTGCCAAACATGCTGGTTGATTCGAGATTAAGTACTCTGTCCTTATTCACACGACTGACTAGTGTGTTTTTGAGGTTGGGTGTGAAGTGGAATAGTACATCACAGTGGTGTGAATTTGGAATACTGATTTAATTCACCCTCTTTTATTTCCTTTGCCTCATTCCAAGAAAACGATTTGTCAGCAGAAAAACAGAATCCCATTTTGCTTGTACCATCGAGGAACATTTCTTCATTCTGTATCCCAATGCTGCAGACATTCTCACCCTTTTTCAGAGGGATGTGTAAGCTGTGGTTGGACCTAAGTTGGATCCAAATCAGAAAGAGAAATGGAGCTGGTGTTGGCTTTACTGAGCTCTGTTGCTATTTGAAGTTAACGAACCTTAGCAGAAGGAGTTGTGTTGAGCCAGAAGGTGCAGGGAGATTGAATAGAAATTGTTGTATGGAATACTTGGAATTTTTGTTTAAAATATGAGGTTTTCTTGAGTATCTAAAAGATAAAGCAATTTCAGCTGCTTCTTTTTTTTTCATTTCGCTCTTTTTGTTGTAGTGTATTCTCCTGTCCACTGTTTCTTTTTCTGTCTTTACATCTCATCACTGGGCTTCTGTCAGTGTCTGTTTTCCCAACCAGCGTCCCGAATTCCAGCTGTACATCTGCAACTAGTTTGGCAGTTACTAAGCAAACCTCTGCTTCTCACTGATCGAGCATGCTCTGTTTCATCACATGCATGTGGATGCTGTGGGGGTCGGTGGAGGGTCAAGGGAAAGGAATTGTGTTGAGAAATGTGCATTCCTATGTCTTAGTTGAGGCGTCACGCAGATGCAGCAAGCTGCTGGTTAGCAATATACTGCAGACTTTATAATTAATCTGGAACAAGCTTTAAAAGTGGCATTACTGTAAAGCAAAAGTTGAAGTTACACAAGCAATCTAGAGCTGCACGTGCTAACAGGATACTATTAAAGTTTGACTTGTTTAGCATTGAGTTAGACTTTCGCAAATAGTCTGTCAGAGTTAGCAGCCCACTAATCTTGATAAATGCAGCTTTAAGAAATCTACAATTTGATTTGCAAGCTTGAATTTTCCGATTGCAATGCCCCTTTAAGAGTGCAATGTGTCTTTGGTTAAAATTTGGGGTGTACTGATGAATGTGAAACTTTAATTGGTATGTAACTATTACAGTGGACATGGGGACCTACAACTACATGTAGCTACATTTGTTAAAACCCCTGTCAGTTTAATAGTCCCTTCAGCTATTAGATGTTTGTTTAAAATTGAAAGTACCGATTAAAAATATAATTCAAGGCTCAGTGCTGCATTTAGTGGCATGGCTCCTCCTTGACACTGGATGGCTCCTCCCAGTAACTCAGACTAGCAACACTGCAATTTGAACTTTTTACCACAGTCTCAATTCAATGTCAAGAAGCTCATTTTCTAGCCTGACTTCCCTTTGTGCACGGTTTTGTGAAGTATTGCAGATTGCCACGGGCTGAGAATGGGCATGTGTAAATCAGTTTTTCGTTCGCAGAACAAATTTGGAACAGTGCATTTCCTTTGCTTTGTCTTTATAACTCTACTGTGATGTGTCTTCAGTTTTAACTGTACTACTTCCCAGACCAACATTTCTGGGCGAGTGCCTTGCCTCTGGCAGTGTTAGCAGAGAAACCTATCAAAATCTTCCTGTCTGGAGCCATGAGAGACATTCCTGAAATGCTGGGTCCGCTGTATGAATCCACTTCAGCCCCAATATTTATTGTGAAACTTCCCACAGTGCTGATCTTGAGTTGTCTGCCTACATACTATTAAAGTCAGAGCATTTTTGGAATTTGACGGAGCAGAAGAATCTTAGCAGATGCTGTTGGCATACTTCAGAAACATGTAATGCAGTGAATCGATAAGTGACTAATTAATCATTTCTCAGCCTTCGTCTTAAGCAAGCTAAAATGTCAAACCTTCTCACAGTTTGGAAGTATTGCATGTTACCTTACTGATGTTATGCACTTCAATTATAATTATTTTTTCATGCATTTCGCAGGTTTTTGTTTAATAGACCATGTTTTGCGGTCCGTCCAACTTTACATCATCCAAAATGGGGGAGGAATCAGAAGGTCCAAGCATCAACGTCTTCATTGGGCAGTTTTAGGAATGGATAATGGATTTGGAGTCGTTTTGTCTGTGTATTTAGGGTCTGTGCAACAGCTGTCATTTCTCCTGCGCTTCTACTCGCAGATCCTGATTTCAAATGAGGTTATAAATTTGTCTGGATTCAACCAAGAGCAAAATCAGAAGACAGACTGGCAGAAGTTGAAGATATTCGGCAGGTGAAAACGTGATAAGATGGATCATGTTCTGGTAAGTGCTTCAGTTTAGGAACTGTTCAATTTTGTATTGCACCATTGCATCCCAGCCGACAGAAAGATTAGGATTTCACTCACACTCATTGAATGGGATAAGACAAACTTTAAGAATGCTTATTATTGTTGGCATTTTGTGGAGAATTATGCAGAATTGGCAAAACCTGTTCAGAGGTAGATACAGTCTAGTGAAAGAATAGAGTGCACCCCTCATTCAGAGGAAGCCTTTATCAGTTAAAGCAAGCCTTACCATTCGCCCCAGGATTAGGACTGCCAGACGGGTCAAAGCATTTTCATAATTTCTGTGATAATGTGAATGGACATTATATAACAGCCACGTGTCAAAGACCCGGTGATAGGCAGGTCCATTACGCTGAACTGTGTGACTGATCACCCATTACCCTGATGGGACATGGTGGCATACACACAGCCCACAGTTTAGTGACTCTGTCAGGGACAGAACAATTAAGGGCAGGATCAGATAGTCATTCGGTAACTGGGAATCCATGTTACTCCCTGCAGATAAACATGTACAAGCAGTCAGAGATGGTTTAGTCAACCCAGCAGGACTGATGGTGAAGGAAGGAGATTAACAGGAGGGTGAGAGAGAGGTTGATGATGGAGTGTGTGGTGGGATTGCTGAGGCTCCATTAGAAGGAGATTGAGTGTTGGAGTTATTTGTAGATGGATCGAGGAAATGCAACGAGGGAACACTGCACACTACTTCGGTAGTGGTAGATGGAGAGGAAAATTGATAGCAGGAGAGCAGGTATCTGGGAAGGATTCAGCCCAAGCAGCAGATTAAACCCCTGACAGAAGCACCGATATAAGCCAGGGGCCAGGGAATCAACATCGATACAGACAGTTGGTATGCCTTTAATACAGTTCAAGACCATATATTGGCCTGGGCTTGGTGAGGGTATGTCACTGTATCTGCGGGCCACAGACAGCACAAAGAATAGAGTAAAGTATTTGTGGAAACAGCTAACTCTCCTCCTGACGCAGATCAAATTAAGATTAATGGTCACAGCAAGGAATAAATTCTGCAACAACAGGGCAGAGTGTTTGTGGGTAAAGCAGCAAAAACACTTACTGAAACAGTGCAGATATGCCACAACTCTCTCGCCAACCCCTCACTACCTCTCTCTCTCCAAACCTCTCTCATCCTCTCTCTCGCCCCCTTTCTTGCTCCCCTCTCTTGCCCCCAACACCCCGCACCCCACCACTCACAACCCGCATTCACGCCGCCCGCTCACGCCCCCTCTCTCGTCTCCCTCACTTGCTCCCTCTCTCTCTTCCCTTCTCTCTCCCTCTCTCTCGCCCGCACTCTCGCCCTCTTTCTCGCCCCCTCCCTCGCCCCCTCTCATACCTTCTCTCTCTCGCCCCTCACTCTCACCCCTCTCTCTCTCACGCCCCCTCTCTCACACCCCCTCTCTCATGGCCCTCTCTCACACCCCCTCTCACGCCCCCACTCTCACGACCCCCTTACGCCCCCCTCTCTCTCGCTCCCTCTCTCATGCCCCACTCTCTTGGCCCCTCGCTTGCTCCCTGTCTCATCCCCCCTCTTGCGCCTCTCTCTCGACCCCCTCTCTCGCCCCTCTCTCGCCCCCTCTCTCGCCCCAATCTCTCGCCCACTCTCTCGACCCCTGTTGCCCCTCTCTCTCTGCATCACTCACACCCCATTTCTCTCACCACCTCTCTCACACTTCCCTGTCTCGCCACCTCTCTCGACCTCCCTCTCTCGACCTCCCTCTCTCGATCTCCCTCTCTCGATCTCCCACTCTCTTCGCTTGTTCGCCCCCTCGCTCACCCCCTCTCTTGACCCATCTCTCTTTCTCTCTCTCTCGCTCCCTTCCTCTGTCTCTCGCTCCCTGTGTCTCCCACCCCTTCTATCCCCGCTCTCTGTCGCCCCCTCACACTCGCTCGCCTCCCCTCTCTCTCTTACTCTTGCCCACTCTCTCGCCCAATCTCTTGGCCCCTCACTCTCTCTCGCCCCCTCTCTCGCCCCAATCTCTCGCCCACTCTCTCGACCCCTGTCGCCCCTCTCTCTCTGCATCACTCACACCCCATTTCTCTCACCACCTCTCTCACACCTCCCTGTCTCGCCACCTCTCTCGACCTCCCTCTCTCGACCTCCCTCTCTCGATCTCCCTCTCTCGATCTCCCACTCTCTTCGCTTGTTCGCCCCCTCGCTCACCCCCTCTCTTGACCCATCTCTCTTTCTCTCTCTCTCGCTCCCTTCCTCTGTCTCTCGCTCCCTGTGTCTCCCACCCCTTCTATCCCCGCTCTCTGTCGCCCCCTCACACTCGCTCGCCTCCCCTCTCTCTCTTACTCTTGCCCACTCTCTCGCCCAATCTCTTGGCCCCTCACTCTCTCTCGCCTCCCCTCTCTTTCACTCTCGCCCCCTCTGTCACACCCTCTATCTCCCACTCTCTCTCCCCATCTCTTTCCCCCTCTCTCACACCATCTTCGGTCCTTGTCTTGCCTCCTCTCCCGCCCCATCTCTTGTCCCATCTCTCTCTAGCCCTCTCTCATCCCCTCTCTCATCCCCTCTCTCGCCCCCTCTCTCGCCCCCTCTCTGGCCGGTTCTCTCGCCCCGTCTCTCACCCGCTCTCTCGCCCCATCTCTCGCTCCCTTTCTGGCCCCTTATCTCACCGCCCTCTCCTGCCCCCTCTCTTGTCCCGTCTCCCTCTACCACTCTCTCACCCACTCTCTCCTCCCCCTCTCGGCCCCTCACTCTCGCACCCTCTCTCGCTCACCTCTCTCTCTCCCCCTCTCTTGGCCCTCTGTTGTCCCCTCTCTCGCCCCCTCTCTCGCCTCCTCTCCTGTCCCCTCTCTCGCCCCCTCTCCCGACCACTCTCTCGTTCCCTCTCTCATCCCCTCACTGTCGCCCCCTCTCTCGTCCCCTCTCTCACCCCCTCACTGCCCCCCCCTCTCTTGAACCACTCTCTCTCCCCCTCTCTTGATCCTCTATCATCCCCTCTCTTGCCCCACTCTCGCGGCCTCTCTCATCATCTCTCTCGCCCCCTCTCTCACCACATCTCTCTTGTGTCCTCACTCACCCTCTCTGTCACCCCTTGTCTAGCCCCCTCTCTCGCCCCTCTCCCGGCTCTTCTCTCTCTCTCTCACCCGCTTTCTCATCCTCTCTGTCGCACGTTGTGTAGTCCCCTCTCTCGCCCTCTCTCTCTGCCCCTCTGTCTCTCACTCTTGCCCCCTCTCTCTCTCCCCCTCTCTCACCCACTCTCCCGCCCCTTCACTCGCCCACTCCCTCACCCTCCTATTGACCTCCCTCTCTCTCGCCCCCTCATTCGCCCCCTCACGGATCCCCTCTCTCACATCATCTGTCTCGCGCTCTCCCCCCTCTCTCGCCACCTCTCCCTCTGTGCCCTCTCTTGCTCCATCTGGCCGCCTCTCTCTCTCTCTCTCTCTAGCCCCTCTCTCGCCCCCTCTCCCTCGCCCCCTCTCTCACTCTCTCTCTCACCCCCTTTCACTCTCGCCCCCTTTCAATCTCTCTCTCACACGCCCTGTCTAGACCCCCTCACGTCCCCTCTCTCATCAAACTCTCTCCCTCACTCTCGCCCCCCTCTCTTGCACCCCTCTCTCGCGCCCTCAGTCTATCGCACCCCCTCTCTCGCCCCCTCACTCTCTCTTATCCCTCTCTCTTACTCACACCCACTCTCTCGACCACTTTCTTGCCCCTTCTCTCTCAGCCCCCTTCTCACGCCCCTGCTCGAAAACCCCACTCTCGCGCCCCTCTCTCACCCCTTCTCCCACTGTGGTCTCTTGTACCCTCTCTCTCGCCCCACTCTCGCCCCCTCTGTTGCAGCCCTCTCTCGCCCCCTCTCCCTCGCCCCCTCTCTCACTCTCTCTCTCACCCCCTTTCACTCTCTCCCCCTTTCAATCTCTCTCTCACACGCCCTGTCTAGACCCCCTCACGTTCCCTCTCTCATCAAACTCTCTCCGTCACTCTCACCCCCCTCTCTTGCACCCCTCTCTCGCGCCCTCAGTCTATCGCACCCCCTCTCTCGCCCCCTCACTCTCTCTTATCCCTCTCTCTTACTCACACCCACTCTCTCGACCACTTTCTTGCCCCTTCTCTCTCAGCCCCCTTCTCACGCCCCTGCTCGAAAAACCCACTCTCGCGCCCCTCTCTCACCCCTTCTCCCACTGTGGTCTCTTGTACCCTCTCTCTCGCCCCACTCTCGCCCCCTCTGTTGCAGCCCTCTCTCGCCCCTCCCCCTCTCGCCCCCGTCTCTCTTACTCTCGCCCACTCTCTCGCCCCCACCACTCTCACCACCCCTCGCCCCCTCTCTCGCGCCCCTCTCTCTCGCCACCTCTCTCTCGACCTCTCTCTCGCCCCACTCTCTCTCTTCCCCTCTCTCACGCCCTCTCTCATCCTCTCTCTCTCTCACCCCTCCCTCTCTTACCCACTCTCTAGCCCCCTCTCTCGCACCCCACTCTCGCTCCCCTCTCTCACTCCCCTCTCAAACCCCCGCTCTCTCCTTCCTCTCACTCACCCCCTTTCTCTAAAACGCCCCTCTCTCGTCCCCCCTCTGGTTCTCCTGTCTCTCGCTCCCCTCTCTCTCGCCCCCTCTCATCCCCTCTCTCTCGCCCCCTATTTCGCCCCCATTTCTCCCCATCTCTCTGTCCCCATCTCTCTCCCACACCCTCCTCTCTCTCTCATCCTCCTCTCTCTCACCAACTTCCTCTCTTTTTCACACTCTCGCCCCCTCTCTCACGCCCTTTCTCACCCTCTCTCTCTCTCGCCCCCTCCCTCTCTTGTCCCCTCTCTCGTCCCCTCTCTCGCACCCCACTCTCACTCCTCTCTCTCACTCCCTTCTCAAAGCACCGCTCTCTCCTCCCTCTCACTCACCCCTTTCTCTCGTCCCCCCTCTCATTCCCCTGTCTCTCGTTCCCCTCTCTTTCGCCCCCCTCACCTCCTCTCTCCCGCCCCCTATTTCGCCCCCATTTTTCCCCATCTCTCTGTCCCCATCTCTCCTCCACACCTTCCTCTCTCTCACACCTCCTTCTCTCTCACCACCTTCCTCTTTTTTCCTCTCTCGCCCCCTCGCTCTCGCCCCCTCTCCCTTCCCCTCTCGCTCCCCTCTCTCTCCCTAATCTCTCATCTCTCTCTCTCGCCCACTCTCTCTCGCACCCTCTCTCTCATCTCTTTCTCGTCCCTCTCTCTCCCTCACTCTCTGCCCTCTTTCTTCTCCTCTCTCTCCTCCTCTCTCTCCCCCTCTCCCCTCTCTCTCTCCCCTCTCTATCCTCATCTCTCGCCACTCTCTCTCTCACCCCTCTCTCCACTCACTCTCTCCCCTCCCTCATCCTCTCTCATTCCCTCTCTTACCACCTCTCCCCCTCTCTCTTGCCCCATCTCTCTTCCACACCCTCCTTTCTCTCTCTCTCTCACCACCTTCCTCTCTCTTTCTCTCTCTCACCGCTGGCTCTCTGACCCTCTCTCTTGCCCCTTATCTCTCTCTCACACACACATACTCACTTGATACTCTCTCCCTTGCCTCCTATATCTCTCTCTTGCCATCCCCCCCTCCCTGGTCCCCCATCTCTCAACCCCAGTCTCTCTCTCGCCCACTCATTCTCTCTCCCTGCCCGCTCTCTTTTTCCCTCTCCTCCCCTATCTCTCTTGCCCCTTTCTCTTCTCCTCCTCCCTTTCTTGTCTCCTTTCCCTCTCTCTCGCTGCTTCAATCCCTCTCTTTCTCTTTCCCTCGCACACTCCCTGTCTCCCCTCTCTCTGATTATCTCCTCCCCTGTCTCTCTTCCCGCTCTCCCTCATCCTCATTCTCTCTTGCCCCTCTCTCTCTCTCCGTGCTCCTTCACTCTCTCTCCATCTCTCTCCACCTTCTCACACTGTCGATCCCCTCCCTCGGTGTCTCTCCCTCGCCCCGCCTCCCACTATTGCTCTTTGACTGAATCTCTCTCTTTCCTGTCTCTTCCTCTCTCTCTCTCTGACACTCTGTCTCCCTGATCCTTCCATCTCCCTCTGACCCAGAGACTGGGTGTGGGGTTGCTGGGGAGACTGTATATGGGTGGGGTGGGTGTGAGAGGATAAAAAGATTTGGGATGAGGGGAAATGGGGTCGAGACGGAATGGCGAGAGGGAGACGAGGCGGCAGGAGAGAGAGGGAGTGACGGGGAGGGGAGAGGAAAGAATGGAGGCAGCTGGAGAAACCGGGCTTGGGGGTTGTGTGAGAGAGAGGGGGACGAGGGAGAGTGAAAGAGAGAGGTGGTGAGAAAGAGAGACTGTGCAGAGAGAGTTAGTGGGAGAAATGAGGAGAAAGAAGAGGAGATAGGAAATGGGGAGGTCAGTTTGGAGTGGGGACGACAGCGGGAGTTAAACCCAGCTCCTGAGCTCAGGGCGCGGTGCCCCCACCTTCCCTGAGGACCAGGACTTGGGGCTGAGTCTGTCTTCCACCAGCTCAGCTTCTCCAACACAAAGACACACAACAACATCGGTCACTCTGCTGCTCAGCACGCTTTCAAGAACATTTTTTATTGTTTACAAATGGAAGTGATGGATACAGTCAGTGGGATGGTGCCTTTTCTCACTGGCCCCTGAGTTGTGAGAAACATTGAAATGTTTCCCTGTAAACCCGCTTGTGGGATAAGGATGTAAAAACCAGCGCTACCCTCAGTCTGTTACCATAACGACAGGCTGCTCCATCGCTGAAACACTGAACTGAAATAAGAAAATCCCGGATGGAGTGATTAATGAGGGAATTTGATTGATGGATGGATTTGGGTGAAGGGATATTTCAGCACATTCTTCAGCTGCTGCCTGAACTTAGTCTGGGTCACGGCATAAATCGCGGTGTTTGTGCAGCAACTGAGGAGCTGCAGCATGAAGCCCAATTCCTTCACAAAGTCATGGATAAACATAGACTTATACCCAATATTATACATCCGGTACCATATAGAATATACCATTACCGTTGACCATAACAGGATGAAATTGGCCGAGATCACAAACAGTAAAATGATGGATTTTTTTCGGTTTCTCATTTCTGTGTCAGACTGAGCGTCCCCATTGGTGTGAGTGCGGAGTCTCCTGCGGGCTCGGCTGGTCACTAAAATGTGTCTGACGGTGAGAACATTGAGCAGCAGAATCAGGAGAAATGGGACGCACGGGGTTAGAATGTGGTGGAGGAACTCGATTGTGACCCAGACACTGGAGGATGGAACAGCGTTTTTTACATCACAAAACCAGGGCTCGTTCATCAGCCGATACCGAGCCATGAGCATAAAATACCAGAAAAGGTCCTTTAAACAGCTCAGCACAGTCACTGCTCCCAGAACCACAGCCGCCGTTTTCTCACTGCAATATTTACTTTTCAGCTTCTGGCAACAAATGGCCACAAACCGATCAAAGGTGAAAGTGACGGTGAACCAGACAGAGCAGTCAGTGGCTGCATAAAGCAGGACGGCGTGGATATTACACACGGGGACGGAGTACATGAGGAAATGAAACTGTTCCCGATAAACAATGGGAATGTGTCTCAGTATCAGGTCGAGGATAATGACCAGGAGATCTGCCGCTGCCATGGCCCCCAGGTAACGTCTGACACATGGAGACAATCCACAATCTTTATAAAGCAGGACGTAGATGGTCACTACGTTAACTGTGAGGAAGGAAAACAAACCCATTATCCATCAGCCTGGAGGCAAAGGGACCCGTTTGATCGGGGACCCAGTGAGATTTTCAAATGTGTACCTGTATTCAGGGATTTATTAAAATAATTGGAGCTGGAATCACAAATGGGAAGGTCGGAATTACTGACAAAAATGTGACATAAAACACAAAAGACCCTCCCTCTCCTAACACACAGAGACACATCCAAAGGGACAGATGGTTTTTGGAAAATTCCTATCCACTCGATCACTCACGAACAGATACAGGTCACTCCTTCCCAGTTCCTAATACGGAGGATGGAAACGTTGCTGTCCTGAAGGATTCTCTCCCAGTTTCCTGAAGACACACGGCGTTTGGAAATTCCTGTATTTTTGTCTAAATTGTTGTCGATCCTGTGTTTATTCAGCAGGGTAAGGGTCACGCACTGCGTAACCATACAGAGTCAGTGTTTATTCAGCAGGGTAAGGGTCACTCACTGCATTGATCTATAATCCCGGACTAAGTATCTGTCCAGCACAGGGAGCTGTGCAGACCACAGCTCTGCATTGATCTATAAACCCAGACTACATATCTGTCCAGCACGGGGAGCTGTGCCGACCACAGCGGTGCATTGATCTATAAACCCGGACTAGATATCTATCCAGCACGCGGAGCTGTGCAGACCACAGCAGTGCGTTGTTCTATCAACCTGGACTGGATATCTGTACAGCACGGGGAGCTGCACAGACCACATCATTGCATTTTCTATAAACTGAACCAGATAGTCTTACCAGCACAGCGACCTATGCAGTGATCACCCGTGAATTAATCTGTAAACCAGGAACAGCTATCCTCCCAAAATGTAGGACTGTGTACACCACCCCAGTGCATTGATCTTTAAACCAGGAGCAGTTACCCTCCCAGCATGTAGGACTGTTTACCACATCCCAGTACATTGTTCTGGAACACTGTGTTAGATTCCTGCCCAGCGCGGGGAAACTTGCAGCCCATGCTGGAAATGACAGCATGTGCAGCCCCCATCCATTTACAGCTCCACATCTCCATTATGCCATGACAAGTGGTTGTTGTGCGTGTGAACATCACTGCCAGAGAGAGGTGGCGGGGGAATAAGTTAAAATATCACCACATGGGAGGTGTTTGGGAAGTAGACAGAGACGGGGAGACTGAGATACAGTGTCATGGAAGGATGTGTTCCCAGGGTTCAGAATGTTGAAATTGCATCCGGTAACATGAGGCAGTCTTCCTTGGAAAGATTGGGAAAAGGGATATTGGTGTGAGGTGAAATGATGGAGAGTTTTGGATGAACATTTGTTCTACAGCTTTGTAAATCGGATTGGTTTCAACAGAGTCCAATGCTCATTGAGCAGATTCGAACAATAATTTCTCTCAGTGCCATTTTCATTGAGTTTGACAGAGGGATCATCCGCACGAGACCGAGCTAGTTTCCTGGTGCTATCTTATAGGACTCACCTCATTAACTACCCACCCCACCCCATGGTGACCCTCTCATTCAATGCCAGCCTGATTCTTCTACCCATCATGACTGAAGGTACTCACCATCGCCCGGATACCCCTAGGTATTCCGTGACCCCTGGCACTCGTGCCATCTTTAAAAGGCAAATGGGCACAGAGTTGAGCTTTCTCTGTTAGGAGCTGCCCTGCACAGTTTACCCCGAGCATGGCAGATAAGTGGCAATTACACCATGGTTTGTCGACAGGGGCACAGTGGGCCTGGTAGATGCGATAGTACAGAGGGGGACCATTCTCTTCCCAGAGGGGTCCACACCAGCAGACCCACCGAGCACGGTCTGAGCTCACCACCCAGATCAGTGCAGTATAGTTCAGAAGAAATGTCCAGCAATTCAGGAAAAGCTCTGTCAGCAAAAGGGTCACCGTGTACTCTTTGCTCCCTCACACTCATTTTATATCTGTTATCGCACCTCCCCCCCCCCCCACGCCGCACGCTCTCTCTCCCCCTCTCTCCCTCTTTCTCTCCCTCTCTCTCACTCCCTCCTTCCACTTTACCCCTCACACTAATAACACTTCATGGATACAACACTGTAGACTGACTCCCTCCGGACCTCTTGCCATGTCCCCCACCTACACTGGCACTTCAATAGGGCCACCCACTCCCACCGATTCTCCATCCGTTGCTCCCATTCCAGGAGAAACAGCCTGGAATAGGACAGAAATGACCAAGCCGGGTGGTGGAGAGTCCGATATCCGTTCCCTCACCACACCCCTCCTCCCGCCATGTGGGGAGGACCCTGGTAGGAGCTGGAGAGGACAGGGACACCTCGTGTGGAGATTCTGAAACATCCACGTCCCACCAACCGAGCAAGGAGCAATTTCAGTGAAGGACAATTCTCACTTTAAAATCTCTGGCAGCTCCGTTCCCCCACCCCGCCCTCCACCGCCGCACCGGCACAACTGAGATGCCGTAACCCTGATGCCATCTCCCTTTTGTGTCGAGCTGTTACAAATGGAATCTCCACGGTTTCGGTGAGCAGGAGGGTGGGCTCACAACACATCATCACCGTCACCTCCCAGGAAGGGAGCACGGTGACTCCCTCCTACACCGTCCCCCAGTAAACAGCTCAGATACTGTAACTAATCTGGGATAGTAACTGCTCTCCTCACTCGTCCTGATATCTGTAACAATCTGTGCTCATATACACGCAGCGCTCTCTGCTCCTGCCCGCCCCCCCCCCCGTTATAATTTCACAGCCTATTTTAAACTGTCTTTCATTGTCTTTCCTACCAAAGTGTATCACCTCACACAGCTCTGCACTGATCCCCATCTGCCATAAACCTGAACACTACACCAATGTGTGATTGTCCTGTTAGAGTTCCACACTGTCCTCCATAGACTTCAGAGTTCTTCCAGGTTCGGTGCCATCTACAAACATTGAAATTGTCATAGCCTCACAGTCCCCATGAAACAACTGAAATCCTGTCCCACATACACGAGTGAGAGCAAGTGAAATACTGATATATTCTCACGGACAGAGTCGAATAATGACATGCTGTCAATGGAGCAACATAAATCCTGACACATACGAGACAGAGTAGACGAAATATTGACAAACCACAGAGCAAGAGAAATCGGAGAGTTTCCATTTATCTATATTCATCAGGGTATAATGTGATGAAGTTGAAAGTGTGTACTGTATCTTAAAGCGAGGGTGAATGCTGTTCTGAACTGAGAGCTTACAAGCACCTGTGGTATGAGAGGATGGCAGACCCTGAAACAGTATATTGCTGTAGAGCTGGAGTCGGTTAATAAGTGGTTAAGAAAAAGAGGGTCCCAGAGTTGTGAGCAGTTGACGTAAAATGTTCACTTCCAGAGTGAAAAAATAAATTGATGCTTTTATTTAAACAGTGGAATTTAGCAGATCTGTCACTCATATTTTAACAGTTTCCGAGACGAATTGAGCATTTCTTTATGTTTCAATTAAGTTACCAGATGAGCTTCACACCGTGTCCTAACAATTGCTGTGTGTGTATCTGTGTGTCTCTGTATGGGGAGGTCTGGCAGTCTCTGTGGTGCTTAAAGTGATGCAATACCTCCCTCTGCTGGGCTCCCCACGCCACTGTACAGGCATTGGCAGAGGGTGAAAACCAACAGAGATTCATTCAGAGAGGGGGCCGGGGAG
The DNA here is from genome assembly GCF_037043375.1 of Chiloscyllium plagiosum. Classification (NCBI taxonomy): domain Eukaryota; kingdom Metazoa; phylum Chordata; class Chondrichthyes; order Orectolobiformes; family Hemiscylliidae; genus Chiloscyllium; species Chiloscyllium plagiosum. The sequence goes on along the minus strand of NW_028270183.1, from coordinate 63,271,726 downwards.
GACAGATGCTCATAGCATCATCCAAACTGATGTCTTGTCCATGTACTGATCTAAATGTCCTTAAACGTTGCAGCTGTCCCTGCTCTCACCACTTCCTCTGGAAGTTCATTCCACACACAAGCCAGATTGTGTCTAAAATATTTCCATCTCATGACTTTTGTAGATCTTTTTCCTCACACATTAAAATATCCCCCAGTTTTGAATCCCCACTTCTGGGAAATGACATCAGCCCTTCCGCTTATCTGTACCCCTCATTATTTTATAAACCTATGTAAAGTTACCCCTTAATCTCATATTCTTCAGTGAAAAAGGCCCAGCCTATCCAGTCTCTCCTTATAGCTCAATCCCTCCTTTCCCAGCAACATTCAGGTTAATCTCTTCTGAACCTTCTCCAGCTTAATAATATCAAGGTCAATAATATCAAAGTGAATAGTCCAGGAATTTTCTAAGTGTACGGGAAGTCCAAAACTAGAGGACATCGGCTTAAGGTGAGAGGGGAAACATTTAAATGTGACCTGATGGGCAGCTGTTTCACCCAGAGGGTGGTGTGCCTATGGAATGAACGGGCAGGATGACCAGACTGGACACAGTATTCCAGAAGAGGTCTCACCAATATCCTGTACAAGCTCGACATTGACGTTCCAATTCCGATACTCAAAGGTCTGATCAATGAAGACAAGTGTGCTAAACATCTTCTTAACCACACTATCTATATGAGATGCAAATTTTAAAGAATTGTACCTGTCGGCCTAGGTCTCTGTTATACAGCACTGCCAAAGGCTCTACTTTTAATTGTATAGGTCCTTCTGTTGTTTGATTTACCAAATCCAATACCTCACATTAATCCAAACTAAACTCTATCTGCCACCCCTCAGCCCAGTGTGCGATATTACTGCCACCCCACCACCCTTCTTCAATTTTAAAACACCCATCCCTCTCCAGGATGCCTTGATTTTCACAAAGATCCTGAGCTTGGTTTGCCTTGTGTGGTTAGGGGGAGGAGGGACAGATTGCAGACACAATCAGTGGGGAGGAGAGGTTGACTGTAATCAGCAGCCAGGTGTCATTTCATGGTTTTAGGAATAGGGCAGTCGCATGTTCGATGTGGGTAAGAGTGATCGGTGTTTTGGGACCAGAAATTAAGCTCTTCCTTCGTCTCTGGTGTTCAGTAATAAATATCTATTTGAGACCCTTCATTGGGCAGAGTGTGTCTGCAGGATTTCTTTCCCTAATATTGCAGACTACAGATAATAGCGATTAAAGCTGATCATAGTTAATTTCGATAGCACAGCACAAACACTCAATATCCAACAGTTGAGACAAATATCTTGCATTTGTTTAACAATACAAAGTGTTTTTTGTAATTCAGTAATGGTAACCTGATTATAATAAATCCACACCGAGCTGAAAGTGGGCACTAAAATATGACTCAAAATCTGGGTAAGGTAGTGTGGTGGATAATGTACCTGCCTCTGAGCCAGAACTCTGGATTTGATTCCAATTCCTGAACTTGTGTGGTATTGTTCCTAGCTCTGGACTAGAAGGCCTGGATTCAAGTCCTGCCTGTTGCAGAGGTATGTCACAGCATGTCAGAAAAGGCTGATGAACAAACACACAGGAGAATACTGTTACAGCTTTATGGGTATTGCTGAATGATGTTAGTGTCCCTACCTCCGGACACAAACGTCTAGGTGTAAAGCTCACAGATGTATCGCGTGATACATGTGAACAAAATGATTAAAAGGGATTTAGAATTGTGACTTGATGGAGAAGGAAGAGGTGCCAGCATTGCATTTCAGAATTTAGGCCCAGGATGACTGAAAGCACAGCTCTTCGCGTTGATTGGGGTCACATCTTGCAGCAGTATAAACTCAGGATGGTCATGGGCGGCACGGTGGCACATTGGCACAGTGGTGAGCACTGCTGCCTCACAGCACCAGAGACCAGGGTTCAATTCCCGCCTGAGGCGACTGACAGTGTGGAGTTTGCACGTTCTCCCCGTGTCTGCGTGGGTTTCCTCCGGGTGCTCCGGTTTCCTCCCACAGTCCAGAGATGTGCAGGTGAGGTGAATTGGCCATGCTAAATTGCCCGTAGTGTTAGGTAAGGGGTAAATGTAGGGGTATGGGTGGATTACGCATCGGCAGGTCGGTGTGGACTTGATGGGCCGAAGGGCCTGTTTCCACACTGTAATGTAATGGATAGGGTGAGTAGTCAGAGTTTTCCCCCAGGTTAGGGTCGTCCAAAACTAGAGGGCATTGGTTGAAAGCGAGAGGGGAAAGGTTTTGATGAGGCCTAAAGTGAACATTTTCACGCAGAGGGTGGTGCGGGTCTGGAATGAGCTGCCAGAGGAAGTGGTGGAGGCTGGTACAACTACAGCATGTAAAAGGCATTTGGATGCTGACAGACCTGCCGAGCTTTTCCAGCAATTTCTGTATTTCTTTTTAAAAATGCGTTCATTTTAACACAGGTATTCTGAATAAATTAAACATTTTATTTTTTCAATGACTAGGGACGTTTAAATATATTTCAAATCGACCGAGACCATTTTCTGCTAAGTGTATGGCTCTCTGTATGACAGCAGCAATGCTGCACCTGCATGGAACAGGGAATGTGATGGAGACATTGTTTTGACAATGTACAAGGAGACCTCACATGATCCAGGTTGGGAGAGGATGACATTATTGTGTGGTTCAGCTCAGAGAGGGAGACAATGTAATCTGCCCGAGAAGAAACGACCTATTGCACTGTTTTTCCTTCATCGTTCCTCATCACAGCACTGTGTGCAAGCTAAAAAAACTCTACAGTCATCGTTCCCATTCTTATTTTTATAGAATTTCTGCAGTGTTGTAACAGGCCTTTCGGCCTAACAAGTCTATACCCACCTTCCCATCCCATTCCCCTATATTTACCCCCGACTAATGCACATAACCTAGAAATCCCTGAACACGACAGACAATTTAGCATGACCAATCCACCTAACCGACACAGTTTGAGCTGTGATAGGAAACTGGATCACCCATTAGAAGCTCACAGAGGAAAGTGGAGAATGTGCAATCTCGACACAGAAAGTCATCCAAGGCAGGAATCGGACCCAAGTCCCTGGTGCTGTGAGGCAGCAGTGCTAACCACCGTGCTAACCTTTGCTTGACCTTGGACCAGAATTCACTGGAATCTACTCACTGCCCGAAGCAAAGGGAATTCAGCCAAATCCAACAGTCCCAGGATGAAATCCCATTGCTAGCAGCTTTGTGAGTAGAATATCTTCAGAAGAGAATAATATGTTGGACAATCTCAATTTTTTACTTTTGTCATGAGTTACACTAATATTTGGACAAAGTTCTTTCAAATTAAAATTGCAGAGATTTTGTTAACCGGTTTGTGTGTGTTTGTGAGTGTGTGTGTGTCTCAATGTTTTAAACACGGAAATATCAATTATATATTTGCAATACCCAAACACTTTTCCATTCATCTTTCCATCAGAGCTTGAGTCACCTTGCTGTGGATCATAAACTTTTTAAAGAAACTAGCCTGACTTGTTGCTAAAACTGACCCTGACACAGTCTGAGACCGATATCATCGGCCATATTACCAAGCTGGTTACATTTAACATTTGTTCTGAGCAGTGGAGGAGTGGGACTAGAAAGGAAACAGTGACCC